>NC_141085.1:16310316-16792816 GCF_041138505.1 Cibotium barometz
TCAAAACAACAACTCAAGCTAAAAGTGTCACTCCTAGAATTAAGGTGGATAAAACCTTTAAATTGAGTAACAAAGAAGGAGTAAGATGGTTTGTGGATAGCTACGATGCTAGTGCAAACTTCAAAGGAGTCCTCCATTTGTTTCTGTCTCAACGTGATACATTATATGGAGATATGGGGATTGTCGCAGGCGCTAAGGATGATGTGGATACAAGAGAAAACCCATGCTTCACATGCAATGTATTGCCAGAAGGAGAAACTGCAAAAGCAAATAAGTTTTGCTTATCATTGGACACTTTTCACCTAGCAGACATGACTAGCAGTAAACTAGGAAAGGACAATCTATTGTAAAGCTAGGATTGAAGATCATTGACTTTTCCAATCAAGAAGACTCAGGGGTGGATAATGTGGAGGACCTCGTGAAAGCGGTGAGGCATGCAAAGAAGGCTTTGGATTCACGAAAAAAGTCCATACCTGAAAAGGAGACAACGACCACTCAAGTTAGGAAAATTGTGGAGAAAAAAGGCAGGGCCATAGTGAAGAGTGCACTTGAAGCATCTAGAAATGCTGGTGCAACTTCTTCAAAACATAAAAAGGAGGGTGACAAAACAAAAGTCCTTGATGTAAGCACAATAGCAGCTGAAGACATGGCAGGCTCTTAGGTGCAAGAAGAGGAGCAAGCACAGAAGAGAAAGGCAAAGCACTCTACAAAGGTTCAAGAAATCTCTTCAAAGAGGCAAAGGACAAAACTAGCAAGTGGTTCAAAGGAGATAGATGCGTCCGATGACGAGCTAATGGAGGTTGAGACTCTAAACAAGGGCAGCAAAGCAATGATCTCATTAGAAATAAAGAAGGGATATTATCCCTTTGGTCTAAATGAGGTCTTCAGCATTGATGTGATGAAATGTTATCGTGCTCCTTCAAACTATGTGTATAGAAGGCTAAATAAGGATTGGGTTCATATTTTGACCCAAGACTTTATTGAGGACCCAAAGCAAGAGGAGATACTTGCAATTTTGATGCCCTGTAATCGTGCTATGAAACAACCCCTTGATAAGCAACCCCTTGATAAACTCGCAAAAGAAGATATTCATAAAGTTAAATATTAGATTATCTCTGGTCAACACTCCATTAGTGCTGCAAAAAGCTTGCAAGCTCTAAACATGGCTAAAGTGACCCCTCAACTACGTCAACAATTTAGGTTCATGAGATCAAAGATAATTGTAAATTGCCCGCCCAAGATTTCTCGTGACATTTCCAAGGATGCAAATTTATCTGTTGCAAAGTCAATGCAAAAGGAGCCATTCCTCGATCAACTTCTACAAGCTCGAGCATAATGGCATGCAAATGGTCGTCCTAGTAAACCTTTGCCTGGTGTCAATCAACCCAAGATGGATGAGTCTTGGAAGGTACTCTTTTTATTCTTTGCTATATCTTGGTAAATCATAGACATATATTACTTCTTCTTTACTTTTCATGATATCTTTTACGGATCTATAGTTTCAAGTGTAGCAGTAGCATAAGAAAGATGCATGTGAGGCTTCTTCTCAAACTGTATAAACTTAATAGTTTGGTTTGAAATTGAACTTCAAGCCTCACCTCTCTGTGATGGTGTAGCACTTGCATATCTAATTGTGGCTCAAACTTAAGTTGGAGCCTCACTTGCAAGTGCTAGATTTGCATACGGAGGTGACGCTCAAACCTAAGATCGAGCATCACCATTATATACTAGTTTAGCACTGGCAAGTGAGGCTCAAACTCAAGTTTGAGCATAAGCTCCAAATGATTGAAAACCCATAAATGCATGATTCCTCCTAATATTTTGTGATATCTATAGTAAGGGGGCTAACTTCTTACTTTGCAACTTTGCAGGCCTTTGTGGAGACCACGGAGCACACACTACATAAGAATTTTGTCAAAAATGATTTACACTTGCTTCTATGTGATGATGATTATGGCAGAATTGGGTTAAGATCATGAGGCTGCAACATGCACTTGAGTTAGCTAATCTCTGTTAGCAAGCTTCATCTTTGCGGAGCTCTAGCGTCTCATCGAGCGGCATCGTTTATTAGTTAGCTGCCCACATTCCATATCCACCACCACAGGTCCACCAGGGCTTGGGACTAATGCCTCCTCCCATGCCACTCATGATGGCTACTTTAGTCTTTTGTCATTGTATTTTTTCTGTTTACCTACGAGCATATACTAGCCATGGCCATATTTCATTTTGTATCTTGTATGCCTAGACTTCGTGCTAGAAGTTTTGGCCGGACGAAGTGGCCAGTGATGATTATTGTTTAGATTGGTTTTGTGCTTTTGTTGATGTTAACCTTCCTATCGGATGCTTTGCCCGAGGGATGACATGGTAATACAGTTAGTGCTAGCTTGCTGGATGCAGTACCAAGGAGCTCTCAGAAATAGCTTGCTCGTGGATGAAGTGCCCAGGAGCTCTCAGAAATAGCTTGCTCGTGGATGAAGTGCCCAAGGAGCTCTCAGAAATGGCTTGTGGGATGAAGTGGCTCACGAGCCTACTTGACTCATTTTTTGTGTATCTCTCCAGAAAGAAGGTTTTCTTGTGGAAGGATCATTGTATAAGGTATCCTGCTTGTTGCCAGATGTTTTGCTCGGAGGCTTTGCCTAGAGGCTAGCTTTGCCCGGAGGCCAGCTTGCCAGAGAGCCACTTGTGTTTTTCTTGGCATTCACCGGGACAGTGAATTGAGTAGTAGTGGTTGGGCGACCTGTGGACGGGAAGCCAGGTCCTCCACACTCCACCAACAAGAGCTGCCACCATATTCTTTGACCCCTCTGCCGTCACCACCGCCGGTGTGCTCCCGAACACTCCAACCCCCTGTGCCCTCTGATGATGGCTTTGACCTCCGGTGCCGATGGCTCCGACCACTGTCAACGCCTGTGTGATCCGATCGCTCAACCATCGCTACCTTCTGACATCTCCGACGTGCATGGCCAACTTCGATGGCACTCATGGAGGCAACACCCCTCTCCCTTTCCCAAGGTAGGGAGAGATCCTCTTTGAGATCTTGAGCAACTTCTTCCTTTCCCCTCTCCCTTTACCAACAAGGCAGGGAGAGATCCTCTTGAGCACCGCCCGAGGAGGAGGACACCGAAGGAGGAGATACGAGGATCACTCTCTTGGTAGTAGAAGTAGGATACACACAATCTGGGACACACTCTCATAGAGGAGGACACTCTCTTGTGTATCACCTTCATTCTATCACATTCATTCTATTGGAGCGAGTCTCTCTTGTATCATTCCTTTTGGTATCGTGATATGCTGTGTTGCGCTCTATTGGAGTTTTGTCTATCTCTTTGTGTGAGCGAGGTGAGAGGTGTGAGTGGTGTGTGTGGTGTGTGTGTGAGGCATGTAGGGGTACTGCGGTGCTAGGTGGTGGCCGAAGAGCACAATAGACATTGTAGAGCATAGGTCTTGCATGTCTAGCCTATGAGGTGTCGACTCATCCTTGGAGCGGGTATACTTCCCTGAGAGGATCCACGCTCCCTTCTCCCCCAACCATAGTGTTTGTGTCAGTTTTCCTCGAGTTCCCTAGCGAGGACCGGAAGAGTCATCCACAAAGTGCCTAGAAGAGACAATGCTAATAGAAGTATTAAGAAACATTCCAAAGTTAATAGTGAATTCAACAAATTAATTCACAAACTATGTACAACATTTTGCTCATCAAGGTTTCTGTAGTACTATGTTGTTTCTTCTTTCTTATCGGGTTATTGGGACTAGATTTATATTGCAAATCTGAAGAAAACATAGTGTTTTGGTTTGAGTATGCTATGAGTGGATGTTAGAGTTTGTGATTTGATGTTCAATTATGATGGATATGTTGTTTTGAATGAAATTGTTTGAGGAAAATCAATTATGTGTGAAGAACTGAACTCTACTCAATTAGCACTGAATCAGTTGATGTCTAATAGAGTTAGCTGTGTCAGATAGGTCTAGTTGACTGTTAGAAGAAGTCAGCTAAAGCTGTAAGAAAGTAGATATAATCTTTTTGAGTTGAGAGGAAGCTATTTTGGATCACTCTATCAGATCTAACAGCCAGAGGTCAGTTTGACTTAGTCAAATAGTTTCTGTGTGCTGGGAGATATCAGAGCCAGTTGTGTGTCAAAGGAAGTTAGCTGAAGGTGTAGAAAAGTAGATATAATCTTGCTCGAATGCGAGAGAACTAGATTGAGTCAGATCTGACAATCAGAGTTCAATTTGACTCAAACAATTTTCATGAGCTGGAGGACATCAGAGTCAGCTAGAGATCAGTTGATATTAGATTAGGGATTGTGAGGCTGAATCATTGTGAACTTTAAGGTATTTGAGAGTTTGTGAGTGTCGAAGGACACAGAAGTAGTCAGGTCTTAGTCAGCTGAATCAGCTAAGTCAGCACAACATTTAATTGAGTTTGATAGGAGCCAAGTAGTCAGGTCTGAGTCAGCTGAATAAGCTAAGTCAGCACAACATTTAATTGAGTTTAATAGGAGCCAACAAGTAGTCAGGTCTGAGTCAGCTGAATCAGCTAAGTCAGCACAACATTTAATTGAGTTTGATAGGAGCCAACAAGTAGTCAACAGCAGAAGAGTGCTGACATGACCAGAAAGGTTTTGCGGATTGTAAGCTCTAGAGGAAAATGTGATAGAAGCTAGCTATAGTTAGCCAATAATGCCAAAAAAAAATTTATACATGAATCAATTCCATACAAGCCAAACCGGCTCTCTTATTCTTTTCCTTTATACTGTCGATGATCTAGAATTCGGCCTTCCAGCCTCTACATGTTGGGAAAAACCCTACGGGATCATACACCTTGTCGTCGAGACTGCTGGAAAGGACTCAAGCCAGCCTATCGCCCTCTCAGGCTCCGTCGCTCGATCCTCGCGCCGCTCAGAGGGATGTCTACACACTAGGGTGGGCTTATTCACCGCACTAGCTTGGGCCCTTAGAACTAGACAACATCACAATCTCTCGCCTCAATCGGAAAACCTTATTCTCCCAATGTTATGAGGGATACCTTGGACCAATCTCGGGCTTTGCTAATGACGCCACCCGGCTACACAAGCACGGAACGGAGTTAGCATCGAAGCCAGGAAAAACCTGCACTCTTTCATTGAATATAGCATCACTTCAAATAGTAGCTTCATACATTTTTTTTAAAGGAAAAGATACACATCTTCTTTCTTCATTTATTGACATTAATATTAAAGAAAAACTCTTTTTAAAAGATAACCAAGCTAACCTGGCCACCATTTCCTTATGGAGCTTACAACGGGAGGGTTGGAGCTGCATTAGAAACATCTTCTCCAATCTCATTGTTGTGTGCTCCTCCCGAGGTAATGTTTTGGTGTTTTCGGGATGGGCCATCCTGAACGTCGCCTTGTAGTGCTCATTGCGCGGTCGTAATGCTTCAGTCGGATCTCGATTCTTCCTGAGATTGCTTGCTCACTCTATGGGCCAAAAACAGCAGCGTGCAAACCTTCTCTATAAGATTCCTCCCCCATCCCCTCAAGATGTCCAGTTTCTCCCCCTGTAATCAATTCCCTTTTCAGAATAATAACAGATCTTGTTTCTTTCTGTTTTGACCTAGAGAGAGAAAATATTCTAGAGAGAGGTAATTCAGTTTCTAGATATCTTTGGATGGAAAAATATTCCTTCTTATTAAAATGATTTCCCCTGAAACATAAATTCAAAAAGAACTTTCCAGTGTGCAATTGGAATAAATTAAAAATATGTAAAAAGAACCTTAGCCTGAGGGTCCAGATTTTCTGAAAATTTTGGATTAAGGTTCCTATGGACCAATAATATTAATCCAAATTTAAGGAGGAGATAAATTGAAGAATAAAATAAAATCCCCCAAAATGAGTAAATACTCACATAAGATGAAGAGTTGACTAAGGACAAGGTTTATTAGTTAAAAAAGAAGAGATATTTAGAGGAAATGATGCATTTTTGACACCTCAGTGTGGGGAATTCCCCTCATGAAGGAGACACCTATTTCACATGTGTGGATGAGTTTTAAACTCACAAATAATGAGATATTTTCATCTCTCCTCTCTCCTATTTCAACTAGATCCAAAAAGTAAGCTAAACTGACCTAAAAATGGTCAAAAAGTGACCAAATTGATCTGGAAAATTCTAGAATCAGTTTTCTTGGTTAGAGGCTCACTTTTTCCTAAAAATAGAAGCCTCCTCCCTTGTAAAAGGTTAATAGTTTTTATGCACTATTACTCTACTCCTTCCCCAGGGTCAAATACATTGAATTCACTTGATAATTCAATTGTTTTTTATTAAATCCTCTCCAAAAGAATTGGTGGCCACTCTTGTTGCAAACAAGAGTAGAACCCTCAATCCCTCAAGCCAAAGGAAAGCTTACAAACTCCATGTAAGCTTAATTATTACTTATTGTGAATTTTAAATCTATGGTTTTCTTAAAATTTATGCCTTGTAAATGTTTGAATTAAAATCTGATGCTATGCCTTGATGGAAAGGCCACCCCCTTCTCTTCTTTACAATTCAGCCCTTCTTAATACTAGAAAGTTTAATTAAATGATTGATTAAACTCTTTTCATTGTTTACGCTCTTGATTTTTAGAAAATGCAATAGATTAGAGATATTAGAATTCAAATTGGATTAATTAAAGTCATAAATTGAATGTTAAAATTGAGAAATGGTCAGCCATACAAAGGAGGTTATGGTAAAATTTTCTTAAATTTTGTGGAACTAAAGTTTATCATTATGTTATTCTAAAATATTAATTCCTTCTGTTTGTGCATTCTAAAAGATTTATTTTTATTTCAAAATAGTTATTCTCATTAATTTTGATTTTATGCATAGAAAGATGCATAAAGAAATTTATTTTTATTTCAAAAGAGTTATTCTCATTAATTTTGATTTTATGCATAGAAAGATGTATAAAGGAATTTATTTTTAATTCAAAAGTGTTATCCTCATTAATTTTGATTTTATGCATAGAAAGATGCATAAAGGAATTTATTTTAAATTCAAAAGTTTTATTCTCATTAATTTTGATTTTATGCATAGAAAGATGCATAGAGGAATTTTTTTTCAAAAGAGTTATTCTCATTAATTTTGATTTTATGCATAGAAAGATGCATAAAGAAATTTATTTTTCATTCAAAAGTGTTATTCTCATTAATTTTGATTTTATGCATAAAAAGATGCATAAAGGATTTATTATTATTAAAAGAAAGAAATTTCTATCGTTTTATATTCATCGGGATTGTAAAAAGAAAATTCAGGAGACCTATCGAGATTGAAATATTCAGATAAATGATAAATTTATTCCTCATTAGAATTCGTAATTAATTTAGAAATCAGTTAAGTGAATTTTCAAAGAAAGAAATTCGATAAAATAGTAACTGGATTATCAAGCCTTTCCAAGGAAGCTAGTTCAGGAAAAATCTTATCAGGCTCGAACCTTGAATCAGACTATGACCAAGACCAAACTCTTTTAAGGAAAGAAAGTGTGACCAATTTAGAAAAATACTCTTAAAATGCCCACCAAATCTGAAACTAAGTTGAGACCCTTCGAAATGATATGTGGATGTATGTGAAAGAATATATGTGGATGTGAATGTGATGGATATGAATTGAATGTGATGATATGGTGTTACCATATTATAGTAGTGATGTGTGTGAACACACTTAGGACCGCCGGGGCACTTTTTCCCTCACTAGGAGGTTTTTTCCCCCGTGCATTGTATATACGCCCATTATCTTCTAGGGCTTGTTATCTTTCATTTTTGGCACTCATAATACACTACTGTGTTGTGCTCAAGCTTCCTCATCTTCTTGAAGTTGTGTGTGCATTCCTGCAACCCTAATTCCAACAATTGGTATCAGAGCAGGCTTCCTCCTCCCGGGCAGCATCACCGGCACCTGCCGCTTCATCTCCTCCGATTGCGACGAGGTTTCACGAGCGTCTGCAGGTTAGTATATGCCGTGGGATAGCCCGTAGGGCTTGTTCGTTTCAGAATTTTGATCTGAAGTCATTTCGCCCTCCGTTTTTGCATTCCAAGTACTGCGCAGGCAAAATCGTCCTACTGTGCAGATTTTCTGTCAAGATTAAAATCTGCAGGACAGGTGCCCATTCGTCTGTCTTGGGCTGTGCTACATAGCACAGGTCGATTTTATACAGGTTTACCTCTTACAGACAGCATTTACATCTAGTAGTACAGTCATTGGCCATGGCTGACAACAATGATGTATTCCGCATGTTGGCTGCTGAGGATAAGTTGGATGGCACCAACTATCCATTGTGGGCATATATGATGCGACATGTATTGGTAGCAAAGGGGTTATGGAACATTGTGCAGGGTATTGATGCACGTCCTATTGTGGCTGGGAATGCTGCAAACACATCAGAAACAGGTACTGTTGATGATGGTGCAGGCACAAGTGCTGTAGCAGCTGTTCGAGAACCACCACTTTCAGCAGAGCAGATTCGTTGGGATGGTAGAGATGCGCAGGCTCATGCCTTGATTGCGCTGTCTGTCAAACGTACCATTATCCCACATATTCGCTCCTGCAGGACTTCTAAGGATGCTTGGGATGTACTTGCCACATTGTATCAGGCAAGAAATGAGGCTCGTGTTGCTTATCTCCGAAAACAGTTGGAGAGTGAGCATATGAACGAAGGTGATTCTATGGATAGCTTTTTGACAAAGATCAAGGATTTCAAAGAGCAGCTCATTTCTGCAGATGAAATCCTGTCAGACAGTTCACTTGTGCAGACTGTTTTGAATGGTCTACCAGATTCTTATCAGGGTTTTGCTTCCACTCTTCGCTTGATGATGAAAGGCAATCCCAATGCCTTATCATTTGAGGAGTTAGTTTCTGTTTTGCTGCAAGAAGACCAGTCAAGGCAAAACAGGAATATTATGCGTGTCGCAGATCAAGCTTTCGTTGCTAGTCAGAGAAGCGGGAAAGGTAAAGCTGGCTTTTCTTCTAGTAAGCAGAAATCTGCAAATGCTGCGCAACCAAAGAAGGAAGACAAAGATGAGAAGAAGGGTGACAAACAGAAGACATTTTGCAAGTACTGTAAGGGAAATGATCATGTCATCAAAGCGTGTCCTAAGCTGGCTACGAAAGAGGCTAAGAAGAAAGAGGCTGGTATGGCTGTTGCAGATGCCTCTCCTTCTAACAATGAATCTGCTAATGTTGTGCTAGATACAGAATGGGCATTCAATGCGCAGTGCAGTTATGACCCATCTTTGCATGACACATGTATGTCTGCAGTAGATTCAGATGTATGGTACTTTGACAGTGGTGCCACTAAGCATATCACCTCGCAGCGCAGTTTATTCACTTTCCTTGAGTCTGCTCCCACAGGGAATACTGTCACTTGTGCCAATAACTCCTCTTATCCCGTTAAAGGAGTTGGACAGATTGTGCTGAATGTTGCAAATGGCAACACCTTTACACTTTTTGATGCATTGTATGTGCCAGGGATCAAAAAGAATCTGCTGTCAGTCTCCGCATTTGCCAAAACAGGTTTGGTTGTAAAATTTGTGGATGACAGATGTACTGTTCATGATCTCTCTTGTGGTGACATCATTGTAGCATCTGGTTCACTATGTCGAGGGCTGTATAAGCTCAATATGGATGGCAAATGTGTAGAGGATTTAGCATGTGCTATTATGGATACGCAGGCTATTTCAAATGCAAAACTGTGGCATGCACGTTTTGGTCATCTGAATTTTGCAAGTTTGCTGCGCCTGCAGAAATCTGAAATGGTGTCTTCTTTGCCTAAGCTTGAGGCACCTGTCAAGCATGTTTGCGAGGGCTGCATATTGGGTAAAATGTAGCGTGCTTCCTTTCCCAAAGATGGATCAGTGAGAGCTGAACGCAGATTGCAGCTTGTTCACAGTGATGTTTGTGGTCCCATGCAAACTCCATCATTTGGAAACTACCTTTACTTCGTGACTTTCATTGATGATTTTACCAGGCATGCATGGGTATATCCTTTGAAGGCAAAGTCCGAAGTGTTTTTGTGCTTCAAACAGTTTTTGGTTATGGCTGAAAATGTGTCAGAAAGTAAGATGGGCACCCTCCGTTCAGATCGAGGGGGGGAGTATATGTCTTCAGAATTTAATGCATTTCTGGCTGAGCGTGGGATAAAACACCAATGTACAGTGCCGTATACACCACAGCAAAATGGTGTGGCTGAGAGAAAAAACAGGTCTCTCATGGAAATGGCAAGATGTATGGTTAAGAGTCAAAGTCTACCACATGGTTTTTGGCTTGAGGCTGTCATGTGTGCCACTTATGTACTAAACAGGTGTCCCACCAAAGCATTACAGGTTGTCACTCCATATGAGGCTTGGCATAGCCGCAAGCCATCTGTTGGCCATTTACGTGTTTTTGGTTGCCTGGCATATGCATTAGTGCCTATGCAACATCGCAGAAAATTGGATGACAAAGCTGTCAAATGTATTTTTGTTGGATATAGTGCTGAGAGCAAAGGCTATCGTTTGTATCATCCACAGACAAAGCGCATTTTGGTTAGCCGTGATGTTGTATTTGTGGAAGATGCAGTTCAGCCCTTGGTTTCATGTACTAAGGAGACAGATATCAGCTCACGTGATGTCTATGATACATTGTTGCCTCTTTTCAGTGGTGCACAGTCAAGTGCAATACCTCATGAGGCAGTTTTTCAGCCTATGCAGGTTTTAAATGATGGCACAGATCAGCCTATATCTGATGCAGATGTGCATGATGCACTTGAGGATGAGAGACAAGAGATTGAGGGCTCTAGGAACATGCCTAGATGGCTGGTGCAGACTTTGCGTGACAGCAAGTTGGATGCCCCTTTGTCTAGTCGCACTCGTTCTGGCTCTCATGGTGCCTCTTATGCGTCAGATTGTTATGCATTGGCTGTTTCTAGTATGTGCGATGAAAGTGAGCCTGTTTCATTTGATGTGAGGGAAGTTCGGTTGCAACACAGCTGGTGGGGAGTGTTCAAAGGACGGCTCACGCGGCAAAAACATGGAAGGGAACATCCAAGTGGAGCAAGCGGTTGAGTGGAAAACAAATATCTACATACATGCGGACGAACCCACGTTGGTAGCTTGTATGCCTGAGCAACTCCTACAGACCTTTAGGATTGGAAGGGGGGCCTAGCCTGAGAATAACAAGATGATCTTGTCGGGATCAAGGGAAAGACCATCGATTGAGATGATGTAACCCAGAAGGGCACCATGACCCACAAGGGGTTATGGCAAAGACTGGATACCTTGCACTTCACGAACACCAAAGTGAGTTGAGGCAGGTGTTCCTCTAGAACCACCACCCTAAGTATGCCTTTTTTCCCACTGAAGTTAAAGAAGTCATCCAAAAAGATGCGTAAAAAATCATTCAAATAATCCTAGAAAATCTTGGTGGCCATCCTCTAGAATGAGGCTGGGGCATTGCAAAGACCAAAGGGCATCATCTTGTAGGCGTATGTTCCCCACTGTGTGGTGATAAATGCTGTCTTGAGCTGATCTTTCTCATCGATCACTACCTGGTTGGAGCCACTAGAAAGAATAGAGCACATGGCATCTTCTAGAACCCACTCTATGAAAGATAAGGGAAACCCGTCTTTGATTGTGCATTGATTGAGGGGTCTGAAGTCGACACATATCCTGATCTTGTTGATCTTCTTTTTTGGAATCAGCACTATAGGTGACAACCACTCGGAGTGCTCAATGGGAACAATGATATATGTGTAAGGTTCCCCCCTTCTAAAATAGGAGAAACACTTAAGATAGTCCACTAAGTCTTAACTTGGGAAAAGCTTCCTATTTATCGACACCTTGACCATGTAGAGATTCAAGGATACGATTCATAGACCTAGTCCTATCCCGTAGGGGAAGCGTGATCTTCTAAAAGTCAAATCACCCATAGGGTAATTTATCATAAATTGGGCAACTACTAGACTTGATTTCTAGAGGCAACGCTTTTTTCCTCATCCATGCAAGGCACAGCCGCCCCACTGACCTAGTCTTCTAGAATAGAGTTGCCCAAGAACCTAATTATCTAGCATAGAGCTTTCACTTAATCTGTTGGAAAGCTACCCGACTAATCGGGTCCACCCGTCCGTAGGATGGTGCCATTGGGGCATTCCATCCTCCCACTTTCCACCCTACTCATGCGTCAATTTGTTTTTTAATTAATCCTACCACACTCTTTGACATAAATAAACATGTTTCTTAATTAAGGTCCTTTTCACAAGGTTTGTCAAAGGTTTGTTAAAACAGCCTTTTTACACAATAAAATCATGCCAAAGACAAGATATATATATATAAAGTTTATACATGAATCAATTCCATACAAGCCAAACCGGCTCTCTTATTCTTTTCCTTTATTCTGCCGATGATCTAGAATTCGGCCTTCTAGCCTGTAAAACCCTACGGGACCATACACCTCATCGTCGGCCGACGGAGACTCAAGCTAGCTTGTCGCCCTCTCAGGCTCCATCGCTCGATCCTCCCGCCCCTCAGAGGAGGGATGTCTGCACACTAGGGTGGGCTTATTTACCGCACTAGCCTGGGCCCTCAGAACTAGGCAACATCATAACCTCTTGCCTCAATCGGCGAACCTTATTCTCCCAAGGGTATGAGGGATACCTTGGGTCATTCCTGGGCTTTGCTAAACAACGCCGCCCGGCTACACAAGCACGGAACGGAGTTAGCGTTGAAGCCAAGAAAAACTTGCACTCTTTAAAGATAATAATTTCAATGCAATTTATTGAATTGCACTCTTTAAAGATAACAATTTCAATGCAATTTATTGAATACAGCATCACACAATTCGTAACTTCATACAATTTTATGTAACCTGGCACCATTTCCTTGGGGAGCTTGAAAAGGGAGGGTTGGAGCCACATCGGGAGCATCTTTCCTAATCTCGTTGTTGCGTGCTCCTCTCAAGGCAATATTCTGACCTTTCCGGGATGGGGCCATCTTGGACGTCGACTTGTAGAGCTCGCTGCCCGCGGTCGAAACGCTTCAGTCGGATCTCAATTCTGAGATTGTTTGCTCACCGTATGAGCAAAAGACTATAGCGCATGAACCCTTTCTTAAGGCAAAAACCTCTTCTTAAAGTCTACGCAAATGGGGGGGGGATTGTGAGATGTCCTTAAGACAAAAACGTTTTTGCAAAAGGGGAGAAGGGCTGAGGGCTGCTGTAAGTCTCTTCACATGGGGGGGAGAAGAGTTAAGGACACTGCCTCCTAGAAAGAGGGGGATGGAGGAATCACTAAGAATCGAAGCCTAGAAGCAAGCATATGCTTGATTAAGCTTTGCCTAAGCTTAGGTAAGCTTAAGTGATTGTGGCGCTTTCACTTCTACAGACTCTGCTGTGCACAACGGGGACCATCGAGCATCTTTTAAGGTCGCGTTTGATCATCTTCTTCTCTCAAATTGACTATGCATACTGTAAGGCAGTGTTTAATCAAGTAAATGCCATAGATTAGCACCTTCTTTATTGTGTGCCTTATGATGCTTAAGGCTGCATTTTAAAAAAAAGGCCTTTTTAAGCTCTTGCAACACCATTGCTTAAATCTTTGAATGCTAATGCTTCAAATAGATCATGCTACATTCAATGATGGTATGCCATGAAATTTGGAAGGCTTTTGCATGGTCGATGTATTTACCATTGAGGTGATTTGGGGATGCATGAGTATGGTAGAGCTGGGGTTATAATTTCTGAAAATTTTTGGCCTTTTCATGTGCCTTTGCTTGGCATTAAGCAAGCATCACATCTTATGAGATCATTGATCCATTGAAGCTTCTATTTGCCATTTTATTGATTGTCTTGCTCTTTAATAATGGCCATGGAGTGAAGGCAAAGGGCTGAAGTGCTATTCATGAAAACAGTGGTATGTGATTTCACATTAGTGCCAAAACTTGGCCTAAAGCAAGTGCATGCATATGCCTACATGAGCCTATGATTGCCTTAACATTGGGAGCCTTTACTTTGGAATAATTCTTACAAATTGTGTGCCTTTTGATTCACATGGTGTTGGATGCTATTTGGATGTTGTTTGGATGTGATTTGGTGTATCGGAGCTACTATGATGATTGAAGCAAATCATGAGTACATGCTCATTGTAATGGATAATATGAAAATAGCATGAGTCATGCTAAACACATTGTAAGTGCTCCTACCTTCTCTTTTGAAGTTACATCCACATACACCTCACGTGTACTTTCACTTCAATTTTCGAGCATCTCGTATGCTTGTGAGGGTACCTGGGGCATTGGAGGAGAGGCCCGAGGGGGGAGCATGGCATGAACTCTCCTTGTCGATGTGGAGTGCTTTTGGAAAAGCAGCAAACAAGGAGGGGGATTAGGTACATTGGATTTGAAGACTTGGCCCCAAATTGTACCTAGATTTGGACTAGGTACGAGGGTGCAAAGGCTTGGCTGCTGGGAGATCGGCAAGCATAAAGTGCTTCTTCGACACACAACTTGACTACATTGCAAGCATGCCGAGGCTATGGAAGCCAAATGTTACGAGGCTATGGAAGCCAAATGTTAATTGAGCATGCCATTGACACTTGGTGGTGTTTAAAGCATAAGAGTTTCATGGGCAAGTGTATGCTTTTGGTGGTGATTACTTGGGACATTATGTCATGATTGGACATTGGGCAAATGCTAGTAGATTATGATTGAGATTTGGTCCATATTGCGGGGAGATTATGGCAAAATTTTGTGATCTTCCTACACTCTACAATGAATACAAAAGTACAATTCAGTCCCAAACCATTCAATATCTCTCAAGGGAATTGGGAAGCCTTAAAAGGGCACCTTAAGGCAAATCTAACAAGCCGTCAAGTGGTTGATTTGGACATCATTTTAGGGTACAAAAGGGGACTAGTTTGGTTTGATTGAAAGTTCCAATTCAGTCCAAAACAATGTGGACTGAATTCAAGGTGCTCACATAGCCTAAGAGCACTACCTAAGAGCTTCCAAATGAGCCAACAAGCTCCCAATTCCATTACCGTTCGGGTGGTCAACCTCACATAGTTGGCTTTCAGCTAAAAGTCAAAATAGAGAGGTATAGGGGGTGCTTAAAAAGCGGTGATTCAGGGTGATAGGAGTATTCCTCTAAGACAAACACGAAAAACTAAAGAACTCCCAATTTGGTTGCCGTTTTCTCTACTAACCACTTGGTAGCATGGGAAACCATGGAAGTCCATCAAAAGCTCCAAGCACAAGTGCTCGTGGAAGAGAACCAAGTTTAAGATGATGCCAATGAGATGGTTCGTGATGGCATGGTACATGTGGTTGACACTCAATTGGTTGAGGATCTACATGGTCAAAATGTGGCACCACATTCCATTTTTCAACATGGGCAAAACGCAAGGGCAACGCAACAAGAAAGGCTACCTCTACATGACATTAGTGGGCAAATAGTGCATGAAGGCATACACTAGTGGACATGATCAAATCTCATTCGGAAACATCACTTTGGATATGTTACGGATTGCTCTCACCAATGCAATCCAGGATGCACAAAGAGATGCCCAAAAGGATTTCTCTCACCAATGCAATCCAGGATGCACAAAGAGATGCCCAAAAGGAGGTGCTCTACATTAGTAGTGAGATTGTGCATCAAGGAAATGAGAATTCCAAGTTGATGCATCAAATGGTGGACAAGATGGATGAAAGATTTGCAACTCTTGAAGACCAGATTTTAGGTGTACAAAGGGGTGTGGACAAGTTTGACCATTCACCAAATCCACATGGGAATCTTGGTGGTATGTGTGAGGTGAAAAAAAGAAAGAAAGACCTGCCTCTACAGCCCTTCCACCTCGCAAACTTGGAATAACACACACGAACGAGGGCACCACCAGCCACCGGCTGGAACAATTCTCTCACTTCACCACCCAACCCACGCCAGACAGACAGCCCAAAACAGGGGCACCATAGACCAAAGCAAACACCCAGCAATATATTCCAAATCACAATTTCATACAAGCTTCTCCCGACACAGAAGCTTTACTCACACAACTTACAAACACACACTCAGGCCTGTCATACACCACATCCCAGTCACCACGAAATCCACTCGCCTGCCTGCTGTACCAACCACACCAGAATGAACCCGGCCACTCTCACTCCAGAAGGCGCCCACACCAGCTAACCCTCGAGTCCTCTCTGACCCATCACTTCTGCATGTGTCGTCAGCAACAGCTACACCATCATCTCTCTCTCACTCTCTGTCTCTGTGCTGATCCTCTGCCAGCTTCACCACAAACCCAGGCAGCTTATCTGCCTTTGCTACCGGCCCACCACCAAGCAGCAACACTTCCTCGTCTCTGCCTCACTCGGCACCCTGTTCTATCCACTGTCCTGTCTCCAAGGCGGCCCACACCAGCCTGCCTGTCACTCAGCAGCTTATCTGCCCACTTCTCTTTGTCCTCGCTAGCAGCTCCCCACAGCGCTCCACGTTCACCTGCAGCTACCTCTTTGCTCACACTTCTCTTCTTCCTATATCAACCATGCCTCTGCAAGGCGGTTACTCTCTGTGTGTCACCCACGCTGCAGCCACATCTGTCTGCTCGACCACACTCTGTCGGTGCTTGACCAGCTACCTTGCAGCTCTTCGATGGCTCCCACACGGCCCACACGTCATCGTCTCTCCAGCTGCACTCCACGAGTCACCAGCTGTCTTCACACGGGTGTGCGCTCCAGCAGCCACGAACCACCAGCAGCTGCGCCTCTCACTCAACTGCGCTCCACAGCCCACTCTCGACCAGCTGTCTTGCGCCAACACAGCTGCACTCACCAAACCCTTACACTTCACGGCTGCGCCCTCTGCAAGCTCTCCTACAAGTCGCCAGCCCACGTACCCTTAGCGCCAGCCTATGCGCCTTCACACCAGGGAGGCTCCCCGTCTATACGATGGCCACCAGCAGCTGCGCCAGCTCTCTCACACGGCTTCTACACACCTTGTCTTCCAGCCGCCTGTACACTCTGGCTTGAAACTGCAGCTGCGCCTGGGAACCCCATCTCAAAACAACTCGGCCGCTTCCTTTTACTGCACGTTGCGCCGACTTACACTCCTTCGACTAGCTTCTGGACTATCGCGTTGGCAGCCCTTCAATGCTCCACGCCCAGCTTTCCTTTTTGGCCATTAAATTTTTATATATTACTTTATATTGCCTAAGATGGCCACTCCCCTAGCTTTTCACACCAAATGCCCATGGCCTTGGCCCCATTACCTCTAAATGCCCATGCTCCATACGCTTTCTAAATGCAACCCACAATCCTTGGGGACACGTACACAAACAAGCAACCGAGTGCTGATATCAACTCGAGCTGACCACGTTCCGGATCGGCCTCACGAGCCTCAAAACAAAAGCATCCACCCTGTACACCTGCACACGCTTTCAAAGCCAACCTCTGCACACAAGCCATGCACCCATATGTACACTAGCCAAAAAGACGTCTCAAAAAAACGCCTGACATACTTTGCCACCCCCCCATCTGCTAGAGCATTCATGCTCAGCAGCATTCAGACAATTTCAGTAATCATCCACCAGGATCAAAAGGAAACAGCTCCTCATCATCCCATTCCCCAGTATCCCTCAAACACCATGGCTGCATCACTGCACACCAAACATCCATCATATGAACCACAACATCACTCACGTCCACTTCATCCACAACAAACCTCCCTGTCCTCAAAACCTGTGGCATTCCAGCATTTAGCATCCCATTCACCAACACCTGTGAAGGCCAGGCTCCAGCATCTTGACCTTTCTGCATACCAAAATCCAGATCCTCTCCAATGGGAGTGTCCACCAGCACTTCCAGCTCCACTGGTTCAGGCATCTTTTCACAACCATTCAGCCCAACTAGCTCAGAATCCTTGTCATCCATGGACTTTGCTTTCAGCATCTCAGCAACCCGCAAAGAAGCCTTTGCCACACTCTCAGCCATATCAGCATCCATCTCCACTTCTGGTTCCTGCTCATCCAGGCTAGCAATTTCCCAGATATCATCCTCAGGCACAATGCTTTCCTCACAATGCTCCTCATCAGCCAAATCCACATGTATACCTTTTCCAGTGTTGCCAACCCCCCTGGTATCATCGTCCAAAGACTCCCCAGCACCTAATCCATCAGATTGAACAACATCCACACCATCCATCACAGGTACCATATCATCATCGAGCTGTCCAAGAAAATCCAAGATGATAGGATCTTCCTCCACACTCTCCACATCCGCATCACAAACCATCTTCACTTCATCAGAAGTCTCTACCCCATCCTCCACCCCTACAGAATCTAACAAAGAATCTTCCTCGGAGCATCCTGTATCCAGCTCCTCTTTCTTCTCATCATCAGCTAATCCCAAGGCATCATCCTCTTTGCTTCCATGTGTATGCATATCCTCCAGATCACTGTCCTGTACAGCCACAACTTCCCCATCCAAAGAAGAATCCACTGGCAACTCCTCATCTACACTTTGTTCCTTCACCTGCTTCTCATTCACCTGCACATGCTTTTCAAACTTCGGAAAAAAATCAGAAGGCATATAGAACATACCTCTTTGCACCTGTCTCGGCCTTTGAGGCTCCTGTCTAATCAGACTTTGCATAGAACTCTTATCCACCTCAACCAAATTCACCTGCTTATCCCTTGCAGACACAACACCTTCATACGAATATATACCCATCTCCATCTGCTTCAAAACCTTGCCTTCCTTTTCCCTAGCAATGCTAACAGCATCATCAAATGACTTGGGACTCTTCAACTCAACCCTGACCCTCAAATGGGGTAGCAAACCATCAATAAACAAGCTCTTCTTCAGAAACATAGGAGGAACTCCCTGCTTCAATGTCATACACCACTTACTCCACAAACATGTAAATACCTTCACAAAATCGTCCAATGATTGCCCATGTACCTGCTTCAAGACGTTCAGCTCCTGCCAAAGCACATTAGGATCCTCCACTTGCTGAAAACGCTCCAAAAGGCCTTCTTTCAACCTGTCCAAGGTCAAGACACCAGCATCCTATGCTTCAAAATCCTTAAGCCAGCTTCGGGCATCTCCCTTCAAGAAAATCCTTATCAGTCTCAGAACCTTCTCTTCATCCGTGACATGATTGCTAATGCATGCCAGTTCCATCTGCTCCAAAAAGTCACACACATCTTCACCCTTCCTGCCATGAAACTCCGGATAGGACCACATCATGACAACCTGTACCAGTCCCTGAACTCTCCTCAGTGAAACACACGCCCTTCTAGGCAAAGAACAACGCCAGAGCCACTCCTCAGTCACACTATACCAGAAAGAGTCACTCCTCAGTGGGGGCACCAGAAGGATGTGAGGTGAAAAAAAGAAAGAAAGACCTGCCTCTACAGCCCTTCCACCTCGCAAACTTGGAATAACACACACGAACGAGGGCACCACCAGCCACCGGCTGGAACAATTCTCTCACTTCACCACCCAACCCACGCCAGACAGACAGCCCAAAATAGGGGCACCATAGACCAAAGCAAACACCCAGCAATATATTCCAAATCACAATTTCATACAAGCTTCTCCCGACACAGAAGCTTTACTCACACAACTTACAAACACACACTCAGGCCTGTCATACACCACATCCCAGTCACCACGAAATCCACTCGCCTGCCTGCTGTACCAACCACACCAGAATGAACCCGGCCACTCTCACTCCAGAAGGCGCCCACACCAGCTAACCCTCGAGTCCTCTCTGACCCATCACTTCTGCATGTGTCGTCAGCAACAGCTACACCATCATCTCTCTCTCACTCTCTGTCTCTGTGCTGATCCTCTGCCAGCTTCACCACAAACCCAGGCAGCTTATCTGCCTTTGCTACCGGCCCACCACCAAGCAGCAACACTTCCTCGTCTCTGCCTCACTCGGCACCCTGTTCTATCCACTGTCCTGTCTCCAAGGCGGCCCACACCAGCCTGCCTGTCACTCAGCAGCTTATCTGCCCACTTCTCTTTGTCCTCGCTAGCAGCTCCCCACAGCGCTCCACGTTCACCTGCAGCTACCTCTTTGCTCACACTTCTCTTCTTCCTATATCAACCACGCCTCTGCAAGGCGGTTACTCTCTGTGTGTCACCCACGCTGCAGCCACATCTGTCTGCTCGACCACACTCTGTCGGTGCTTGACCAGCTACCTTGCAGCTCTTCGACGGCTCCCACACGGCCCACACGTCATCGTCTCTCCAGCTGCACTCCACGAGTCACCAGCTGTCTTCACACGGGTGTGCGCTCCAGCAGCCACGAACCACCAGCAGCTGCGCCTCTCACTCAACTGCGCTCCACAGCCCACTCTCGACCAGCTGTCTTGCGCCAACACAGCTGCACTCACCAAACCCTTACACTTCACGGCTGCGCCCTCTGCAAGCTCTCCTACAAGTCGCCAGCCCACGTACCCTTAGCGCCAGCCTATGCGCCTTCACACCAGGGAGGCTCCCCGTCTATACGATGGCCACCAGCAGCTGCGCCAGCTCTCTCACACGGCTTCTACACACCTTGTCTTCCAGCCGCCTGTACACTCTGGCTTGAAACTGCAGCTGCGCCTGGGAACCCCATCTCAAAACAACTCGGCCGCTTCCTTTTACTGCACGCTGCGCCGACTTACACTCCTTCGACTAGCTTCTGGACTATCGCGTTGGCAGCCCTTCAATGCTCCACGCCCAGCTTTCCTTTTTGGCCATTAAATTTTTATATATTACTTTATATTGCCTAAGATGGCCACTCCCCTAGCTTTTCACACCAAATGCCCATGGCCTTGGCCCCATTACCTCTAAATGCCCATGCTCCATACGCTTTCTAAATGCAACCCACAATCCTTGGGGACACGTACACAAACAAGCAACCGAGTGCTGATATCAACTCGAGCTGACCACGTTCCGGATCGGCCTCACGAGCCTCAAAACAAAAGCATCCACCCTGTACACCTGCACACGCTTTCAAAGCCAACCTCTGCACACAAGCCATGCACCCATATGTACACTAGCCAAAAAGACGTCTCAAAAAAACGCCTGACAGTATGCAAGGAAATTCAAATATGCCTTCAAGAGACCATGAAACTGGGCATGTTTTGGGTTCTAGGCTTGGAAAGCAGCCCATAGTTTTGGATCCCATGGAGGGATCTTCAAGGGGTGTGTACAGTGTGAGTGGGAGATGGGATATACCACACACTACCCATGGACGTACTACATTGGAATCACCAAGAGTCAAAGATTTGAAGGACAAGTACAATTTTCCATGTTGCATTTGGAAGATTATGCCCATTCATGGTGGTGGTTTACTCAACATGAGGTCATGAATTTTGACACGTGGGAGGCGTTCAAGGATGTCATGTTTTAAAATTTCACATCTCCATTGGAAAGAGCTCAATTAGTGGGACAATGGTATAAATTGGAGCAAAGGGAAGTTCCATCAAGGAGTATAGTAACCAATTTAGGAAGCTTTCCATGTTTGTTGGGGGAATGAATGAGTACAACAAGATGGTGAAATACAAATGATGCTTGTTTGAGAGTGCTTGACATGGGGCCCATTATGTGGTGCTTGGATGTGATTGATTGCACACTTTGGGCAGGTTTTCATTGGATTTGAAGCACATGAAAATGTGGTTTATGCATGAAGGCAAAGAGCTATGTTTGGATGGAATTTGCAACCATGCTTTAACCTTGGTGTCTATGAAGCAAATGAAGAGAGAATTGAAGAGCTTATGCCTTGTTTACATGCTACAACTCACTTGTCAAGAAGAGGACAATAGGCTGCAAATACATGATGAAGGGATGGATGCCTTATTGTAAGAGTACAAAGATGTGTTTGAAGCACCTAAATGCTTGCCACCTACTAGAGAGGTCAACCATGCCATAGAGCTTGAGCAGGATGCACACCCAGTCAATAAACCTCCTTATAGGCTTTTAAAGGTTGAGCGGGAAGAGGTGGCAAAGAAAGTGGAAGAGTTGTTGGAAATGGGATTCATACAATCAAGCCAATCACCCTTCCGCTCACCTATTTTGTTGGTGAAGAAGAAGGATGGATCTTATAGAATGTGCATCAATTATATGGATCTCAACAAGATCACTATAAAAAATCAATATCCCATTCCAAGGATTGAGGATTTACTTGATGAATTGAAAGGAGCAAAATATTTCTCCAAGATAGATCTCAAGTCCAGGTATCATCAAATAAGGCTGAAAGATAGTGATGAGTTTAAGACGACATTCCAAACTGAACAGGGTCTATTTCAATTCATGATTATGACTTTTGAATTATCAAATGCCCAGTCCACATTTCAAGCTCTAACCTCTCATGAACAAATTTTTGAACCCATTCCTCTACAAATCACTTTTGGTCTTCTTTGATGACATACTTGTGTATAGCAAGTTAAGGGAAGAGCACTTAATGCATGTGGAGCAAGTGTTGAAGGTGTTGAGAGAGCACAAGTTGTTTGCCAAGAAAAGCAAGTACACCTTTATGTCACAAGAAGTGGAATACTTGGGTCACGTTGTGAGCAATGATGGTATTAAGATGGATCCCAAGAAGGTATAATGTGTGAAAGAGTGGCTTACACCCACCAACACTACTCAACTAAGGGGATTTTTGGGATTATCATCCTTTTATAGGACGTTCATACGCCATTACGCTCACATGGCAGCCCCACTTACCGCCGATAGGCTTAAGAAGGAAGAAATTTTTTGGGATGTCATGGCCGATAAGAGCTTCCAAGAGCTCAAGCAAGCACTAATTTCATCTTCAATATTGGTTTGCCCTGATATTTCTAAGCCTTTCACTATACGGGTTGATGCAAGTGGGAGAGGAATTGGTGCTGTGCTATATCAAGAGCATGGGGTGATTACTGTAGAAAGCTCACCGAGAAGAAGGAGAGGGAGCTTCATGTTTATGATCAAGAAATGTTGGCCATTTTGCATGCTGTAAAGTAGTGGCATCACTATTTGTATGGTGGAAAGTAAGGATCGATCATCACCAAGTACTCCAATTCTTCCTCACCCAACAAAACCTTTGTCCAAAGCAAAAGAGATGGCTTGCTACCTTGCAAAATTATGATTTTGAGATCTCTTACATGGCGGAAAAGGAAAATGTTGCGGTGGATGCACTTTCTAGGATGTGGGATTGCAATATACATGCCATTTCGGAGGTGCATTATGATTGGATTCATGAGATACAAGAGGAGTATTTGGTGGATGACATGGCTAGTCCAATGTTTTAGAAATTACAGCAAGGGTCATGTGATGAATATCCACATTTTGAGGTGCGCAATGGGTTGCTTTGGTACAAGGGAAAGGTCTATTTGGTCCCTCACTCATCCTTCAAGCTGAAAATCCTACAAAATCCTACAAAACAAAAGAGTTTATTTTGGAAAGGACTTTGGAAGGATGTGCGTGACTATGTGCAAAAGTGTTTGCCTTGCCACCAAAACAAGGATCCCAATCAATTCCCTATGGGATAAAGAGGTAATAATTCAATATGTGGTGGAGAAGGTGATAGGAATGAGGGAAAGGCACCTTTGTAATAGGTCTATTGTTGAGTATCTTGTGAAGTGGAGAGGCTTGCCTAATGAAGAAGCTTCTTAGCAGTCCGAAGGCTTCATGAAAGACCATCCAGAGCTTCTACAAGCAATGAATCACAGTGGATAAACTGGGTACAACTGTATGGTGTCTTTGGACAGCTATATACGTGGATTGGGATGATGGTATCAAGGGTGTCATTGCTGTAAATTTACTTATGGACAGCCATGACCATTGGTGTGCTTCATCACTCGTCAATCAAAGCAAGGTGCAACAACTATATGCATGGATTGGGATGATGGTATGAAGGGTGTCATTCCTATAAATTTACTATATGGAAAACCATGACCATTGGTGTGCTTCATCACTCGTCAATCAAAGCAAGGTGCAACAAGACTCCATGGGCTTATGGGTATCATAGAGGGCAGTCCATATGTATATAAAATAAGTGGATAGCTCTATGTGGAGTTCTCTTGTGTGAGATGCCTTTTGGATTGCAAAGAATGTACTTCCACACTCATGCTTGAAGACAAGAAGGTTTTCCATAGTCCATACATTGCTCCCTACATGGTTTCGAGGATGAAACCTTTGGGTGGGGATGGTTTATAATGAAGAGCTCTTGGTCTTGGACATAAGGGAAGCCCATGGGAATGGATATGGCTAGGCAAGTATGGTGCCCAACATTAATGAGAGTGAAAATGTGGGCAAGAATATAAGTAAACAAATTGTAATTAGGGGTTGTTATGTGCATATACTAGGAAGCTAACCCACATTAGGCTTGTGAGCATGGGAGCATGGGAACAAGCTCTAGTGGAGCATGGGTTAGGGCTAACCTTAAGGGTTGAGGTTAGGGTTAGGCATCCAAGGGTCACACATGGGAAATGGAGAGTCAAGAGTCACTTGAGGGTCCTCCTATGTAATAGAGGCATGGGGCACATGGGGCACACTCAAGGGATTTCTTTTGGTGTAGAGCATGGTATCTACTCTCTTGCTATTTCACACTAGAGCTATGTGCTGCTAGAATGATGTCATATCTCTTGGTGGTATGGGACATCAAGGTAAGGTATGTGGTACTTCATTGTATTTATGTGTGTACCCTTGGGCTTGGTGATCGGGTGGATGAGTATATGCCTGGTTCATGCATGTTTATGCATGGTTATTAACTAGAGAGATCTTAGGGTTTTAACAGTGGTATCAGAGCAATCTCTAGTTAATTATTGTTGTTTTTTCTCTCTTATTCTAATTTTTAGCATTTTTTAAAGTAAATTCTAATATTTACTAAATAAAAATATTATTTTGTTGGTTTATTTTGGTGATTACGTACGTGGATCATTGATATGGCGGTTGGAACGTGTGTTTCTTCTATTCAATGGACGAATCGACATTGCGGGGAATTTCGTGAGTTCAATGCTATTTTTTCTATTTTTTCTTGGTTTAAAATAAGAACTTATGAAATTTCTACCAGAATACCACACATTTTATTGCGGATATTCTTGATAGAATTAATTCCCTAAATTTTTTTACAATTTTTAAGAACTTTTCTTAATTATTTAGAAAATTTTAGAGCATTATTATGAAAAAAATGTATTTTTATGCATTTTGGTGGGTTTTCCGCACAGAGATGCTATCAAATTTGTACCAAATTTCTACTGAAGTGCAGTGTGGGAAAGCCAATTGATGCATTGGGTTCTCTCCCGTGCGCGTAAAATTCTTTTCTTCCCTCAAAGTCCAGAATTTCCTTCTATTTCTCTCTCTTGCGTGTGTGAACGTCTCTTAGAAGGTACAATTTGATTGAACATTAATCATAATTAAGTTATAATTATGATTAAGAAAGGTTTAATTAAAATTTTAATCAAACTCCTCTCTGTTAACAAAGAAGGAGGGGGTGGATAGAGAAAGAAAGAAGGAATGGAGAAGAAAGGAAGAAGAGAGGAGAGAGGAGAGAGGAGAGAGGAGAGAGGGGGTCTTCCTCCTCCCTCTCTCTCAATATTCGCAACGCGCGGGGGGGGGGGGGGTTTCGCTACAGACCGTCGGGCAGAAAAAATGCTCCCCCCATAAAAATAATTTATAAGCTTTTTATTAAAGCTTATTAAAGCTTTTGATATTTTAAAAAAAGGGTTTTTAAAAAATTTTAAAAAAAGCTTTTCCGTTTTCTAGGAAACCTCTTGACCTTCCGAATTTCGGGGATCTTTTGACCTTTCGGATTCTGGAAACTTTTGACCTTTTGCATTCTGATTTTTTTTAATCTTTTCATTTTCCCAAAACTATTGGCTTTCCATATTCCGGGAAGACCATTGGGGTTCCGAAATTTTTGGACCGTTCGTATTCTAATGCGTTCGGGGTAAAATAAAATTTTAAAAAATTCATGGAAATTAGTAGAAAATTAGACAAAGGTTATTTTAATTTTTTAAAAAATTTGGAATTGGTGATTGGCATGTGGTGTGTCCATTCAGGTACCCATGATCATTCAAATTCCTTTAAAAATCTATTTTTTTTCCAAAAAATTAAAAAACCATTAAAATTATAAATTTTTATTGGATTTGAGAATTCTCAAGCGGAATTGGAAATTTCGTGAACGATGGGATTCTCAGGAGAAATTTGGAATATTCTAGAAATCATTTGTAAAAATCATAGAAATTGGTATTTTTAAAATATCATAGTATTTTGCCAAATCTAATTGCTAAAAATTTTCTGGAAAAATATAGGTTTGGAATGCCATAAGATAGGTTTGGTGGAATGTTTAAGTGTGGTCTATGCTTAATTTCCTAAGCCTAAGATAAATTCTATCATGGGTTAGTTAATCTATTTGTTTTGGTAGATTTTATTGGATGGTTTCCAAGTTTTATATGGACTCATCAGCTTCTACCTAGATCACTTGTGTCTAGGGGTTTTTAATTAGTCCTACACACATGTGTTTCACTTTCTTACTTTGGAGTTTTGCTTGAACAACACCACATTTATATACTCCGGATTGATGAGTTGGCCACCAATTTCAATGCTTCTTTTGGCATGATTAATGACCATTAGATGGCATGTATTGATTTTTATGATCAACTATGGTTTTCATGGATTCGAGGTGCCTCTATGCTTCTATCCATGGTTTTATGAGGATCTTTTGGATAATATTGTGTGCTTTGAAGGTAGCATTTGCCTTTGTTTTTGCACGTAATTTTAGTATGTTCCTTGTACTCTTGTACATATTCCAACTTAGATACCTAGCTGCTTATGTATCTAGGTGAATTGTTATTTTTTTATCCCAGCTTTATTATGTTCATTGGGTAGTTATCATTAGAAAGATGCCAATAATTAAAATTATTTTCTAATGATGTACTCAGAAAGAGTTATTCCTTGATGTGGTCTCAAGTATATAGAGATAGGTTTTAGCATGTGAAAGTCTGGGATAGGGCCATCTCATTCCTTTTATGCAAGATTTTATTCATATTTCCTAGATGGCATACTAGGGAGTTCCAAATTGGTAAGGTATGTATGGGTGGTAGCATGGTGGTATGGGATGCTAGTGATCCCTCACATATATTATCTTATGGGATAATTTGGGCTCAGGATTATTGTCTTGCGTACATCACTTGGCATGTTGACCCCAACATTCAAAGACAATCTCATTTTTTGACTTCACTTGAAGTTGTAGTGTAGGCATTCTCTAGATAAACTTCTTTTATCTATAGCATCTATAGCCTGCATGTTTTTATGAGTGTAATCTCGTTGGCATTTTCACTTGTTGAAATCTCTTTCTTTAGAGTTCAACAAGTTTATCTTGTTGTGTTTAGATTAAGGAATTTAGGATTCTTCCTTTATTGGCATTTCTTTCTCTAGTTCCGTCCTTTAGGTGATTTATACAGTCCATTTGATGGTTTACGGATGTAAATATGTGACCCTATGTTGATATGGGTAACTCGGGACGTTGATAATTCCCTGTGTAGATGTGGGTACGTCGGGCCGTCGGTGGATCCTTGGTTCCTGCCATTAATGCCATGTCTTCCTACTTTATTCCGAATGGCTTACAATGAGGAAACTACCTTGAGTATGAGTTTCTCTGATCATCCGTGCAAACAGAGCGTGTGAATCAGATTGTAGAGGATATGCTTCGTGCATATATCTCTAGAAAACCATCAAATTGGGAAAAGTATCTTCCAATGATGGAATTTGCCTATAACAATTCTAAACATACGGCTACTGGTTTTAGTCCGTTGATACTTATGTATGGGTATCAACCCAGGGCACCTATTGATGTTGGACTTAAGGACATTGAGCTTGATGCATCGAGGAATTTCTTGCGTGATATGCAGGAAATGCTGACCGAAACTCGGGATTCTATCAGGAGTGCTCATGATAGGGCACGGTTTTATGCTAATAGAGGATGCTCACCTCGGTCTTTTGAACCAGGAGCATTGGTTTATTTAAAAGTTCCTAAAGACTCTTAGACTTTATCAATAGGAAAAATCTCGAAATTATCTCCTAGATAATGTGGTCCATTTCAAGTTATACGCTGAATTGGCAGAGTTGCGTATGAACTAGAACTGCCTCCACATGTTAGAGTTCATCCAGTCTTTTATGTCAGTAGATTAAAAGAGAAACTGGGAGGTGAGGATAACACAGTTACTACTCAAGAACTCGTTGAAGTTGAAGATTTATCCTATGTTCCACATGAACCTAAAAAGGTACTTGAATTCAGGGAAAGAAAACTTTGTAATCGACTAATCCCTGAGATTAAAATTATGTGGAAAGATAGGGAAATACAGGATTCGACTTGGGAGTCGGTTGAGAATGTTCAGCAGAGATTTCCTTCTTTTCATTACAAGAGTGCAATGTTTTGAGAGAGGGGAAGTATGTTATGTGCACATTATATGTGCATATAGGAGGCTAACCCACATCAGGCTTGTGTGAGCATGGGAGCATGGAAACAAGCTCTAGTGGAGCATGGGTTAGGGCTAACCTTAAGGGTTGAGGTTAGGGTTAGGCATCCAAGGGTCACACATGGGAAATGGAGAGTCAAGAGTCACTTGAGGGTCCTCCTATATAATAGGGACATGGGGCACACTCAAGGGATGTCCTCTAGTGTAGAGCATGTGCTGCTAGAATGATATCATATCTCTTGGTGGCTTGAGACACCAAGGTAAGGACTTCATTGTATTTATGTGTGCACCCTTGGGCTCGGGGGTGGTCAGGTGGATAAGTATATGCTTGGTTCATGCATGTTAATGATTTTAACTAATCAAATCATACTTTCTTGGAGCTCCAAGCTTCCATGACGATGGTGGTACTCCCTTGAGTGCATGTGGTACTCCATTATGAGTGCATTCTCTTTCTCTCTCTTTCCCCATCATTACACCACTTGGGGGATGGAGGGGCAGATTTGATATACTAGTATTGGACCGGCGCATTGCTGCGGCAACCAAGGTTCCAAAAAAGAACCAATTCCCTCTCCACAACCATCTCTTTCTCTCTCTTTCACTCTCTCTCACTCCTAGGCATGCCCCCATCTCACACACACACACACACACGATCCTCTCCCTCCCTCCCTCTCTCTCTCTCTCTCTCTCTCTCTCTCTCATGCACACACACTATCTCTCTCAAATGTTTACATGACTCTCCTTTACATGACTTGTAACATGTTTGGGATGTGGGTGAGGCACATCTTCGATGCCCACTCTCCACTACGCCTACCCAACAGTGATGAGGCATGTGTTTCTCAACTGCCCAACTGTGATGAGGCGTGAGTTTCTCAATTGCGTGTAAACAGGATGTCCGCCGCACGAGCTGCTGGAGAGGAGACAAGAAAAGTCTTGAGAGGTGCTCGCAGCAGTCGCTCGGATGACTATTGGGAAGTGGGAGCAGGTTGATAAGAAACGTGGTGCTCATGATAGATCAAGTGTGTGGAGGAGAGGGACTCACAAAATACAAGAAAGAACTCTTGCAGTTGCTTATGCATACAACTAGGCTTTGCTCTCTTGCAAAATGCCTCATGGCCTCACCTTTAAATAGGTGAACAAGTGGACCTCAAGTCCATTCACACTCACACCCTTCTCTCACCCTTCTACATAACCTTAGTCTCTTAATACCCCCCCTCAATACCAACTATGGAAGGATGGAATAGGTGGTATTGGACATAAGATGCCTTTATAACATTAGGCGTACAAGGCTTGGAATATAGGTGTGGTAATCTAGGATTTACAAATGTGTTTCTAGAGCCTTAGAGGCTAATACATTGTTGCCATCTAAGTCTTTAATTTGTTGACGATGATGAAGATGTACACCTTGATGATGGTGCACCCCACTCTTTGTGTTTTCTTGACTTCTTGTAGTAGATGACATGTTTATGATATCCATGCCATTACTTCCACCATATGCTTTCCACCTTGACCATTCTCACACAATGATCATAAGCAGGCTGCCACCATTGCTTAAGTGGTTTGCTTTTAGATGGTCCTCCAACATGCTTTATGCTTCCTTGAATAATATATCTTCTCCATGAGTAATGAGGTAGATTTAAATAGGGAAGGGAATGGGAGGGTCTTACCACTTGCCTTATGCATTGGTCAAGGGCAGTGTCTACTCCACAATTACAATAGCTTTTATGCATGTTAGTTAAATGATACCCTTTAGGGTTTGAAGTTACAAGCTTAGTGAAAGTGAGTACATTGTTGAGGTAAATACTCAAACAAATAAGGTTTATCATCTTTGGCTCAAGAAGGAGAGGACATGGCTCATAATGTTGCCAATGCCTCTTACAAAAGTAATGCCAAAAAATGCTTAAAATCATGACAACCAATAAGGTAGAGCATTTAGGGATTCTATGCTCATTGTTACAACTCATCTTATACGATGAAAATGCAGAATATGCAGCGGAATGAAGTGCCTTGGGCTTGGGAAACGAGAGCATACGGCTTATGGCTTGCCTATGCCTCTTACAAACAAGGGCCTCAAGGGTAACACACATAAACATTGAAGATGAGCACTTAATGTACATGTGCCCACCTTTAAGAACACTCAAAAATCTGAGTTTTATGATAAAAAACTAGAATTCTTCAACCTCTTTAGCTTATGAGGTGAAGACAATTGGTTTATGGTTGCATCATTGCTCTTTGAAAGAAGCGGTTGTTGATGAAGGCTTGAAATGTAGCACTTATGGTGTGTGCCCGGCCTCCATGTTGATGAAGAAGAGCCTCCGTAATGTAGATGACCTCCTCCTTTGATGATTAAGACCACCTTAGTGTTTAACAACACTTTAGTTGATGATTAATATCACCATTTGTGTGTATAAAACACAATTAGTGCTAAAAAGCATATTTTTAGTGTAAAATAACACTTATTTTGGTGATTAACTCACCATTAGTGTTTAATAACACTATGAGTATTTGAAAATACTTTAAGATAACCTCCCTTTGTTGGATTAACAGAGTGATTAGTGTTAAACAACACAATTAGTGCTTAGAAGCACACTTTAATCACTTTGAAAGCTTAAAACTTGATGTCGGTGTTGAAGCTTGACGGGTATGAGGTTTATGGCTACCTCATGTAGATGGAAAACACTTCAAAATCAAGATTAGGACCAGCAATACTAATGCACTCTCACACTTGAGTGATTAGTGGAAGGGAGAGATGATTAGAGAGAGCAAAAACCCAAAAACAAGCTTTAATGGAAACTTGAAGATGAGAAGATGAAGGCAGCCCTGGTCTTTTGTCTGCAACCGGCGCGTTGATGCTCCGTTGGAGCTCAAATCAAAACTGTATAGTCCACACTCAATGGCCTACACAAGCCCTAAGGTTATGCAATCTATTATGGGCTGTAGGCGGCGAATAGATGTACGACCAGCGCTGTAGAAAAAAACGACGCCTGGCTGCTGCAGAGACAATGCCGCCGCGTGGAGGCGATGAAGACTCAAATTGACTGTACGAATTTCGACGCCTAGACCTCCTCTACATCTTTCATGAAGAAATCGGGGAGTTATATGCCCTCTACACGACTGTGGAAGGCCTCCAAGGGCAGTAGGTTGTGCTCCACACAAAGGAGATGAGCAAAAAATGGATAATTTTGACCTATTCTCTACACCACAAAGTTTGAACTCACCCAGGCTCTAGATACCATGATAAGAAACGTGGTGCTCATGATAGATCAAGTGTGTGGAGGAGAGGGACTCACAAAATACAAGAAAGAACTCTTGCAGTTGCTTATGCATACAACTAGGCTTTGCTCTCTTGCAAAATGCCTCATGGCCTCACCTTTAAATAGGTGAACAAGTGGACCTCAAGTCCATTCACACTCACACCCTTCTCTCACCCTTCTACATAACCTTAGTCTCTTAATACAGGTGTCCCCACTGGCTACATCCACTGTGGCGCCTTTGTCGAGTACAACGTGGAGCTTAGCATTGGAGCGCCTGCTAGACCTTTTCCCATCATGTTGCTCATCAACATTGGCAACCACATGACCTAGATACAATGCAAACCTTGCAACCCTTGCTACTCCCAGGCTTTTCTAGTCTTCGATCCCTTGGCCTCCTCCACTTACGCCAACCTGGGATAAGAAGAGAGTATAAACCCTTACTAGTACCCACACTTGTGTTTTACACCAATGGTATAGACTTGACGGAGAGGTCATTGAGATTGATGTTAATTTATGACGCTATTTCTATGTGATGTGAAGGGGCCCAACGACACCTTATGCGTTGCGATTCTGAATTCACCTTACCAAGCAAGGACGACTACTATGACCAATGGTTCTACCAAGTGGCCTACTTAGACGGAGCCACAATCACTGGAGCCATCGTGGAGGACATCATGTACTTTTGGAATTCACATCCTAACTCTCGGGAAGCACTGCCAACTTCCTAATTAGGTTTGGATGCGGGACATCCAACACCGTCAGAGGGACCACCATTGGAAAGGAATCTATGATCTTAGCCCAACTTTCTCATAATCGCAAAAATGTAAATTGCATAAAGGTGCTGAAGTCGAAAGGGATTAACCAAGTACCAACCACAACAGTCTGCTCTTCCTTTTGTGGCCTCTCTTATTCAATAACGTGAGGAGTCGAGGAAGACAATATGCCACTTTCTTGTGTTTTGGCTAAATTATCTCCCACCATGCCATGTAGGCAATGTTTTGTTTGTCAATAATATATATATATATATATAATTTTTTAATGCCACTTTTGGGGGTGGGGGAGGGAGAAAAAAAAAACCTCCCCTCCCTCCAAGTGGCGAGTTTTCCACTTGGGGGGTGGGGGAGAACTTAAAGTTCCCTCCCTCCCCCACCCCCAAGTGGCAAGCTCACCCTCCCCACCCCCCAAGTGGCAAGCTATGGAGGGGGGAGGGGGGCAAGGGGGAAGAACTTAAAGTTCTCCCACCGTACAAGTGGCGAGCTTGCTACTTCGGGGGTGGGGAAAGAGATTTCCCGAGGATTTCCCCCCCCCCTCTCTCTCTCCCTCCCTCTCACCCATCCTCTCCCACCCCCCCTTCTCTCTCTCTCTCTCTCTCTCTCTCTCTCTCTCTCACTTTCACTCCCACTCCCCCCCCTCTCTCTCTCAATATCTCTCCCGGCTCTCTTTCTCTCTCTCCCACAACATACAATTGACTGTCAGCATCATCAGTTCAAGTCATCAATTTGCATCATCGTGTGTGCCCCAATTTCAATCCTGAAAGAGGTATTTGAATCTTGGTACTTCTCTCTATAAACTCTTACATTGGCATACCTCCCATAGTTAGTGTGGTTGGAGATTGTGCTAGGATAAATTAGGGTTTGTGTAGGTTGCCTTCACTACAAAATTGGAAAGGGGTAAGCGCCACAATAAAAAATATGTTAAAATTAGGGTAGAAGGCTTGCAGCAGAGGCCAAGGTGAGTTTGCCTTTCATGATGCTTGCAAGGGCTAGAAACCCCATTGTAGTAGCAAGAATATAACAAAAGTGTAGGGTGCAACAAAATGACTGCCACAGGTGGCATAGCCGGGTCCCACATCCATGCTCGAAGAACTAGAAAGTTCAATGACTATGTTCTCAACTTCCATATCAAAGAGGGGCAAGGATTATAATGAAGGTGCAACAAGTTGAACTAGAGGACGCCAATGTTATTCGACTCCTATAGAAAGTATGCCAAAAATAGGTTAGATAACCACACCACAATGGGCACACAACCCCCTGCCTAAAACACCACCTTGTTTTTTGAAGTCGAAGAGAGATTTCCCAAAGAAATTCCCAAGACCTCTCCCACCTACTAACAGTAAATTCATGATTAGGATGAACCCATTTACACTCTAGCAAGAAAAATCTCAAGGACCTCTCCCACCTACTACAGTCAAATCCATGATTAGGATGAAGCCATTTATAGGCTAGGAAAGTAATTCTCAAGGACCTCTCCCAGTCAATCCATGATTAGGATGAAGCCATTTACAGGCTAGCAAAGAATCTCCCTCGTGCAGAGAGTTAATCCATGGTATCACAGGCTTGAGGTCCTACTCATGCAACTCTACCTCGAGCAACCTTTCAAGTAATGCACCCAGTCAAAGAATGTGGTGGCTACAGAAGGCTAACAGATGATAAAGATTTTAATAGCAATGAGATGAAGAACCAACCAAAATGGTGGCTTTGCTGTGTTCACAATCCAAATTGCTAAGCCACATATTGTGTGGTACGCCAATTAATCAATGCATAAATCCAATGTACATGCCATTGCACAGGCACATGAGGTGGAAGGAGTACAAGGCTAAGAAGAAGGTAAACCCTCTCTTCCTCAACTTCCCTAAATTTGAATCTCCACCATTTGTCATGATTCCAATAGAAGAATGGATGTGTGGATTGATTGCACAGTTTATTACCTCATATCAAGATGCCCCAGACGTTACCATCCAAGCAACCATTAAGTTTCTTGGCCCCATCCACATCTTCTTATAAGAATTCAAGGAAGAGAAGGGCCCCATACAATGGCACAAATACGATGAATCACATGTGCATGACCTCGCCTTTAACATCAACCTTGGGCCCACACTTTGATAAATACATGGGCTATTTGCACGCATCCAATTTTTGGAAGCAAAATGTGTCTTTAAAGAGATGTTCTCATTCGAGTTTATCCTTTCAATTACACAATTTTTGTAAAAAGGAAAGCTTGTAGAGCAAGCTTGGGCTAAAATAGCCATGTATTCTATTTTTTGTAAAAAGGAAGCTTGTAGAGCAAGCTTGGGCTAAAATAGCCATGTATCCTATTTTTGATGGAATAAAAATCTACAAAAATATTCAAGGAAGTGAGGATGCTTTGAGCACACGCTTGGGGGGGAAGTTGGGACCCGATCTAGTATTCTCTCACGTCAGTGTTTTTCTATTGGCATGCTTCTTGAGGTCCAGTGTACTTTCCCATTTCAGTGGTATCAGAGCCTAGGGTATGCTCCGTCAAAAAGGTGTGTGTGTTTGGGGCACTTAAACGGCTTGGGACCAGAGGTCTTGTGTGTGGTCCCAGGCCGATATTCTAGGCTATGTGATTATTTCTTATGCAGTTTATGTTGTAATCATGAAGATAATAGTCTTGAATTTGTGCATGAGTGTACATATGTTGTTATGTGTGGTGTAAGCATGATGTGCAGGTTATACCCATGATCTCTACCATGGAGCCATGTTGAGTTTTCAACAATTATCATCTCAACTTACACACGATAAGTCTTCATCTTTACCTAATAATTATGTTTTCAGTTATTCGCAAATGTTTTAAATTCTCTATTTCTCTTAACCTTTTGCTTTTGTAGCCAACAATACATCAAGGTAAGACTCTCTTACTTTTGGATTTTATTTTTATGTCATTAATTTTTATTTAATATTTGTTAATTCACTTGGACTCAATGATGATGAAGAACAAGACTACAATGACGACTACTCCAACTCTTTAGGTAACATATTCATTTATTTATCTTTACAATAAATTTATTTAAGATTTTTTGCAAATTTCAAGGAGAGTTCGCATCAAAAGTAGAACTTTTTGGAGGAACTGGCCCTTCCACCTTGAACTATACTTTATGAATTTTTTACTATGTACTAATCTTGTGGTATGGAACACGAGATTAATCCTATGTGAAGTATTCCGATGCATACTTATCTCTAGATTTGTGTGGGATAATTTATGGTGGTATGGGGGGACACTAGAATTTATTACACATAGAAGTCCTTAATATAATGTCTCGTTTACATGTCTATGATGAAAAATTAATGATATTTATCTGTGACGGATAACTTATCACAAATTAAGAGTTGGTTGTGAGTGAATCCAACCAGCTTTGTGACATATGTGAAACGTGTGATGTACTTTATGAATACATGTGAAACGTGTGATGTACTTTATGAATACATGTGACGCGTATGAAAATATTGTGAGTGAATCCAATGTAGGAGTTTGATTGTGAGTGAATCCGATCAACTTTTATGAATTGTGAGTTGAATCCAATCAACTTTTATGAATTGACCCAGTGTAGTATAAGAATCGAGAGTGAATCTGATTCTTTAGAGGGTGCCCTAGTTGGTTGTGAGTGAATCCAACGAGTTGTGACACGTATGAGGCGTGTACTCTATGAATACATGTAACGCGTATGAAAACATTGTGAGTGAATCCAATGCAGCAGTTTGGTTGTGAGTGAATTCGATCAAACTCTAAGGCATGTGTGACATAGGTAAAGGTTCTGTGAGTTTGATTGTGAATAAATCCGATCAACTCTAAGACACGTGCAATGCGTGTGAGGATATTGGGAGTGAATCCAATTAAATATTGTGAGTGAATCCAATGTGGGAGTGAATCCAATTAATTATGTAAAGACATTGAGAGTGAATCCAATGTGAACGATTAATGTGTGCTTTTACAATCGAGGATGGTTATCTCCTAAACCAGGAGGACTGTCACGGGAGTGAGATTTTTGAAATATTTTACTACCCAATTTTTGTAAAAAGGAAAGCTTGTAGAGCAAGCTTGGGCTAAAATAGCCATGCATTCTATTTTTTGTAAAAAGGAAGCTTGTAGAGCAAGCTTGGGTTAAAATAGCCATGTACCCTATTTTTGATGAAATAAAAATCTATAAAAAATACTCAAGCGGGGATGCTTTGAGCACATGCTTGGGGGGCAGTTGGGACCCAATTTGGTATTCTCTCGTGTCTGTGTTTTTCTATTAGCGTGATTCCCAAGGTCCGGTGTACTTTCCCATTTCACCAACATTCGAGTTTATCTTTTTGGGCTACAACTTTATGTTCACCCGCAACAATGGGAAGCCACTCCAACATCCAAAGGAGGTGCAACACTTCCATATGATAAGTTCCTTGTAAAGATAATTGTAAAGATAATAGGAAGATCCTCTTATCAACATGCCCATCATTCACAGCTTTCGAGGAAAAAAGCAAGTCTAGGCAAGGGGGTTTGTTAACTCTTTTCGTACATCCAAAATCCTCGCCTCTAGCCTAGGATAAGTTCACATTATGTATGGCTATGGGCCCAATGATGTATCAAAAGCTAGCCATAAGCCTTATATATATATGGGTAGAGATAGGCAATGGGCACCCACTTAAGTTGGGCAGTCGGGCAAAGACCATTTGTATATACACCACTTGTATATATACCACTTAAATTGGGCGGTCAGGCAAAGCCCATTTGTATATTTATGACTTTTGATAATGTAAATGGAGGTATTCAATCATTTCTCAAGTGCAAAGCTTTCTTCTTCTCTTGATCTCTTACCTTCTTGCTTGCTTGATTGTAGGATGCATGCTTGCATGTGTGGATGGAATGTGTTGAGTGTGCACGTTTGTTAGCTTGAGTGAGATTGTGATTGAGCATGATTGGAGAAGAAGGTGGTTCAAGCCCTCTAGCTTAACCATTACCTTTTGGAAGGATTACTTAGGTAATTGAGAGTAGAGGAAGGGCTAAAAAAAGAGGGATTGACACACCTCTTGGTGGCCTCTTTAAATAGCCTTCTAACCACTAGCACTATGGTTTCTTACTAAGAGAGCAAGAAGGTTCTTGACATGAACACTTGATTGGACCTGTGAGCAGGAGCACAAGGATGAAAATGGCCATACCCTTGCCCTAAAGGTGAGTAACCCTCTATTCATTTCACTCTATGCTTAGTTTATGCACGCAATGAATCTACGAACGGGCAGCTCTACGGGACTACCTTTCCCTCCTAGAAGGGGAGGAAGCCATCCTCATTGATTATTTCAACATGGTGGAGGGCTATGCAGATCGATATCATGCTCATGTAAACATGTTCCTAATTGAGAAGGAGGCATGGCAATGCCTTTCCCAAAAGTGCTCTCTCGTGGAAGCTAACCAAGCATACATGTGTGCTCACGAGCATGTAGACGACCGTGGTTAGATAAACAATTGTGTCCTCCTCACCCTGCTTGTGAGATCCCTGTCCCCACCGCGCAACGAATTTAGGGTGCTAGCAGCGGAAGTAGCACTTCTTGCATGGGGTAGGGTCTCACACTCGGGGCCTCACCCACGAATATCCGGACAAGAGTCTAATCCATTGGTTCTTCCAAAATCGAACCCGAAAAAACTTCCCTTTCCCGGAAAGCACGGGCGATTCCTCCAGGATAAATTTTTCTCTAACGTAGTCAAAAGCCTTAACTAACTGAATTGATCTGATCGAACCCGTAGTATCAAAGTCAGATCAAGGAAAAGATTGCACTTGGATCATAGAGACCAATGCTTTTTTCCTCATTGAGAGGTAGAGCCGTTGATTCTTTTCCATAGAACAATTTTTATTCGGGATTTACTTCATCTATCGTACCATAACAGAATTGAGTCTCATTTTAGGGATCCATCATTCCAGCCTAACCCCATCCAGTCCCGTGGGTTAGCCAACTGCCCAACCACTGTAGTGATGGGATCCAATTAGAAATTTGGTTAGGTTTTATCTCGCGTACCAGGAAAAAGAGTTCCTAGGCCCCCTAGCCGGATATTCGTGCAAACTTAAAACTAGTCACACCACTTACACACCCAATATGAAATTGCCTTTTTCACAGAATCAGCTATCTTTAAAAACAATCATATAATGAAACCATTGTGTCACTGATCATAATCCTCAAAATCTCCGGTTAAATCCTTATTTCCAATCATTCCTTCATTGGTGTACCTATGGCATCATTGGTAACCAAAACGCTCACCACTTGTCCACTCAGGGGGCCTTTTCGATAGTTCCTAGCTCATAGTAACTGGCAATATATTCATACATCAAAATGGAATCTCCGTTGAAGATCAGCAAGATCAACCAACGGATCCATATAAAAGAGCCATGGACTCATCCGTTGAGGACCAGCAAGGTCAATCAACCAGGTCCATGCCTGAATTTAGAAAACAACTCTTATTTCTTGTTCTAATATCGTCCACGATGCACGCGTGGGTATCATCGGTGACCCAGAGCCCGAGCACCGTATGGTCAGCACCCTCTAGGATCCTTCGCAGGTGACCTAGCGCTTCACTCATACGCCGCTTCCTTGGTCCCTCATCCACCGTATCGGAAGCTCACCATTTTAATCGAACCGAGGCTGGTCAAGACCTCGGCCGACCTTGCTACACGAGACGTCCTCCATTGACTCTCCGTCAGCTGTTGCAAAACTATCAGATTAGGTTTTCGCGACCTCATTCACAAGACGGTCAAAATGCTTCTCCAGCATTCTTGACATAAAACAGTCATTTAAAAACAGTTCAAAAATTCAGTTTCTATTACGAACTCTCATCTTTCCACACTGCTCCACATCAACCCACATTATTTAATTCCACAACCATTTCATAAGGATTCCTATTCTCATTCAATCACATCATTTTTCATCTCATCACATCTTTCCTTAATTTATTCTCATTAGATCTCATCCACTCGCATCTACCCATATCCACATCTCATCACATCACATTCATTCACATCTCATCCATTCAGACCACATCACATTCACTCACATCTCATCCATTCAGACCACATCATATTCACTCACATCACATCTCATTCATTTTACCTCACATCTCATTCATTCACATCTATCCCGATTCACATCCCATCACATCACATTCATTCATATCCATCACATTCACATTCATTCATATCCATCACATTCATTCTCATCACCATTAAATCACATCACTTCTATCCACCTCATATCTTATTCATACACATCTCATCTCATTCATCCACATCCATCCAATCGTTCACATGTACGACTACTCGCATCTATCCATACATTCATATCTATCACTTCACATATATTCATGTCACTTCACATCCACATATATTCATGTCACTTCACATCCACATATATTCATATCTATCACTTCACATCCACATATATTCATGTCACATCTCAACTCTTTACATCGCATCACATTCTTTCACATACACATCTATATCCATTCTTTCACATACATCCACATCCATTCTTTCACATATTCATTCACATCCATTCTTCACATACACATTCACATCCATTCCTCACATACACATTCACATCCTTTATCATCACATACATTCACTCACATCTCATATCATTCATTTACATTCTGATTCACATACATCCACATCCATTCTTTCACATATTCATTCACATACATTCTTTGCATACACATTCACATCCATTCCTTACATACACATTCACATCCTTTATCATCACATACATTCACTCACATCTCATATCATTCATTTACATTCTGATTCACATGACATCACATCTCATCCATTTATTCACATTTATCTGATTCACATCACATCCCATCACATTTATTCATCTCACATTCTCATCACTTCTATTCACATCACATCTATCCAATCATCTATCTGATTCGCATCACATCTCATCACATCTATTCATCTCATATTCTCATCACTTCTATTCACATCACATCTATCGAATCATCTATTTGATTCGCATCACATCTCATCACATCTATTCGTCTCATATTCTTATCACTTCTATTCACATCACATCTATCCGATTCACATCTTATCTCATCACATCTCATCACCTCTATTCACAGAATTTAAACATAGAATTTAAGAGGATCCTAATTTTTTATATAAAGATTCTTTACACATCTATTTATGCATAATTCAATTTTAAGAAAAATAACACTTTTGAAATAAAATCAAATCCTTTATGCATCTTTCTATGCATAAAATCAAAATTAATGAGAATAACTCTTTTGAAATAAAAATAAATTTCTTTATGCATAAAATCAAAATTAATGAGAATAACTCTTTTGAAATAAAAATAAATTCCTTTATGCATCTTTCTATGCATAAAATCAATTTTAATGGGAATAACACTTTTGAAATAAAAATAATTCTTTTATGCATCTTTCTATGCATAAATTCAATTTGAATGAGAATGACACTTTTGAAATAAAATAAATCTTTTAGAATGCACAAACGGAAGGAATTACTCTTTTCGGATAACCTAATGATAAACTTTAGCTCCACAAAATTAAAGAAAATTTTGCCATAACCTCCTTTGTATGGTTGACCATTTCTCAATTTTAAAATTCAATTTATAACTTGAATTAATCCAATTTGAATTCTAATATGTCTAATCTACTCCATTTTCTAAAAATTAAGAGAGTAAACAATGAAAAGAGTTTAATCAATCATTTAATTAAACTTTCTAGGATTAAGAAGGACTGAATTGTAAAGAAGAGAAGGGGGTGGCCTTTCCATCAAGGCATAGCATCAGATTTTAATTCAAACATTTTCAATGCATAAAATTTAAGAAAACCATAGATATAAAATTCACAATAAGTAAGAATTAAGCTTACATGGAGTTTGTAAGCTTTCCTTTGACTTGAGGGATTGAGGGTTCTACTCTTGTTTGCAGAGCAGCAAGAGTGGCCACCAATTCTGGAGAGGATTTAGTCAAAAACAATTGAATTATCAAGTGAATTCAATGTATTTGACTCTGGGGAGGAGTAGAGTAACAGTGCATAAACACTATTAACCTTTTCCAAGGGGGGAGGCTTCTATTTATAGGAAAAAGTGAGCCTCTAACCAAGCAAACTGATTCTAGAATTTTTCAGATTAGTTTGGTCACTTTTTGACCATTTTTAGGTCACTTTACCTTACTTTTTGGATCTAGTTGAAATAGGAGAGAGGAGAGAGGAGAGATGAAAATATCTTATTATTTGTGAGTTTAAAACTCATCCACACATGTGAAATAGGCGCCTCTTTCATGAGGGAAATTTCCCACACTAAGGTATCAAAAATGCATCATTTCCTCTAAATGTCTCTTCTTTTTTAACTAATAAACCTTGTCCTTAGTCAACTCTTCATCTTATGAGTATTTACTCATTTTTGGGAGATTTTTTTTATTCTTCAATTTATCTCCTCACTACATTTAGATTAATCTTATTGGTCCATAGGAACCTTAATCCAAAATTTTCAGAAAATCTGGACCCTCAGGCTAAGTTCTTTTTTACCTATTTTCAATTTATTCCAATTACACTGGAAAGTTCTTTCCGAATTTCTGTTTCAGGGAAAATCATTTTATTAAGAAGGGATATTTTTCCATCCAAAGATATCTAGAAACTGAATTACCTCTCCCTAAAATATTTTCTCTCTCTAGGCCAAAACAGATAGAAACAAGATCTGTTATTATTCTGAAAAGAGGATTGATTACAGGGGGAGAAACTGGACATCTTGAGGGACTGGGGGAGGAATCTTACATCTTACCCCACTTAAAAAATGCGAGATGTCCTCATCTTGTAGGTGGAGTATGATCTCTTTCATCTTCTTTTTCTTCTTCAATCACTTCCAGCGTTACTGCCTTGGAAGTGGACGCCGATTTGGAAACAACTCTCTTTGACTTTCCCTATTCTGAGGCAGAGGTCTTGCATTACTTTGGTTTGAAACTGCGGGTTGGTTAGAGGGTCTACCTCTGGGATTTCCCTGATTTTGGCGGATAGAAACCTGATTACTCTGGAAGGAAGGAGCTGGAGTCTGGAATCTTGATCCCTGATTGCCCTGCCCTGAAAACTTTGATCCAAAAGGAGTTGGACAATCCATACTGCGATGTCCAAATCCTTGATTCCATTGCTTCGATCCACTTCTCCACAGCCTCGTCCAAGTTTTCCCCTTTAACCTTGAAAGGCCCATGCTGCGAACTATGAAGAGTTTTACGAACATCCAAGTCGAGATCTTCCTCATCGAGTTGGGGGTTATCATTTCTACCACGATGACCTCGATCCATGTTCCTATCAATACGAAAAATCTTGTTAAGTCCCTTTATTTATGATTCAAATCCAATTTTTGATTCATCCGATTCTGGGGTTCTTTAGATAGGTCGGTTCCCCACAGAATCGTGGGATAAAGATACTCACATTATCAGATAACAATTCATTCAGAACATATCAGTCATATCTTTAACATAATAATGGTCTATTAGACCAAAATTTCCATCTGAACAGTACTCCATGGGGGATTTCTATTTTATAGATTTTTACTTTGTCATCCCTTAACTTGATCCCCACCACTGGGTCAAGAGTTAACAGTAGCAATCAGTCAGTACAATCCACTAATCTCATAGTGATTTACATAAGTCATTATCGTCATTCCAATTTTACGAACATCAACACAGGGACTCGTCCCATTCATCCTCATTATGGTTTTGCTTAGTTTATAGCTTTTCAACCAAAAATTCAAGAATCATCATTTTTCAATTAAAATTCAATTCAACTCATCAGTTCTCAATCAGAATTTTAAAATCATATCAATCACATTCGAATTCATCATTTGGATAGCATTTTAGCTTATAATTTCAAGATCTTAGATTTACTCGTATATATTGCCAGTAAAGAGCTGCAGTTATACCCTCGGTATATACGGGTAGTCACGGTCCTTGGACTATAAGGTAAATACCATCATGTCTAGGCCTCAAGCAAGTTAGGGATTCCATATAATTGCAGTACTTCCATCTGAAGACCCAATTATCAATTTAGAAATTTCATTCTAAATATCAATTTGTATGAGTTTCATCACACAATTCCAACCTTTTACTGCTACTTCATAAATTTATGACATTCTTGGCTTCTCAGTTGATCCACTTTAGCCAAATTGCTCTGATACCAGCTGTGAGATCCCTGTCCCCACCGCACAACGAATTCAGGATGCTAGCAGTGGAAGTAGCACTTCTTGCACGGGGTAGGGTCTCACACTCGGGGCCTCGCCCATGGATATATGGGTCCTCCAGGATAAATTTTTCTCTAACGTAGTCAAAAGCCTTAACTAACTGAACTGATCTGATCGAACCCGTAGTATCAAAGTCAGATCAAGGAAAAGATTGCACTTGGATCATAGAGACCAACGCTTTTTTCCTCATTAAGAGGCACAGCCGTTGATTCTTTTCCATAGAATAATTTTAGGGATCCATCAGTCCCATGGGTTACTGTAGTGATGGGATCCATTTACTTCATCTACCATAACAGAACTGAGTCTCATTTTAGGGATCCATCAGTCCCATGGGTTAGTAGCCAACTGCCCAACCACTGTAGTGATGGGATCCATTTAGGAATTTGGTTAGGTTTTGTCCCAGGTACTAGGGAAAAGAGTTCCTAGGCCCCCTAGCTGGATATTCATGCAAACTTAAAACTAGTCACACCACTTACACACCCAATATGAAATTGCCTTTTTTCATAGAATCAGCTATCTTTAAAAACAATCATTCAATGAAATTGCCTTTTTCATAGAATCAGCTATCTTTAAAAACAATCATTTAATGAAACCATTGTGTCACTAATCATTTAATGAAACCATTGTGTCACTAATCATAATCCTCAAAATCTCCGGTTAAATCCTTATTTCCAATCATTCCTTCATCGGTGTACCTATGGCATCCTTATTTCCAATCATTCCTTCATCGGTGTACCTATGGCATCATTGGTAATCAAAACGCTCACCACCTGTCCACTCAGGGACCTTTTGGATAGTTCCTAGCTCATAGTAATAACCGACAGTATATTCACACATCAAAATGGAATCTATTTACATTTTGATTCACATGACATCATATCTCATCCATTCATTCACATTTATCTGATTCGCATCACATCCCATCACATTTATTCATCTCATATTCTCATCACTTCTATTCACATCACATCCAATCATCTATCTGACTTGCATCACATCTCATCACATATATTCATCTCATATTCTCATCACTTCTATTCACATCACATCTATCCAAGCATCTTTCTGATTCGCATCACATCTTATCACATCTATTCATCTCATATTCTCATCACTTCTATTCACATCACATCTATCCAATCATCTATCTCATTCACATCACATCTATCCAATCATCTATCTTATTCACATCTTATCTCATCACATCTATTCACCTCACATCTCATCACCTCTATTCACAGAATATAAACATAGAATTTAAGAGGATCCTAATTTTGTATATAAAGATTCACAGAATTTAAACATAGAATTTAAGAGGATCCTAATTTTTTATATAAAGATTCTTTACGTATCTATTTATGCATAATTCAATTTTAAGAAAAACAACACTTTTGAAATAAAATTAAATCTTTTATGCATCTTTCTATGCATAAAATCAAAATTAATGAGAATAACTCTTTTGAAATAAAAATAAATTCCTTTATGCATCTTTCTATGCATAAAATTAAAATTAATGAGAATAACTCTTTTGAAATAAAAATAATGAGAATAACACTTTTGAAATAAAAATAATTCTTTTATGCATCTTTCTATGCATAAAATCAAAATTAATGAGAATAACTCTTTTGAAATAAAAATAAATCTTTTAGAATGCACAAACGGAAGGAATTACTCTTTTAAAATAACCTAATGATAAACTTTAGTTCCACAAAATTTTAGAAAATTTTGCCATAACCTCTTTTGTATGGCTGACCATTTCTCAATTTTAACATTCAATTTATGACTTGAATTAATCCAATTTGAATTCTAATATCTCTAATCTACTCCATTTTCTAAAAATTAAGAGAGTAAACAATGAAAAGAGTTTAATAAATCATTTAATTAAACTTTCTAGGATTAAGAAGGGTTGAATTGTAAAGAGAAGAAGGGGGTGACCTTCCCATCAAACATTTTCAAAGCATAAAATTAAAAAAAATCATAGATTTAAAATTCACAATAAGTAAGAATTAAGCTTACATGGAGTTTGTAAGCTTTTCTTTGGCTTGAGGGATTGAAATTTGAGGGTTCTACTCTTGTTTGCAGCAAGAGTGGGCACCAGTTCTTTTTTGGAGAGGATTTAGTCAAAAATAATTGAATTATTAAGTGAATTCAATGTATTCGACTTTGGGGAGAAGTAGAGTAACAGTGCATAAACACTATTAACCTTTTCCAAGGGAGGAGGCTTCTATTTATAGGAAAAAGTAAGCCTATCTAACCAAGCAAACTGATTCTAGAATTTTTCAGATCAGTTTGGTCACTTTTAAACCATTTTTAGATCAGTTTACCTTACTTTTTGGATCTAGATAAAACAGGGGAGAGGAGAGATGAAAATATCTCATTATTTGTGAGTTTAAAACTCATCCACACATGTGAAATAGGCACCTCCTTCATGAGAGGAAAATTCTCCACATTGAGGTATCAAAAATGCATCATTTCCTCTAAATATCTCTTCTTTTTTAACTAATAAACCTTGTCCTTATGTGAGTATTTACTCATTTTGGGGAGATTTTCTTTTATTCTTCAATTTATCTCCTCCCTATATTTGGATTAATCTTATTGGTCCATAAAAACCTTAATCCAAAATTTTTAGAAAATCTCGACCCTCAGGCTAAGGTCCTTTTTACCTATTTTCAATTTATTCCAATTGCACACTGGAAAGTTCTTTTTGAATTTCTGTTTCAGGGGAGATCATTTTAATAAGAAGTGATATTTTTCTATCCAAAGATATCTAGAAACTGAATTATCTCTCTGTAGAATATTTTCTCTCTCTAAACCAAAACAGATAAAAACAAGATCTGTTATTATTCTGAAAAGGGGATTGATTACAGGGGAAGAAACTGGACATCTTGAGGGGTTGGAGGAGGAATCTTACATTGCTCACAAACTTTTCACAATTCACACGTTAATGCTCTCTTATAGATTACCAAATGCTTTTTCGAGCCGACCACATAGGCAACACGTAGACACCACGCTTACCCGGGGTCTTGTAGCCCGGAGGATGCGTGTGAAGGGGGACTAAACCATTCCAAATAGACAGATTCTGCAGCAAGCGGATGTGTGTGAAGGGGAAAGGGGCGGCAACGTTTGGTAGCGGTCATCTAGGATCAAGATAGCAGGATGAGCTCCAAAACCGGTTGCAATGGATCAGTCAGGGCATCAAACCCGACCGCCGCCTTCTGGGCCGGAGGCTGCTGTAGAACGGGAGGCAAGGGCACCCACCGCGCCTGGTGGGCGGAGGCGTGGTGGGCGCCCTGCGAACGTAGAAGTGCGCCATCGCCCCGTCACTCGCGCTTTTGCCAGGGCTGCACAGGTCCCAAGCGAAAGGCCACTTAATCCCAATCCTTCCCCCAATGGTACAGGTCGTGGCCCTAATCCTTCCCCACCAAAGGGTGCTAATCCTGGCCCTAATTCTCGTAAACGCTCACTGTCCAAAGGCATCGAGATCGGAGATCAAAACCCTTCTGCCACTGTACAAGCGGAAGCAAGGGCGCCCACCACGCGCAGGCGTGTTGGCCCCCCTGCTGCTAAAGCAGAAGCGCGGCATCGTCCCAACACTCGCGCTTCCACAAGGGCTGCACTTGAGGAAGCTAATAACGTCCCCTTCCCTCCATTTAATCATGGCACTAATCCTCCCCCCCGTGATACTAATCATGGCTCCTATCCTTCTTCCCATGGCCCTAATTCTCCCCCCATTGGTACTCATCATAGCCATACTACTTCCCCCCATGGTACAGGTCATGGCCCTAATCCTCCCCCCTATGTTACAGGTCATGGCCATAATCCTCCCCCCCATTGTTATAATCATGGTCCTAATCCTTTCCCACAAGGTACTAATCATGGCCTCAATCCTTCCCCAAAGAATACTAATCATGGTTCTGATCATGCAGCTGATTCTCGTAAACGCCCACCCCCGGTATCCATCGACCTTTGCCAAAGGGCAGCCGAGCAGTCGAGGGTTAGTCATGGCTGGAGTACTAGTAGTAGTAGCTACCCAAGTAGATCCCCAAGAATGAGTCCAGACAGTCATTGCTCCATGTATGACACTACAACACATGCAAGCTCTTCTCGCTCCACGGACGACACTGCAACACCAGCAAGGTCTTCTCGCTCCACGCACGACACTACGACACCCGCAAGGTCTTCTCGCTCCACGTACGACACTACAACACCTGCAAGCTCTTCTCGCTCCATGTATGACACTAAAACACATGCAAGCTCCTCTCACAAGTCCCTAAAATCATTTCAATCATCACCTAGGAGCGTGCAGACTAATCAAGGGTTTCCTGAAGGAAGTCCAAAACATTCAGCTGATACTGAAGGCTCTACAAAAAATGCACCTGCAATGCGGGTATCGCCTGCTGTAGCTCAGCGTGGTGCTCATTTACCTGTGCAACCAAGTCCACATCATGCATCTCATGTGCAACCAACTGCACATCATGTACCTCAGGTGCAACCAACTGCACATCATGTACCTCAGGTGCAACGAGCTCCACCTGGTGCGCCTCAAAGAAAGAAGCCAGACAGTCATTGCTCCATGTATGACACTTCAACAGATGCAAGCTCTTCTGATTCCATGGACGACACTACACCATCTGCAAGCTCATCTCCCTCCATGTATGACACTACAACACATGAAAGCTCCTCTCATGACTCCCTAAAATCACTCCAATCTTCCCCTAGCCGTGTGCAGACTAATCAAGGGTGGCCTGAAGGAAGTCCGGTACATTCAGCTGATACCAACAAAGGCCCTGGAAATAATACACCTACAGTACGTGTATCACCTGCTGTAGCTCAACGTGCTCCTCAATTATCTGTGCAACCGACTCCACATCGTTCATCTCATGTGCAACCAACTCCACATCATGGCCCTCAGGTGCAACAAGCTCGACATCATGCATCTCGTGTGCAACTAGCTCCTCATCATGCCTCTCATGTGCAACCAGCTCCATTTCATGCTTCTCGTGTACAACAAACTACACATCATGCATCTCATATGCAGTCAACTCTACATCATGTGCCTCATGTGCAACAAACTCCACCTCATGCATCTTATTTGCAACCAGCTCCATATCATGTACCTCGTGTGCAACAAACTCCACATCAAGTATCTCATGAAGCTGCAACTCTTCACGGCGCGGCATCACATGATATACCAGGGTTGAGCACACCACATGCTATACCAGGGTTGAGCACATCACCTGTACATGCATCTCCTACGCAGCAAACCCCGTCTCGTGGAGCACGCTCAGTTTCACCCCCAAATCTTGATGGCAGGGCATCATCTGTACCTTTTATGAACACACCACCTCTACATGCATCTCTTATGCAGCAAACTCCACATTATCAAGCACTCTCCGTCTTACCCCGAACTCTTAATGCCAGGGGACCACCTGCCCCTTCGGCTGTTCCACGCATGTCACCGCAAATGCAAGTTTCAAGACCTCCACAAACTCCACAACAGGTTTTTCAAGGACCACACCCTGGTGCAAGTTCTATCAATGCACTATCACCTCCCATTGAGAGCACCTATAGGCTCCCTTCTCAACCATCAACAAGCATGACTTATGCCCTGCATGCAACTCAACATCAAGGAGCAGCACCTTCTGTGCATCACCAAAACAACATCAATTCCCCATCAAATTCACATAGGCAAGTAATGCCATCAAGCCCGCGCAACAATCTGACCCCAACCACTCCTGTACAGCCCTATCAATCAGATCCATTCTCCATTGCAGCAGGACCATACCCATCAAGGAATCAACTGTTAGAGCATGTGAATGCACATGTGACTTCACCTTATCAGCAACAGAGGGGACCAGCACTTTCTTCAACTCCTGCTGATCTAATGATGAGTACCAATGTGGGTGCAGAGAGGGCTCCACAGTTTGTAAATTACCGTCGAAGGGATAGTCCTGATTCTACTTCATCATCCAGATCACCATCATTATCACAATCACCACCACCACCACCACCACCACCACGACAGCCGCCGCCGCCACCACCACCACCACCACCACCACCACCATCACCATCACCATCACCATCACATAGCCACCCAGATCAGAATGATCAACAACACAAAATGCCTGGCCTCCAGTATATGCATCCATAATTCCAATTTTTTTTTGGAGAACTTTCTACAATCTTACAATGCTAACAATGCCTAGGCTGATTAGGCCCACTCATAGCATAAGCCAATCTAGTTAAGGATGAGGTGGTCTAAATACAAGGCTTAAGCTGGTTAAGCACACACATATGTCATTAGCACAAGCTAATCTAAGTTTAATATCTTGGCCTAATCAAGCAACATTTCAAGAAAATCAACACTTCAAAGCCGCCAATTGAAGTGTCCAAATCTTAAGCAGGCTTTAAAATTACAATCTTTGATGACAATTTTATGGGGTTATTGATCTAAGGCTTGCATATTGAAGGGTTTAACCATATGGCCTTGGAAATTTTTATGATTACTACATGGGACCTTGAAAATTTTCTTGAAATATATAAAAATTTATGTTGCACTTCAAATTTGTCATAAAATTTTTTTTTTCCACAATGTCTTCTAGCATCTAGTGCCACACTAAATCTACAAACACAAAGGCACTAAACCTTAACTTAAACCTTCACTCACGGGCTAAATCTACAACCACAAAGGCACTATCCCTAATTGCCCTATAAGGGGCTAGATGACACAAAGGCACTAAACCTTAACTCCCCCCCAATAAGGGGCTAGATGACACAACTAATGTTATATAGGCACAACCACATAAGTGCTATACCCCAATGTTTTTCCCTTGAAAGCTTAGGAATTTAGTAAGGATTATATATCTTAGCAATATGGAGCATTTTCATTATCTATACCTACTCATTTTGGCTATCCATGACCATTATACATAAGGATCTATTTTCTTGAAACCCTCTTAATGAAGATCTATATGTACTCGTTTCACTTATATCCATAACCATTATACGTAAGGATCTATTTTCATTCCCTTCTGACAAATGATATGGTTTTCATTAATTTCATTATGCTTGGCCTTCATTCATTAGATCCTTCACGAATGTAGTGCATGAAAATTGTTACATGATAGGAAGTGGGTAAAAATTCCTTTCATGAGAGGGTTATGTCTGATAAGAACTTATGCAACAATGCTACCTCCTTTACAACTATAAACGGTGCTAAGTGTATGAATAAAAGTTTAATAATAGCCTCATTGATCAAACAAAATTGATTTTAAAAAAAATTGATCATTTTGTTTAGAAGTAGCCTCAAAAAAAAAATGAGTAGTAGCCTCATTAATAAAAGTCTACTAGTAGTAGCCTCATTGATCAAACAAAAACTTAGATGATATGCTAGTTCACTCTTTATCATGGTTGAGTTATGGTTTTAACATCTTGAAGTGTTATAAGCACTTTTGGAGAGGTTATAGAAAATAAAAATAAAATATGTAATTACGATAGCATAAAATTATAATTCATGGGATTCAATTTTATAATTTTTGTTACACTCTGATGAGGACTGTAATGCACTCCGAAATATAACCTAAACACTCCATTTGGTGTGGATAAGAGTGAATAAGTTGTGATTTTGTTTATTGCATATCATAATTTTGTTCAATGTGCATTTCATAATTTTTATTGAAAGTGTGCATTGTGAGATGTAAGAAAGAACAATAGTAAAAGCAGAATCTTCACAAATAGTAAAAACACAAAGAACAATAGTAAAGGGATCACCCAATATTTACTCGATGTTGATTAAAAGGTCACATTGCATTGTGAGATGTAAGAAAGAACAATAGTAAAGCAAAATCTTTACAATACAAAGCACTAAATTATAGAAAGAAGTGGAGAGTAAACAATACTACTGCTTGTGGAAACTTTGATTACAAAGTGATGGGTGTTCGCCCACTCATGTGCTCTGGGTAAGGATCTTTGATGGTGGCAATCTAGACTCTAGAGGGAGGATGTCTTGCTTAACAAGGCTTAGCTCAATTTTTCTATCCATTATAAGCTATTAGGATCACCCAATATTTACCCGATGTTGATTAGAAGGTCACACTGTGAAAACATATGGTTTTGGAGCCTTGTCAGGATGTGTTTATGTTGTTGTTGTTGTTTTCAAGCTTATGCTTAATGCTTGTATGCATTATGTCATTCTATTCGTATACCTTGGTAGGGGAAGACCCTTATTTCTTTAGCTATTTGCATGAGTTTGAAGCCCCAAAGGCTTTGATTTTGTTGCATTATGCCAAAAAAATAGTTTAGCAATTATGAGGACTATACTTCACCACGAAATGTAAGCTAAAAGCTCCATTTGGTGTGTATTGGAGTGAGAAAGTTGTGATTTTTGTTCGTGCATGTCATAATTTTTGTTCAATGTGCATTTCATCATTTTTGTTGAACTATGATTAAGAGTGTAGTTCACTTTTGTCTGAGTTAGAGTTAGAAAGTTATCATTTTTATTCATGCATATCATAATTCTTGTTCAATATACAGTGTGAAAGGTGCATTTTATTTTTATTTTGTTGAAAATGTGCATTGTGAGAGATGTAAGAAAGAACAATAGTAAAAGTAGAATCTTCACAATACAAAGCACTAAATTATAGAAAGAGTATTTTTACTTGGAAAGTTTGATTAAAAATTGATGGATGTTCACCTACCTGTGTGCTTCGGGTAAGGATTTTTTATGGTGGCAATCTAGATTGTGGATAGAGAATGTCTTGCTTACAGTGCTTAGCTCTATTTCTATGTCTTGCTTATAGTGGTTAGCTCTATTTCTCTATTCATTATAGGCTATTTGAATCACCCAATATTTACTCGATGTTGATTAGAAGGTCACACTTTGAAAAACATATGGTTTTGGAGCCTTGTATGTGTTTATGTTTATGTTATTATTTTCAAGCTTGTGTTTAATGCTTGTATGTGTTTATGTTTATGTTATTATTTTCAAGCTTGTGTTTAATGCTTGTATGTGTTTATGTTTATGTTATTATTTTCAAGCTTGTGTTTAATGCTTGCATGCATTTTATGTCATTCTATTTGCATATCTTGGTAGTGGGTGGAAAACCCTTGTTTCTTTGACCATTTGCATGATTTTGAAGCCCAAATGGCTTTGATTTTGTTACTTTGTGCCAAAAAATTTGCTTAGCAATTGTGAGGAGTGTAATTCACCACGAAACATAAGCTAAAAGCTCCATTTGGTGTGGATTAGAGTGAGAAAGTTGTATTTGTTCATGCAATTCATAATTTTCGTTCAATCCTACATTGTGAAATGTGCATTTAATAATTTTTATTGAACTCTGATTAGGAGTGTAATTCTAGAGTGAGAAAGTTATGATTTTTGTTTATGCATATAATAATTTTGTTTATTGTGCATTGTGAAAAGTGTATTTCATAATTCTTGTTGAACATGTGCATTGTGAGATGTAATAAAGAAAAATGGTAAAAGTAGAATCTTTATAATACAAAGCAATAAATTATAAAAAGAATTAGATACTAAATAATCTTATTCCTTAGAAAGTTTGTGGGTGTTTGCCCATGCATGTGCTCCAGATAAGAAGCTTTGATGGCAATCTAGACTCTGGATGGAGGATGTCTTGCTTACAAGGCTTAGCTCTAATTTTATGTACATTATAAGCTATTGGGATCACCCAAGGTTTACCTAATGTTGATTAAAAGGTCAGACTCTAAAAAACATATGGTTCTGAAGCCTTGAATGTGTTTATGTTGATTAGAAGGTCAACTTTGAAAAACATGTGGTTTTGGAGCCTTGGATGTGTTTATGTTACACTTTGAAATTCATATGGTTTTGGAGCCTTGGATGTGTTTATGTTATTGTTTCCAAGCTTGTGTTTAATGCTTGTATGCATTATGCCATTATATTTACATACCTTGGTAGGGGAAACCCCTTATTTATTTGGCCATTTGCATGAGTTTGAAGCCCCAAAGGCTTTGATTTTGTTGCATTATGCCAAAAAATTAGAAAGGTCCTTTCGTCTCGGTGTGGATTAGAGTGAGAAAGTTGTAATTTATGTTCATGCATTTCATAATTTTTTGTTGAACTAAGATTAGGAGTGTAATTCACTTCAAAATATACGATAAACACTTCATTTAGTTTGGATTAGAGTGACAAAGTTATGATTTGTGCATATATATCATAATTTTTGTTCAATGTACATTTCATAATTGCTGTTGAAAATGTGCATTGTGAGATGTAAGAAAGAACAATAGTAAAAATAGAATCTTCACAATACAAAGCACTAAATTATAGAAAGAAGTGGAGAGTAAATAGTATTACTACTTGGAAACTTTGATTATAAAGTGATGGGTGTTCACCCACACATGTGCTCCGGGTAAGAATCTTTGATGATCTAGACTCTGGATCAATGATGTCTTACTTATAGGGCTTAGCTCTATTTTTCTATCCATTATATTCCATTGGGATCACCCAACATTTACATGATGCTGATTAGAAGGTCACACTCTGGACAAAATATGGTTTTGGAGCCTTAGATGTGTTTATGGTTATGCTGTTATTTTCAAGCTTGTGTATGCATTATGTCATTCTATTTACATACCTTAATAGGGGAAAATCCTTCTTTTGTTGTTCATGCGCATAACTTTCAATCCCAAAAGGCTTTGATTTTGTTGCATTATGTAGAAAAAATAGCTTAGCGATTGTGAGGAGTAAAATTCATTGTGAAACATAAGCTAAAAGCTCCATTTAGTGTGGATAGGAGTAAGAAAGTTGTGATATTTTTCATGCATTTCATAATTTTTGTTGATCTGTTATCAAGAGTGTAAGTCACTCTGAAACATAAGCTAAACACTCCATTTGATGTGGATTAGAGTGAGAAAGTTGTGATTTTTATTCATGTATATCATAATTTTTATTGAAAATTTGCATTGTGAGATGTAAGAAGGAACAATAGTAAAAGCACAATCTTCATAATACAAAGCACTAAATTATAGAAGGAAGTGGAGAGTAAACAATATTACTGCTTGGAAACATTGATTACAAATTGATGGGTGTTCAACCACCCGAGCGATCCAAGTAACGATATTTGATGGTGATCTAGACTCTAGATAAAAGATGTCTTGCTTACAAGGCTTAGCTCTATTATAAACTATTGGGATCACCCAATGTTAATTAGAAGGTCATAGTGTGATTTTGGAGCCTTAGATGTGTTTATGTTGTTGTTGTTGTTGTTTTCAAGCTTGTATGTATTATATCATTCTATTTGCATACCTTGGTAGGGATAAACCCTTATTTCTTTTGCCATTCGCATGATTTTGAAGCCCAAAACGCTTTGATTTTGTTGCGTTATGAAAAAAACATAGCTTAGCAATTGTGAGAAGTGTAATTCATTGCAAAACGTAAGCTAAAAGCTCCATTTGGCATGGATTAGAGTAAGAAAGTTATGATTTTTGTTCCTACATTTTATAATTTTTGTTCAATATGGGTTGTTGCAAGATCAGGGTGTCCAATTTTATCCAGTTTATGCTGGACTGGGATAATGCTTGGAGAGCAAATTTTGGGGAGAAAGGTACTTAAAATGAGATCAAGTAAATAATAGAAAATATGCTTGCCCTTAAATTAACCCAATATAACTTAAATTAATATAAATAAGTCTAATTAATCAAAATTAATCAAAAATATGATGAAATGATAAACAAATGATCTTTCCATACTTAGAGTGATCCAATTTATTTTTCCATAGATGCACCATTACAAGTACACTAGTCCCTATAGGTTTTAGATGATTCACATCAAAAATGTAATTTTACTAATTAGATTATTAATATTTGCAGGCCTTCTGATAGTCTGGAAGAATTTTGAAAAAGAGATCATTAAAAATCCAACCATTGGATTTGCAATTTCTACTAACCACCACATTCTACTAATGTCTCAGTGTCTACCCACTCTTTTGATCTACAAGATTGAGGATTTTAAGTGGTAGCTATTGCGGGTGTAAAAAGTGGTGTATATTATAACACTTTAAAGACCTTGAAATATTTAAAGAAAATAGACAAATATCTTAAAATTTTCTCAAAAAATCAAGTTAAGCTCCATATTATGTGAAGATCTAAGGTACAAAGTGGGAATCTCATCTGAGTTTATATGTAAAAGATATTAGCGTTTCATGGAATCAGTTCAACTTTGGGACGGGTGTATACATTGACTTTGTACCTAAGAAAATGAGGACTTTTGATTATCTAATGCTTAATCAAATTATGTAACTATATTTCCAACTTTGAATATGATGTTCCAACAAAAGAACTTGAAACGAAATTCCTTCATTTACTAGGAGAGATTAGTCTTCACTAGGTAAACAAATGCCTATTTTTTTACTGTTTACAGGGTGCCTGAGTGGACAAAACTGGGCACCCTGATCTTGCAACCACCCATATGTATTTTATAATTTTTATTGAACTATGATTAGGAGTGTAATTCACTTTAAAATGTAAGCTAAATAGTCCATTTGGTGTGGATTAAAATGAGAAAGTTATGATTTTGTTCATGCATACCAATTTTCTTGTTCGATGTGCATTTCATAATTTTTGTTAAATGGTGTGCATTGTTGTAAGAAAGAACAATAGTAAATGCAAAATCTTCACAAAACAAAGCACTAAATTTTAGAAAGAAGTGGAGAGTAAACAATATTACTGCTTAGAAACTTTCATTACAAAAACTGATGGGTATTCCATCCGCCCGTGTGCTTTGGGTAAGGATGTTTGATGTCCATCTAGACTCTAGACGGAGGATGTCTTGATTACAAGGCTTAGCTCTTTTTTTTGTCCATTATAATCTATTGGGATTACCCAATATTTACTCGATGTTTATGAAAAGGTCACACTTTGAAAAACATATGGTTTTGGAGCCTTTGATGTGTTTATGTCTATGTTATTATTTTCAAGCTTGTGTTTAATGCTTGTATGAATTATATCATTCTAGTTACACATCTTGGTAGGGGAAAACCCTTATTTTTTGGCCATTTGCGTGATTTTGAAGCCCAAAAGGCTTTGATTTTATTGCATTACACCAAAAAATAGCTTAGCCATTGTAAGGAGTATTTCACCAGCGAAACTTATGCTAAAAGCTCCATTTGGTGTGGAGGAGAAGAGTGAGAAAGGTTTAATTTTTGTTCATGTATTTCATAATTTTTGTTCAATGTGCATTGTTCAATGCGTACTTTTGTTGAACGTGATTAGGAGTGTAATTCACTCTAAAAGATAAGCAAAATACTCCATTTGGTATGGATTAGAGTGAGAAAGTTGTGATTTTTGTTTATGCATATCATAATTTTTGTACAATGTGCATTTCATAATTTTGTTAAAAATGTACATTGCGAGATGTAAGAAACTAAATTAAGCACTAAATTACATTAAGAAGTGGAGAGTAAACATTATTTACTATTTGCAATTTTTTAAATTACAAATTGACCTGTTGCGCTCCGGATAAGGAACTTTGATGGTGATCTAGACTCTAGACATAGAATGTCTTGCTTACAGGGCTTAACTCTATTTTTCTTTCCAATGTAAGCTATTGGGATCACCCAATATTTACCCGATGTTGATTAGAAGGTCACACTTTGGAAAACATATGGTTTTGGAGCCTTGGATGTGTTTATGTTTATGTTGTTGTTTTCAAACTTGTGTTTAATGCTTGTATGAATTATGTCATTCTATTTGCATACCTTAGTAGGGGAAACCCCTTATTTCTTTGGCCATTTGCGTGATTTTAAAGCCCAAAAGTCTTTGATTTTGCTGCATTATGCTAAAAAAATAGAAAGCTCCATTTGATGTAGATTAGAGTTGTGATTTTTGTTCATGCATTTCATAATTTTTGTTCAATGTACATTTCATAATTTTTGTTTAACTGTGATTAGGAGTGTAGTTCACTTCAAAATACAAGTTAAACATCCATTTGGTGTGGATTAGAGTGAGAAAGTTTTGATTTTTATTTATATATATCATAATTTCTGTTCAATGTGTATTTCATAATTGCTGTTGAAAATGTGCATTGTGAAAGAACAATAGTAAAAGCAGAATCTTCACATTAAAAAGCACTAAATTATAGAAAGAAGTGGAGAGTAAACAATATTACTGCTTGCAAACTTTGATTATAAACTAATGGGTGTTTGACCACCCGAGTGATCTGGGTGATGGTGCCGATTTGGACTCTAGATGAAGGATGTCTTGCTTATAGACATTAGCTCTATTTCTTTGTACATTAAGCTATTGGGATCACTCAATATTTACCCGATGTTAATTAGAAGGTCACACTCTGATTTTGGATTCTTAGATGTGTTTATGTTTACGTTGTTGTTTTCAAGCTCGTGTTTAATGCTTGTATGTATTATGTCATTCTATTTACATACCTTGGTAGGGATAAATACTTATTTATCTTTCCATTTGCATGATTTTGATGACCAAAAGGCTTTGTTTTTGTTTCATTATGCAAAAAACATATCTTAGCAATTGGAGAAGTGTAATTCACCAAAAACATAAGCTAAAAGCTCCATTTGGCATGGATTAGAGAAAGAAAGTTGTGATTTTTGTTCCTACATTTCATAATTTTTGTTCAATGTTCATTTTATAATTTTTATTGAACTATGATGAGGAGTGTAATTCACTCTGAAACATAAGCTAAATAATCTATTTAGTGTGGATTAGAGTGAGAAAGTTGTGATTTTTTTCATGCATATCAAATTTTTTACTTAATGTGAATTTCATAATTTTTGTTGAATAATGTGCATAATGAGATGTAAGAAAGAAAAATACTAAAAGAAAAATCTTCACAAAAAAAGCACTAAATTATAGAAAGAAGTGGAGAGTAAACAATGTTACTCCTTATAAGCTTTGATTACAAATTGATTGGGTGTTCACCCACCCATGTGCTCTAGGTAAGGATCTTTGATGGAGATCTAGAGTCTGGATGGAGGATGTCTTAAAAGGGCTTTGCTCTATTTCTTTGTTTATTATAACCTATTGGTATAACCCAATATTTACTCCATGTTGATTAAAAGGTCACATTTTGAAAAACATATGGTTTTGGAGCTTTGGATATGTTTATGTTTATGTTATTGATTTCAAGTTTGTGTTTAATGCTGGTATGCATTAAATCATTCTATTTACACCTCTTGGTAGGGGAAAACCCTTATTTCTTTGGGCATTTGCATGATTTTGAATCCTAAAAGTCTTTGATTTTATTGCGTTATGCTAAAAAAATAGCTTGCAATTTTGAGGAGTGTAATTCACCAACTTAGTTGTGAGGAGTGTAACTCACTAGCGAAACGTATGCTAAAAGCTTCATTTAGTGTGGATTAGAGTGAGAAAGTTCTAATTTTTGTTCATGCATTTCATTTTTTTTCATTGTGCATTGTTCAATGTGTACCTTATAATTTTTGTTGAACTATGATTAGGAGTGTAATTGACTCTAAAACATAAGTAAAATACTCCATTTGGTATGGATTAGAGTGATAACGTTGTGGCTTTTGTTCATGCATATCATAATTTTGTTCAATGTGTATTTCATAAATTTTGTTGAAAATGTATATTGTGAGATGTAAGAAAGAACAATAATAAAAGCAGAATATTCACAATACATACCACTAAATTATATTAAGAAGTGGAGAGTAAACAATATTAAACCTTGGAAATTTTGATTACAAATCGACCTGTACACATCAGGTAAGGATCTTTGATGGCGATCTAGGCTCTAGACATAGAATGTCTTGCTTACAAAGCTTACCTCTAATTTTCTTTCCATTATAAGCTATTGGGATCACCCAATATCTACCTGATGTTGATTAGATGGTCACAAATTTGCATTTAATGCTTGTACGAATTATGTCATTCTATTCACATACCTTGGTAGGGGAAAACCCTTATTTCTTTGGGAATTTGCATAATTTTGAAGCTCAAAAGGCTTTGATTTTGGTTGCATTATGCCAAAAAATAGCTTAGCAATTCTGAGAGGTGTGTTTCACCACTAAACGTGAGCTAAAAGCTCCGTTTGGCATGGATTAGAGTGAAAAGTTGTGATTTTTGTTCATGCATTTCATAATTTTTGTTGAATTTTGATTAAGAGTGTAATTGGAGAGTAAATAATATTATTGCTTGGAAGCTTTGATTATAAATTAATGGGTGTTCTCCCACTCGTGTGCTCTGAGTAAGGATCTTTGATGGCGATCTAGACTCTAGATGGAGGATGTCTCTCCATTTGGTGTGAATTAGAGTGAGAAAGTTTAGATTTTTATTCATGCATATCATAATTCTTGTTCAATGTGCATTGTGAAATGTGCATGTCATAATTTTTGTTAAAAATGTGCATTGTGAGATATAAGAAAGAACAATAGTAAAAGCAGAATCTTCATAATACAAAGCACTAAATTATAGAAAGAATTGGAGAGTAAACAATATTACTACTTAGAAACTTTTATTACAAACTAATGGGTGTTCTGTGCTGCTCTGGGTAAGGATCTTTGATATGGCGATCCAGACTCTGGATGGGGAATGCCTTGCTTATAGGGCTTAGCTCTATTTTATTGTCCTTTATATGATATTGGGATCACCCAATATTTAGTTGATGTTGATTAGAAGGTCACACTGGAGCCTTGGATGTGTCTATGTTTATGTTATTATTTCAAGCTTGTGTTAAATCCGTGTATGCATTATGTCATTCTATTTGCATACCTTGGTAGGGGAAGACCCTTATTTCTTTGGCCATTCACATGATTTGAAGCCGAAAAGGATTTCATTCTTATGCCAAAAAATAGCCTAGCAATTATGAGGAGTGCAATTTACCAACAAAACATAAGCTAAAAGCTCAATTTGGTGTGGATTAGAGTGAAAAAGTTATGATTTTGTTTATGCATTTCATAATATTTGTTCAATGTGCATTTCATGATTTTTGTTGAACTATGATTAGAAGTATAAATCACTCTAAAACATAAGCTAAACACACAATTTGGTGTGGATTAAAGTGAGAAAGTTGTGATTTTTGTTCATGCATATCATAATTTTTGTTCATTATGAGATCTAAAATATGTACAGAGGATGTCTTGTTTACAAAGCTTAGCTCTTTTTTTTTTCCATTATAAGCTATTGTTATAAGCTATTGAGATCACCGAATATTTATTCGACATTGATTAAGGTCATTTTCTGAAAAACATATAGTTTTAGAGCTTTGAATGTGTTATTATTCATATTGTTGTTTTCAAGCTTGTGTTTAATGTTTGTATGCATTATGTCATTCTATTTGCATACATTGACAAGGAAAAACCCTTATTTCTTTGGCCATTCACATGATTTTAATGCATTTTGCCAAAAAAAAGCTTAGCATTTGTGAGGAGTTTATTTCACCACCATGAAACGTAAGCTAAAAGCTCCATTTGGTGTGACAAAGTTGTGCTTTTTGTTTATGCATTTTATTATTTTTATGAAATGTGCATTATGAAATTTGCATTTTATAATATTTGTTGAACTGTGATTAGCAGTGTAATTCAATATAAAACATAAGTTAAACACTCCATTTGGTGTGGATTAGAGTGACAAAGTTGTGATTTTTGTTCATGTATATCATTATTTTTGTTCAATGTGCATTTTATAATCTTTGTAAAAAATGTGCATTGTGAGATGTAATGAAGAACAATAGTAAAAGAAAAATCTTCACAATACAAAGCACTAAATTATAGACAAAAGTTGAGAGCAAACAATATTACTGCTTGTAAATTATTGATATGTGCTCAACTACCCGAGTGATCCGGGTAAAGATTTTTGACACAGCAATCTAGACTTTGGATGGAGGATGTCTTGCTTACAAGGCTTAGCTTTATTTCTCTGTCCATTATAAGCTATTGGGATCACCCAATAGTTTATAAGATATTTGACGATGGCGATCTAGACTTTGGATGGAGGATGTCTTGCTTACAAGGCTTAGCTCTATTTCTTTGTCCATTATAAGCTATTGGGATCACCCAATATTTACCTGATGTTGATTATGTTGAGACATGCAATGGGTGCAACATGTGTAGAGCAAGAGTAGAGCATGCACATTAGAAAAGGAATAGACTTAGGGTCTAATGTCAAAGGTTGATTTGTATGGTCATTTGTAAAAGGTGAAGTCAAAGGTTAAAAAGGTAGCACATGGGAATCACAAGGGTGCACATGTAGTTTGGGCATTTATTGAGACATGCAAGGCACTAGGGTGTACATAAAGCATGGGTTGAGATCTCCATGAGAGCTATATAAGCATGTGTTTGGATCAAGACTAAGGCAATGAGATTATGCGAGTTTTGTGCTTAAATGTTGTCATTATCTTGATATTAGCTTGATCTTATTTTGTGTATCTCAACATGGTATCAGAGACTCTCCCTAGTTTTAGAAAATCTTGATTAAGGCCACTAATCTCACCTTATCCACTCTTCTGTCTTGTGGCCAAAATTTGAAGAGATTTGTTCTTCCAATCCTCTCCACCATTTGGCAACCCTTCTAGCCATCTATTGCTCATCTCTAGGCGACCCTATAACATGAAGGAATTGATTAAATTCATGCCACCCTAATCCTAATCTGTGCCGCCACGTTGATTATAAATTAGTTCATTCGTCACCTATACAGAAAGAATTAGTCTAATTCCTTTGAGAGGTGTTTGGAGCATAGTATGAGCACCTTGCTCCTCAAATATCACCTTGCTCCTCAAATATCAGCTCATTTGGTCCATGGGATGCGTTGCAACAATGAAAAACATAGTCAATGAAATATGCAGCAGAATTGAAGCCTCTCCATTGGTAAAAATTGGTCTTGCCATTCTCTAATAAAGCTTTTATGAATTATGCCTAGAAGTTTTCATGCCATTTGGTGACCTAATGAAGCTGTAAACTCAACTTTAATTGGCTCTACTCTCCAAAAGCTACCTCTATTATTGCCCCTTAATCCACGCATTTCTTGATGTTTCTAGGCACAAGTAAGGGCTCAAATCATAAGAGGTTGGGAGTTACTCTAAAAGTCTATATCATTATATTCACTTCCCCCTTGATTTAAGGGTATGTTGTTCACTTGAACATCGACAGTTTTCTGCATGAAAGTAGAGAACTTGTTTTTGGGATTTCATGATTAATCACTTGCATTAGCACTAATCATTCCATTAAAATCTCTCTTGTACTGAGATTAGATACTAATCTTGAGTGATACTCAAGTGTTAATACTTTCTCAAAACCCTCAATGGAAAATTTATCTGTGTGATTAAAAAGTTTTAAGGGGAGTCCTTCCACACATGGAAAATTAAGATCAAATTTATGTTATTAAGGATAGACATTGGGGCATTGTAAATGGAAGGGAAAAGTGTCTGGAGGATGAAGGGGATGAAAAGAAAAAATAGTTAAGCCGAAATGAAAAAGGAGTAGCCATCATTACATTAGGATTGGGAGATGGATTTATTCATCATATTGCATCATAAGATACATCTAAGGGTGCTTAGGATGAGCTAGAGAAATTATTTTGGGCAAGGCAAAATAATTCAAAAATAAGCTTAAAAATACAAATCTTTGGCTTAGACATTAAAGATAGTGACTATGCCATAGCCATATTGTTAAAAAGCATGGCTACCTTGAAGAACCTCCCAGATCCAACCATTACAGGAGTGGAAGTAGCACTCAAGAGAAGAAGTGTAAGATTCCTCCCTCTAGCTTTTGAGGTGTACAGGTGTAAGAACCTCCCCTTCTCATCTTGTAATTATTCCCCTCTTTGAAATAAAAGAAAGATTCTGTTTTACCCTATTTTGACCTAGAGAGAGAAAATGTCTAGAGAGAGGTAATCCAAAATTGAGATATTTTTGGATATAAAAATTCTCCTAGTGTCTAAAATGGTTTCCTCTAAAACAGAAATTCAAAAAGAACTTTCCAACGTGCATTTGGAATTAATTGAAAATAAGTATAAAGGACCTTAGCCTAGGGTTCTAGATTTTCAGAAAATTTTGGATTATGGTCCAATTAAGGTTCCTATGGGCCAATTGGATCAATCCAAGTGTGGGGAGGAGATAAATCCAATTTATAAAATAAAAATACCCAAAAATGAGTAAATGCTCACATAAGATGAAGAGTTGACTAAGGACAAGGTTTATTAGTAAAAACTATGAATATTACTAAAAAAAACTATGAATATTACTAAAAAAATGAGATATTTTGGGTATAATGATTCAATTTTGACACCTCAAGGAGGCACCTATTTCACATGTGTGGTGGAGTTTTAAACTCAAAAATATTGTGATATTTTTATCTCTCCTCTCTCCTGTATCAAACCAAATCAACAGGGAGCCAAATCTTGTCCAAATTCAGCCAAACTGAACCTGGAAAATTCTAGAAAATAGTTGGACTTGGTTAGAGGCCTCCCTCACTTATAAATAGATCCTTAGCCCTTTGTAAAAAAATATGAGAACTATACCATGCCAGTATTATACCGAAATAATGAAGCTATTATCCTCTACAAATTGAAGAGATTGGAGCTTCTCTCTCTCTTCAATCCTCTTTGGACTCTTCATCAACATACCAAACCAATTGATTGGTTGGGGGCCTCTACATTGATCAAAGAATCAAGCAATCTAGGAGGTAAAGTGTGGTTTATGGTCTTTTTTTTTTAAATCTCCAAATGTTTCTCTCTTCTTAACCCCTCTCAAGCTTGAGAAGCATTCAATTGAATGGCTTTTTTATACAGTTGAATTTCTTTAATGAATTGTGGTGATAAAACACATAAATTTCTATTTATGCTTAAATTACATGTTTTTTTAAAGCATGTCTCTCTGTCCCCCAAAGAATGGGCATTCCTATGACCTATTCTCTATTCAAATGATGCTTCTCATGAAGAAATTCTCTAATCTAAAAGTAATTTCTATGCTTGACAAATTAGAGGCCAAAGAAGTGGCTTTTTAATGCTTTTATGCTATTTAATTTATGGAAAAATTAGGAATCAATTCCATAATTGGATAGTGATCCAATTAATGGTTATTCTATCATATGATATTACTAAACTTTATGCTTTCAAAATTATTGAGAATTATCAGTAATAGTACAGAGCTATGGTAAATTTTTTGAAAAATTAACACATAAATCATTTTCATTCATAATATAATTAATCATCCTAGGTTAATTGATTAATTCTCATCATAACCATGGATAAATTGATTTTAATGTTTATGCTCAAATAGTTGTTAGCAAAAAGAGAAAGTTCTAGTAATATATTTAAATGTTAAAAGAGGAATTCCTATGACATTTGGAATTCCATCATTTAGATGGGAAAAGAGAAATCCCTAGCATATTGAATTAATGGATATTTTATTTAAATTCAAAGATTAAATATAGATAAATTTATTTTATCTATGAGAAATATTTAAATGTCAAAAGAGAAATTCCTATGACATTTGGAATTCCATCATTGAGATGGGAAAAGAGAAATTCCTAGCATATTGAAATTATGCCATAGGTACACCGATGAAGAAGTGATTGGAAATTAGGATTCAACTGAATATTTTGAAAGATTATGATCAGTGACACTATGGTTTCATAAAAAGATTGTTTTAAAGACAACTGAATCTGCGAAAAAGGCACTTTCATATTAGGTGTGTAAGTGGTGTGACTAGCTTTAAGTTTGCATGAATATCCGGCTAGGGGGCCTGGGAACTCTTTTCCCTGGTACCCGGGATAAAACCTAACCGAATTCCTAATTGGATCCCATCACTATAGTGTTTGGGTGGTTGGCTAACCCATGGGACTGGATGGCTGGACTGATGGATCCGTAAAATGAGACTCAATTCTGTTATAGTACGATAGATGAAGTAAATCCCGGATAGTAATTGTTCTATGGAAAAGAATCAACAGCTGTGCCTCTCGATGGAGAAAAAAGCGTTGGTCTCTATGATCCAAGTGCAAGTTCTTCCTTGATCTGACCAAGTGACTTACAGGTTCGGTCAGATCAGTTTGGTCAGTAATGACCTTGACTACGTTAGAGCAAAAATATCCTAGAGGAATCGCCCGTGCTTTCCGAGCAAGGGAAGTTTTTCTAGGTTCGGTTTTGGAAGAACCGAGGGACTAGTCTCTTGTCCGGATATCCGTGGGCGAGGCCCCGAGATTGACAGGACCGTGCACCGCGCAAGGAGTGCTACTTTCGCTGCTAGCACCCCCGAATCCGTTGTGCGGAGGGGGCAGGGATCTTTCAAGAAGCGGATTCGAGGGAAGACTTCTCAAGCTACATCACGTGAGGAGAAAGAACTCTTCTCAGGAGGACCAGGACCGAGAACTAGAGAAGGACCAAGGACAAAGATGACATGCCATTACTGGGCAAAATTAGTCACGTGGCAAAGGATTGCTGGCATAAGAAGAGAGATAAATGACAAAGAAGGAAGACAACGATGAGGCCTCATAGGATAGAGGTAACACCGAGCATCTTTTCTAGATGATATGAGGAGTATGGCTCCTAACCCTTGGTTGTAACCCCACTCTCCCAGTGTGTAAAGAGTTAAGATAAAGCCAACATTGTCGCTCATAGAGCAACCTAGACAGATAGCTCCAACCATATGAGTATGGATTGTAGGTTAAGTCAATGCATGTTAGGTGTTATACGCTCATCAAATTGAGGGGAGGTGTTGAGAAATGCAATGTGAGAGGGTGTAGCATGTGTAGAGAAAGGGGAGGAGCATGCACGTTAGAAAAGGAATAGACTACGGGTCTAATGTCAAAGGTTGATTTGTATGGTCATTTGTAAAAGGTGAAGTCAATGGTAAAAAAGGTAGCACATGGGAAGCACAAGGGTGCACATGTAGTGTGGGTATTTATTGACACATCCAAGGCACTAGGGTGTACACAAAGCATGTTTGGATCAAGACTAAGGCCATGAGATTATGAGGATTTTGTGCTTAATTGTTATTTTTATCTTGATATTACCTTGATCCTATTTTGTGTATTATCTTAATCAATATTCTTAATCATGTTTCTCATATGTTTTGATTCACCATAACTTGGTCAACCATGCTTGACTTCTCAGTAGATTAGAAGGTCACAATCTAATTTTGGATCCCTAGATGTGTATATGTTGTTGTTTTCAAGCTTGTGTGTTTAATGATTGTATGTATTATGTCATTCTATTTGCATTCCTTGGTAGGGATAAACCGTTATTTCTTTGGCAATTCGCATGATTTTGAAGCCCAAAAGGCTTTGATTTTGTTGCACTATCCAAAAAACATAGCGTAGCAATTGTGAGAAGTTTAATTCACTATAAAATGTAAGCTAAAGGCTCCATTTAGCATGGATTAGAGCAAGAAAGTTGTGATGTTTTGTCGTGCAGTTCATAATTTATATTCAATGTGCATTTTATAACTTTTATTGAACTATTATTACGGTGTAATTCACTCTAAAACATAAGCTAAATACTCCATTTGGTGTGGATTAGAGTGAGAAAGTTGTGATTTGTTCATGCATATCCAAAATTTTGTTCAATGTGCATTTCATAATTTTTGTTGAATAATGTGCATTATGAGATTTAAGAAAGAACAATAGTAAAAGTAGAATCTTCATAAAGTAAAGCACTAAATTATAGAAAGAAGTCGAGAGTAAACAATATTACTGCTCGAAAACTTTGATTACAAATTGATGGGTGCACCCGTGTGCTTCGGGTAAGGCTCTTTGATGGTGGCGACCTAGACTTTAGACGATGTCTTACTTAATTACAAGGCTTAGCTCTATTTTTTTTCCATTATAAGCTATTGGTATTACCCAATATTTACCCAATGTTGATTAAAAGTCACACTTTAAAAAACATATGGTTTTGGAGCCTTGGATGTTTATGTTATTATTTTCACCTAATGTTTACTTGATGTTAATAAGAAGGTCACCCTCTTTAAAAAATGGTTTTAAAGCCTTAGATGTGTTTATGTTTATGTTTATGTTGTTATTTTCAAACTTGTGTTTAATGCTTGTATGCATTATGCCATTCTATTTGCATACCTTGGTAGGGGAAAACCCTTTTTTCTTTTGGCATTTGCATGATTTTAAAGCCCAAAGGACTTTGATTTTATTGCATATGCCAAAAAAAAATAGCTCAAACCATGAAATGTAAGCTAAAAGCTCTATTTAGCATGGATTAGAGTGTGAAATTTGTGATTCATGAAATGTAAGCTAAAAGCTCCATTTGGTATGGATTAGAGTGAGAAAGTTGTGATTTTTGTTCATTCATTTCATAAATTGTTTTCAATGTGCATTTCATATTTTTTGTGTTAAATTATGATTGAGAATCTAATTCACTTTGAAATATAAACTAAACACTCCATTTGATGTGGATTATAATGAGAAAGCTGTGATTTTTGTTCATGCATATCATAATTTTTGTTCAATGTGCATTTCCTAAATTTTGTCGAGAATGTGCATTGTGAGATGTAAGAAAGAACGATAGTAAAAGAAGAATCTTCACAATACAAAGCACTAAATTATAGAAAGAAGTGGAGACTAAACAATATTATTGCTTGTTGGAAACTTTGAATACAAACTAATGTGTTTGCCCACCCATGTGCTCCGAGTAAGGATCTTCGATGGTGAAACAGACTCTAGATGGGGGATGCTTTATTTACAGGGCTTAGCTCTATTTTACTGTCCATTATATGCTATTTTACAAGGCTTAGCTCTATTTTACAGGGCTTAGCTCTATTTTACTGTCCATTATATGCTATTGTGATCACCCAATATTTACCCAATGTTGATTGGGGGATGCCTTGCTTACAAGGATTAGCTCTATTTTATTTTCCATTATATGCTATTGTGATCACTCAATACCGATGTTGATTAGGAGGTCACACTTTGAAAAATATATGGTTTTGGAACCTTGGACATGTCTATGTTTATGTTATTGTTTTCAAGCTTGTGTTTAATGGCATAATGCTTGTATGCATTATGTCATTCTATTTGCATACCTTGGTAGGGGAAAATATTTATTTAGCCATTCACATGATTTTGAAGCTCGAATGGATTTTATTTTGTTGCATTATTTCAAAATACCTTAGCAATTATGAGGATCGTAATTCATCAGCGAAACTTAAGCTAAAAGTTCCATCTGGTGTGGATTAGAGTGAGAAAGTTGTGATTTTTATTCATGCATTTCATAATTTTTGTTCAATGTGCATTTCATAATTTTTGTTGAACTATGATTAGGAGTGTAATTCACTCCAAAACATAATCTAAACACTCCATTTGGTGTGGATTACAATGAGAAAGTTGTGATTTTTGTTCATGCATATCATAATTTTTGTTCAATGTGCATTTCATAATTTTCGTTGAAAATGTTGCATTATGCCAAAGAAATAGCTTAGCAATTGTGAGAAGTGTAATTCGCCACGCGAAACATAAACTAAAATCTCCATTTAGTAAAGCAAAGTTGTAATTTTTGTTCATACATTTCATAATTTTTGTTCAATTTGCATTGTGAAATGTGCATTTCATAATTTTTGTTACATTCTGATTAGGAGTGTAATGCACTCCGAAATATAAGCTAAACACTCCATTTGGTGTGGATAATTTATGATTTTTGTTCATGCATACCATAACTTTGTTCAATGTGCATTTCATAATTTTTGTTGAAAATGTACGCATTGTGAGATGTAAGAAAGAACAATAGTAAAAGCAAAAAGAACAATAGTAAAGGGATCACCCAGTATTTATTTGATGTTGATTAAAAGGTCACATTGCATCGTGAGATGTACTAAAGAACAATAGTAAAAGCAAAATCTTCACAATCCAAAGCACTAAATTATAGAAAGAAGTGGAGAGTAAACAATATTACTGCTTGGAAACTTTGATTACAAAGTGATGGGTGTTCGCCCACCCGTGTGCTCTGGGTAAGGATATTTGATGGTGGCAATATAGAGTCTGGAGGGAGGATGTCTTGCTTACAGGGCTTAGCTCAAATTTTATGTCCATTATAAGCTAATTAGGATCACCCAATATTTACCTGATATTGATTGGAAGGTCACATTGTGAAAAACATATGGTTTTGGAGCCTTGGATGTGTTGTTGTTTTCAAGCTTGTGTTTAATGCTTGTATGCATTATGTCATTCTATTCACATAACTTGGTAGGGGAAAACCCTTATTTCTTTGGCCATTTGCATGAATTTGAAGCCCCAAAGGCTTTGCTTTTGTTGCATTATGCCAAAAAAAAAGCTTAGTGTAATTTAGTGTGAAACGTAAGCTAAAAGCTCCATTTGGTGTGACAAAGTTGTGACTTTTATTTATGCATTTCATATTTTTGTGAAATGTGCATTTTATTATATTTGTTGAACTATGATTAGGAGTGTAATTCAATTCAAAAAATAAGCTAAACACTCCATTTGGTGTGGATAAGAATGAGAAAGTTGTGATTTTATTTTTGTTCAATGTGCATTGTGAAATGTGGATTTCATAATCTTTGTTGAAAATGTGCATTTTGAGATGTAACAAAGAACAACAATAAAAGCAAAATCTTCACAATACAAAGCACTAAATTATAGAAAGTAAGAATCTTTGGTGTGTGTTCGTCCACCCATGCGCTCCAAGTAAGAATCTTTGATGGTGATCTAGAATTTGGATGGATGATGTCTTGCGTATAGAGTTCTTGAACACAATAAACTCGATGGATGAACTATATATAATGCCTAGGGTCGGCATGGATGCACGTTGGCCACGTCGGCCAACCCATGACTTGTTGGTCCAAAATGACCAATCGATCATGTAAGATAACTAGGACCAACCGACTGTAGGGACTAAGCATAGCTCCCACGACCATCTCAGACCATGGACCATATCAACCTTAGGGACTAAGAATAGCTACAATGTCCATCTGAGACCGTATGGACCCTTAAATAGGCATCACAACTTGTGAATAATGCACACATCAAAAAAGCAATCACATAGCCCACACAAGCATGCATCCTACTTGACAAAGTTCCAAGTCCACATAAGTCATCTCCTAACCATCAAGCCATATTTGGTCACTATTTAGTGTCTAAACTGGTAATTGTAGGGCCCCTTATATGAAGGAGCCATACAATCACCACACAATGGTCACTATTCATATAGGGGGCCATACAAAATAGAGCACCTTTAAAAAGTCTCAAACTTAAAAAAAAAACATTTCTATTTTATAACCTAAGCATGTCTGAATCCATTCAGACCTACACACAAGAGACCCTCTCACCAAAGGCAAACCTTGTGATGCAAACTTGATGCGGGCTAATGGTTGGAAACAAAAATCCAGCCAAATGTAGTGTATCAAATCATTCCTCTGCTTTCAATCCCATCAAAATGACTAGTGCTCTGTAAGGCAAGGCTCCTTCGGATCTACCTCAAGTAAGAATCTTTGGGAAGAAATGAGCAAGGTACTTCACCTTACCATCCTGCATAGACAATGGCAAATTTCCAACATGGGCACTTGGATGAGTAGTATCATCTCCTATTTCAACAAAACCTAGCTTTTCAAGATTTTTAATATCCTTGAACCACTCGCATGACTGATCATGTGGTTTGAAGCACCTGAATCCACATACCATATATCATCATTGCACGTGGATACATCATTTTCTGACACAACATTAAGCACATGCCGCATAACAAACAACCTTTCATTGTCCTCATTACTTCGGCTAGAGGACACATAATTATTTTGCTGCAATTTTCCACTTGTGGTGTCATTTTTCTTCTTATAGCAATCTGCCTGCACATGCTCAGGTTTGTCACAATAAAAATAGCCTGGTGTATCATTTTGTTGCCTTTACCAATTTCCACAACCTCTTTGACACCCCTTGCCTCTCAACTGGCCTATTCCACCTCTGTGTTGTTGTTGTGATTTATGGGACTGTTGTTGCTGACCATAATTTTGACTGTTCGGCCACCACCTTGGCCATGGCCTCGGCCTCTACCTTGTCCTCTACTTGCTTTTGTGTAGAAGGCATGTTGCTCCAGCTTGCCTTTGTTTTGTGAAGATTGGTCTTCACCCAAACTCTTTTCTTCAATTTGATCAGCATTGACACCACATCCATAAAGTTGGGAATGTTCTCCCGAGTCTAAATAGACATCTTAAATGCCTTATATTGTGGCTCGAGACCACGTAGACATACTTCTACCTTATTATCATCATCAATAGAAAAACCAATCGATGTAAGGGATTCCACAATGCCCTTGATCTTCAAGGCATAATCATTCACAAACATGTTTTTCTTCTCCATAGTATGAAGCTCATTCTTCAATTGAATCTTTCGTGCCTTGGTGTTAGTTTCATAGAACTTCACCAAGGCTTCCCATGCCTCCTTGGGTGACTTGGCATCCTATATATGCCCAATCATGGTATCTTATATGCTAATAGAATGCCAATACATGACTTTCCTTGTTCCTTGATTCCAATTCTTGTATTCTTTTATATGTGCAATAATTGGATTAATCTCAAGTATCTCTGGTGCCTCCTCATGTTCACCTTCAATGTAGTCAGTAGCCTTTTCCCATCAGAAAATTTGTTAATCTAGACCTCCAAGCATGGAAGTTGTTCTTTTCAAGCTTCTCTGCAACAATCTAGTTAATTCCATCATTTGACATCTTGTCTACAACACAAACTCACCAAAAATAGCACTCTTGTTTGTTCTACACAAACTGTTGTATTCTTTGCAGTGGTACTATACTACACCCAAACTGTCACAACCAGTGACCTCAATTTGCATACATACATCCAATAGCACTTATAAGACCTCTTTGCAATACATACAGAGTCTGCACAACCAATTTCCCTGCCTGTAGTTCCAAAAACAAAATTCTACTACAGAGAATTGAAACTTACCTCAGCAGTGCACGTGAACGCCCTACGAACTGAAAAACTAGAGATCAAGACACGCTCGAAACACGTTTCTGGTCGTAAAATTTTTGTTCAAAGGAAAATATAGTTTCTTTGCGGCTTCTCTATAGCTAAGACAACTCCTCAATCGGAGTTTGTTTTCTGGTGCCTCTGAAGAGCTCCCGACAAGGGTGTAGTAGCCAACACAAAGGGGGAAGAGTAGGTGAAACTCTTCCCCTTGTACCACTTCATGTACTTCTCTTGCTTGTTGCTACTCAGTTTCTTAGCATGAACCAAGCTCTAATACCATGAAAAGATGCAAGAAGGAAGAGAGCTTGAGCTCTTGCAAGCACACACACACTTACACAAAACCTAGAAGAGAACACACAAAATGAGAGGCTAAAAATTGTTGTTCTTCTTCTTCTCAACAAAAAGGGTTCTTCCAAAAAGATAAGGGAAATACAACATAAGTACTAAAGTACTATGTACATGCGGTCCATAATGTGAACATACTAAGTGAGTGAGTTGGCAATATAAGTATGCCATAACTCAGTGGTGGACTAGTAGATGGTGTAGTCCACAGCTGTAGACTCACTAGGAAAGATCTATCATGTCAGCATCCTACCAAACATGCCAATGACGTAAGTGATAGAAATGGTCACCCAGGCATATCATAAGTGTTAGCTCGTGTTGAGCTTGACATGTCAACACAAGAGTAAGTAGAGACATGTAGAACTACATTACCAGAAGCTAAGTATCTCCATATGAGATGCAAAAAAGGCTAGATGACTTATCTCTCATTGACCGATTCATGATTAACCTTAAAGAGAAAGAGAAAGAGACCCTCATGACCATCTCTGTAGGTGTAGACACTATATTATTGTTTTCGAGAACTAGTAGACAGTCTACAAGATAGGGATGTAGAGGTTGTCCACCTAAACCAAGAGATGTATCATCTAGTAAACAGGGTGGTGATGATAGAAGTGAATAGCTATTTGTGATGCAGCACGTGCTCAGTTCCACAATAGAAGATATGTCAGTATCTAAAGATATATGGTATGTGGATTCGGACACCTCTAACCACATGACTAGTCATGGTGAGTGGTTTAGAGATATGCAAAAACCAAGTTATGTAGAAATAGGTGATGATACTATGCATCCCATTATGCATGTTGGTAAAGTGCCATTGTCTATACAGGATGGCAGAATGAATTACTTGGCAGATATAGTTCATGTTCCAAATATTACAAATAACCTGGTTTCTGTTGAACAGGGTCTACAAAGTGAGGTTTAATCCTCAGCGATGTTTTGTGGAAGACTTCAAAAATCAGTATTGCTTGGTTGCAAAGGGTAATAGAAATGGAAGGATGTTTACTTTGGATGTGAACATGCCTAAGGTAAAGGCATCCATGTTTGCACATGGAACAAGTGTCATTATAGATATTGACATATAGCACAAGTGCATTGGTCATGTGAAATATACAATGACTGAAGTCTATGTAGGCCCAAAATATCATTGTAGGTTTGCCAAAGTTTAAGGTTGATGGTATGCATAAATTATGTGAAGCATACTAGCTTGGTAAGCGGGCCAAACATGCTTTTCCACATGAAAAGCATGCTAGTGTAATGCTTTTTCACATGAAAAGCATACTAGTGCAATGCCATTAGATGTTATACATTCAGATGTATGGGAATTGACCAAGGCTACAATAATTATAGGTTGTAGGTATTATGTCACATTCATTGATGGTCACACAAGGAAAGTGTGTGTTTATTTCATGAAGGAGAAAAGTTAGTTGTTTGGTCACTTTCAGAGATTTAAGGTCTTGGTTGAGAAGGAAAAAGGCATACATATAAAATTCTTGTGATCAGATGATGGGGGAGAGTATTTCTCCAATGAGTTCAGTGATTTCTTGAGAAAGCAGGCAATCAAGAGACAATTTACATACAAGTACACTTCCCAATAGAATGGTATTGCAGAAAGACAAAATAGGCACATTGTATAAGTGGCACGTGCCTTAATGTCTGAAAAGAATATGCCACATTATTTTTTGGGTAGAAGTAGTAGAAAACTGCTGTGTACATTATGAACACAACCCCCACTATAGCTGTTCATGGTATGACACCTAAACATAAGTTTACAAGCATAAAATCAGATGTGCCTCACTTGAAAGTGTTTGGGTGTATTTCATATGTGTATGTTCCTAACAAAGTGAGAACAAAGTTGGATCCAAAGGTATATAAATGCATTCTCATTAGTTATGCTTTGGAGAAAAAAGGTTATCAATGTTATAACCCTACCACTTGTGAGATGCGAGTAAGTAGAGATGTTGTCTTTGATGAGATGAGTAGCTAGTATGCACTAGCAGTGAAGGCAACATAAGATGCATATGTAAGAAGTTTTGATGCTGCACCTGTAGCTACACCTGTAGAGCAATAATCATAGGTGCTTAGTGGATGTGGAGAGTCCTCTAATAGTGGATCCAGTGTTTGTCCATGGTCAGGCAGGTTGAGGACAGATGTAGGTACACATGTATCACATAAAGGAAAGGAAAAGATAGATCAACCTTTTGTGCCTAATCTATCAGCAGGTCACTCATATGTGGATGGCAACTCTAGTGGCTCTCTAAGAAGAGCCTTGATGAGGAGCTTGACATTCCATTTGTGGTTACTCCTGATATAAGGAGAACCAAGACTGTTTTGAGGACACCTGGCAACAGTGATCCAGGTGTACGTAGGTCTACGAGGGTTAGGTACCTTGTTGATAGGTTTCTAATATGATGGATATACAGCCCATCATTATTCTTACATGGTTAAAGTAATATAGGAGTTAGATCCTACTTGTTTTGATTAGGCACTTGGAAAAAAAGAAAAGGGAAGATGCCATGAATGAGGAGATGGCAGCATTGGATGCAAATGCAACATGGGAGTTAGTGCCTTTGCCTAAGGAAAAGATGGCAGCATTGGATGCAAATGCAACATGGGAGTTAGTTCATTTGCCTAAGGAAAAGAAGGCAATTGGATGCAAGTGGGTGTATAAGATCAAGCATAATACAAATAGTTCAGTGATGAGTAGGTATAAGGCAAGATTGGTTGCAAGGGTTATGCACATACCTATGGCATTGACTGTGTAAGATTCCTTCCCAACCCCTCAAGATGTCCAGTTTCTTCCCCTGTAATCCCCTTTTCAGAATAATAAAAGATCTTGTTTCTACCTGTTTTGGCCTAGAGAGAGAAAATATTCTAGAGAGAGATAATTCAGTTTTTAGATATCTTTGGATGGAAAAATATCCCTTCTTATTAAAATAAATTTCCCCCAAACAGAAGTTTAAAAAGAAATTCCTAAGGTGTATTAGAAATAAATTATAATGTGCACAACAAAAGATCTTAGCCTAAGGGTCCCTGTTTTTAGAAAATTTTGGATTAAGGTCCAAACAAAGGTTTGACATGCCAATGAGATTAATCCAAATGTAGGGAGGAGATAAATTGAAGAATAAAAGAAAAACCCCTCAAAAATGAGTACATGCTCACATAAGATGAAGAGTGGACTAAGGACCAAAGAAAAGAATTAAAAACTGAATTTTGACACCTCAGTGTGGGGATCTCCCCTCATGAAGTAGGCGCCTTTTTCTCATCATTATCCCCAATTTTTAATCAATAAAATGAGATATTTTCATCTCTCCTCTCTCCTATTTCAAATCTAGATCCAAAAAGTAAGCTGAACTGACCCAAAAATGGTCAAAAATTGACCAAACTGATCTGAAAAACTCTAGAATCAGTTTGCTTGGTTAGAGGCTCACTTTTTCCTATAAATAAAAGCCTCCCCCTTTTGTAAAAATACAAGCTCCATGTAAGCTAATTTTCTTACTTTGTTTACGAATTTTAATAAAAAATCTATGGTTTTCTTGATTTTTATGTTTTGCAAATGATTGAATTAAATTCAATTGCTATGCCTTTGATGAAAAGGCCACCCCCTTCTCTTCTTTACATTCCAACCTTTCTTAATCCTAGAAAGATTAACTAAGTGATTAATTAAACTTTTCTTATGGTTTACTCTCTTGAATTTAGAAAATTATGTAGATTAGAGTTCTATAATTCTAAATTGGGTTAATTAAGTTAAGTGAAGAAAGATAAAAATGAGAAATGGTCAGCCATACAAAGAAGGTTATGGCAAAATTTTCTAAAATTTTGTGAAAAAGAAAGTTTGTTTTTATGTTATTCTAAAAGAGTAATTCCCACCATTTTTGCATCTAAAAGAAATATTCTAATTACTCCATGTACATATTAACCGATGAATATGCATGGATATCACTGATATTAATTATTAAATTTTATTTCTATGCATAGAAAGATGCATAATGGATTTTTTTAATTATAAAAGTGTTATTATTATTAAATTTGATTTCTATGCATAGAAAGATGCATAATGGAATTTTTTTAATTATGAAAGTGTTATTCTTATTAAATTTGATTTCTATGCATAGAAAGATGTATAAAGGAATTTTTTATTATAAAAGTGTTATTCTTATCAAATTTGATTTCTATGCATAGAAAGATGCATAAAGGAATTTTTTTTATTACAAAAGTGTTATTCTTATTAAAATTGATTTTTATGCATAGAAAGATGCATAAAGGATTTTTTTTATTACAAAAGTGTTATTCTTATTAAATTTGATTTCTATGCATAGAAAGATGTATAAAGGAATTTTTTTAATTATAAAAGGGTTATTCTTATTAAATTTGATTTCTATGCATAGAAAGATGCATAAAGGAAATTTTTTATTACAAAAGTGTTATTCTTATTAAAATTGATTTTTATGCATAGAAAGATGCATAAAGGAATTTTTTAATTACAAAAGTGTTATTCTTATTAAATTTGATTTCTATGCATAGAAAGATGCATAATGGAATTTTTTTATCATAAAAGTGTTATTCTTATTAAATTTGATTTCTATGCATAGAAAGATGTAAAAGGAATTTTTTTAGTATAAAAGTGTTATTCTTATTAAATTTGATTTCTATGCATAGAAAGATGCATAAAGGAATTTTTTTATTATAAAAGTGTTATTCTTATTAAATTTGATTTCTATGCATAGAAAGATGCATAAAGAGTTTTTTGTAAAAGTGTTATTCTTATTAAATTTGATTTCTATGCATAGAAAGATGCATAAAGGAAATTATTTTATTATAAAAACGTTATTTTTATAAAAATTAATTTTTATGCATAAATAGATGCATAATGAAATTCTTTTTATTTTAAAAGTGTTATTCCTATTAAATTTGATTTTATGCATAAAAGGATTTTTTATTATTATAAAAGTGTCATTTCCATTAAAGTTATTTTTTATGCATAAATAGATGCATAAAGAATTTTTTAATTTCTATGTTTAAATTCTATGAGTATTTGATAAATGAATAATTAAATACTCTAAGAGAGAAATTTCTATCATTTTATATTCACACGGATTGTAAAAAGAAAATTCAAGAAATCTATCGAGATCAAAATATTCAAATAAATGATTAATTTATTCCTCATTGGAATTCATAACTAATTTAGAAATTAGTTAAGTGAATATTCAAAGAAAGAAATTCAGTGAAATAGTAACTGAATTATCAAACCTTTTTGAGAAAGATAGTTTAGGAAAAATCTTATCCGACTCAAACCTTGAATCAGACTATGACCAAGACCAAACTCTTTCGTCAGTTTCGAGGAAAGAAGGTGTGACCAGTTTAGAAAAATACACTCAAAACTCCCGTCAAATCTGAAACTAAGTTTGAGACCCTTGGAATTGATGTGTGGATCAAGGTTATAGAATTTGAGGAATTTTGGTATGAAATTCAGAATTCCGATCAAGAAGTTTAGGGACATTGATTCAAGAAATACTCCTTGTAATCAAACTGAAAACTTGCATAGAAACCCTGTTTTCTTAAAGGACTGTCTTACGCCATAATGCTAGAGGTAGCATTTGGTATATGTTTTTCTAAGGGAAGTTCGGTTACAACAGCTGACGGGGAGTGTTCAAAGGACGGCTCACGTAGCAAAGCCTGCCCAGTCTCGGTATGGTTGAAAAATGGTGCGCTTCCGGTACGATGGGCGAGGGCCGACGAAGCGGTCCCTGAGTGAAGTGCCAGGACACCTAAGGAGGATCTTGGAGGGTTCTGACCCCAGGAGATGCACGGGCTTGAGGTGCCTAGGACACCCATGCGTATGTCGTGGAAGATATGTATGATGGACGAAATGATTATTGTAATCTGTTTTACTGGATCTCGTTTGCTGACCAGTTGGTCTTAACGGAGAGTCTAGAGTGACTATTTTTTGAGAAACAAGGGACTGGATGGAATTTTTGAGTTATGACATCTGTAACCAATAACTGTTTATCAATGGATTATTTTATATGTTAAAGTTTTAAAGAGGAGTGTGTACGTATCTGTATTCGAAAGCAAAAGTTAAGAAAGGCATTCAATTATGGGTGGGTGAGTAATTGTCTGGTTCTACCAATTCTAGTGGTTGGGTGGTGGTTAACCCATGGGCCGAATGGGGTTAGGTTGGAATCAGTGGAGTTTTAATAATTAAATTGAAATAATAGGAGTATGCTTAGAATTCGAGTAGTTAAATAAAAACCTGAAGAATTTCTCAAATGAGTAGATCAATGGATGTGCCTGACTTCAGTTAGGAAAAAAACGTTGATTTCCTCCAATGATCAGATCAACAGTTGTGCCTGATTTCGTTAGGAAAAAAGCAATGATTTCTTCAAACTAAGTCAGTGATAGTTTTACTTCTATCTGGTTTCAGTGAAGGATAGTTTAGTCTCTTGACCTCGTTAGAAAATTCATTAAGAAAATAAAAAAGGTGGAATTGTTCCCATTTTTTGGGCAAGGCAAAATTTTTCCGGTTTCAGTTTCGGAATGACCACCAGATTAGTCTCGTGTCCGGACATTCGAGGGTGAGGCCCCGAGTAGGAAACCCTGCCCCGCGCAAGAGGAAGCTACTTCCGCTGCTGCTAGCAACCGAGAATCCGGTGCGTAGAGGGGGTAGAGGGGTCTCAGAGCTGGTATCAGAGCGCTTTTGTAAACTTATGAAACAATAGTAGAAATTGCCTAAAATTTTAAAGCAAATCTGGGAAATAATGTTTTCACTTGTTAAGATTACGTTTGAAATGAACTTCATGAATTGAAAACTCATAAATTGAACTGGATTTTTAGATGGATACCCCAAATCTGTCTAGCATTCTTGGACTCTCCCAGAGTCAGGATATGATCGCCTTTGCAAAGCGATGTCAGCATATGTGGTTCGCTGGAGGACGAAGTATTCACGTCAATACCAATCAACGACATAGACTTAGACAGAATATGTCGCTAGCCATGATCTTGATAAGGCTAGGAGTTGTTCATTATGTACAACTCTATAATCACTCACCCTGGAATTTTAGAATTTCTTGCTATATTTTTAGACTTCTTAGCTGCTTTATTCCTAGGAGAAGAATTATAGCACCATTATCAGTGATTAATCTTGTATATCATAGCATGTCTCCATCGCAGTATCGCCTTTTTATGCATACGTGATTGAAGAGGTGACTTTTGGAGCTGAGACGCTCTACGTATATATCAAAAACTTTTTGATAATAAATGATGTTTTGCAAAAGATTCCAAATTATTTTCGTGGTTGTGAATATTGGTTAATAAAATTATCAGAGTGAATCTTGTTTTCAAGAATTATGATAAAATATTTGTTTGTTTAAGAAAAAAAATCTCAAAATTTAAATAGTCATAAATCTGATGTGACAAAGTTAAGTTGACAAAAATATCATTTTGTCAGAATCATGAGGCATGCGGGCCATGGTAGGCAGTCGGATCCTCTTACCGATGATGAAGAGCTAGATCCAGATGTTTGTAAAGCCTTGCACCGATCCCAACTTGGTCCCTTCAAGGGTGAAGGGGAACAGTTAGGAGAAGTAGTGGAAAAATGGATCGAGGTAATGGAAGAGTATTTTAATGTAACCGGTTATAACGAGAAGAGCAAGATGGCTCTCCCCAGATTGAAAATTGTGGAAACGGCCAGGGTCGCATGGAGGAACCATTGCGAGAGACAAACCGTCTCGATCGAAATACCCAGACATGGTCAGATCTTAAAGCTTACCTCAGGAAGAGGTTCTGTCCTCCGGGCTTCCTAGAATAAAATGAATGAGTTCTTGGAACTGAAGCAGGATAGTCGGACGATTGAAGAATACCATCAGGCATTTGCCCTTCTCCTCAAATATTCTCCACTTTTGGATGAAGAGCAGCTGATGGCCAGATTCATTCGAGGGATGAACGAGCCATTGGACACTTTAGTGAAAAATACCAAACCAGTCTCAATGGTAGAATCTGTCAGAATGGAAAAGGACTTTGCCAAAGCATTTGTTGTTAAGGTCCCGCCGAAGCCTACACCCTCAAACTTTAAAAGGTTCCAAACCTCGGGAAGTGCTTCAAACTTTCCACCCCAAAAAGAGGCAACAAGGCCTTAATCAGAATTAAGATGCTGGGAGATTCAGAAGTGAAGGAAGACACTTCCCCCGCAGAACACTTTCTCAAGAGCCCCACCTCTTTCAAGGATTCAGAGGGATGAGCTTAGAAGTGAGAACAGGTGTTTTGGGTGTCAAGGTTTCGGTCACCAGCTTAAAAACTGCCCGACTCCTATCATGTCAAGAGGACATGGAAGTCAAGGACCCAGAGTGCTGAGACCAGCCCCTTCGTATCAATCAAAAATCAGGGTCCGTCTTGCCAAAATTAGGGCAATCCCAGGAGGACTCCAGCTCAACCATCTGCCTCTATTCAGAGTAATCTCAGAACTCCCTCCCAGAACCTAGAGTGCTGAGACCAGCCCCTTCGTATCAATCAAAAATCAGGGTCTGTCTTGCCAAAATTAGGGCAATCCCAGGAGGACTCCAGCTCAACCATCTGCCTCTATTCAGAGTAATCTCAGAACTCCCTCCCAGAACTAGGGTAACCAAAATTAGGGCAATCCCAGGAGGACTCCAGCTCAACCATCTGCCTCTATTCAGAGTAATCTCAGAACTCCCTCCCAGAACTAGGGTAACCAAAGAGTTTCGCCCCAATCTACAGTAGCCAGAGCAGTTATGATAGTAGAAGTAGTGGAAGAGGAAAGAGGTCAGATTTATGCCGCGATTGAAAACCAAGGGCCAAGTCATCAATTCTCTGTCATCCATGCTCTAGCTGAGTATAAGGGTAAGCCATTTAAGCTTTTAATTGATTCAGGTAGTACTCATTCATTTATTTCCCTAGGATGCTTGCGCAAGCTAGTCTTAGAACAGAAATGAGGGAAACCTATGCAAGTTGAATTGGCCACTGGGAAGATTCTTTTTACTCACCATGAGTCAGATCATATTCAATTTAATCTAGATGGAAATGTAACTGACTGCCAGTTCAGAGTCTTACCTTTGGGAGTTTTTGACAGAATCCTTGGAATGGATTGGCTCCATAAAAATCAAGCTGACATTCACTATCACAATGGAACCATTTCCTTCCGCGACCTTCACGGGAACAAATGTCAAGGAACTGGAATTTTCGGATCCCCAGATCTGCAATTAGTAAAAGCTTCTAGGTTACTGAAAGGACTTAGAAAGAAGCAGCTCATTTATGTTGTCAAAATGAATCCGGTAGACACAAAGTTAAAGGCTAAAGAACCAGAATGGTTAAGTGAGTATGATGATTTATTCCCAACAGAGCTAACTGAGATGCCTCCGATTCAAGAAGTAGATCATGAGATAGAATTGACCCCCGGAGCTCAGCCAGTAGCCCAGCGCATGTACAAAATGCGAGTCCCTAAAGCCATTGAACTCAAGGAATAGCTTAGGTAGCTGTGAGAACGAGGGTTTGTAAGACCTAGTGTTTCACCTTGGGGAGTGCCAGTTCTCTTTCAGAAAAAGAAGGATGGAACGTTAAGACTCTGTGTGGATTACAGAGGTCTCAATCAACTGACAGTTAAGAATAAGTATCCTGTCCCCAGAATTGATGAGCTTCCAGATAGGCTAAATGGAGCCCAGATCTTCACAAAGATAGATCTCAAATCAGGGTATTACCAGATCAGGATTAATGATCAAGATATCCTGAAGAAGACAGCCATGAATTTACTGTCATGCCGTTTGGATTGACAAATGCCCCAGCTACATTCAATCGCATAATGCAGGACATTCTCAGAGAATACTTGGATGATTTTGTTCTTGTTTTCTTTGATGATATTCTGATTTACTCAAAGAATGCAGCTGACCATGAAGCTCACGTCCGTAAAGTTCTTGAGATTCTAAGGAAGCACCAACTCTTTGCAAAAAAGAGCAAATGCACTTTCTCTGTTGACCATGTTAAATACTTGGGCTTTCTGGTATCCAAAGATGGAATTTCTTCAGATTCTGCAAAAGTTCAAGCAGTCATAGATTGGCCTAAACCAAAGACAATGAAAGCAGTCAAGCGATTCTTGGGATTAACTGGTGGGTATAGAATTTTTATACCTAAGTATGCTCTCATAGCTTCCCCCCTGACTAATCTTCTGAAGAAGAATACCCGTTTCAATGGTCTACCAAGTGTCAGAGCACTTTTGATAAGCTGAAGACCGCCTTGGTAAACCAATCCCGTTCTGAAGTTGCCAAATTTCTCTCTACCCTCCTTTGAGGTAGTAATTGATGCCAGTGGTTTTGCCCTCAGGAAGGTCATGTAGTGGCCTATGAATCCTGAAAACTCAAAATGCATGAGAGAAATTATGCTATCCATGACCTGGAGCTACTTTCAGTAGTCTATGCCCTAAAGTTGTGTGATGACATTACCTACTGGGTCAAAGATTCACTTTGATGACAGATCATCAGAGCTTAAAGTGGATCTTCACATAGAAAGATCTCAACATGCGCCAAAGAAAGTGGATGAAGACCCTGCAGGAATTTGATTTTGAAATCAAGTACCACCCAAGCAAAGAAAACGTGGTAGCAGATGCCCTCAGCAGAAAAGCCTCCTTGCTTGCAATCAGAGTGGTGTCAAATCCATTGATTAATGAAGCAAGAGAGAAGATCATGCAGGATAGATTCTTTGGCCTTATTGCTACCCTACTTATGCAGGAAAGCAAAACTTCTCAAGAGTTGAACCGAGTTCAAGGATACAGCCTGGATGAAGGAATTATGTATTATAATAGCAGGCTATGCATTCCCAATCATGAGGGAACTAAGGAGGATCAAATTCTGAATGAAGCCCATGATAGCCTTATAGCAGGACATCCAGGTTTCATCAAGACCTACATGTCTATAAACAAAAGCTTCTTTTGGCCTGGACTAAAAAAGGATGTACTTAATCATGTACATCAATGCCTGATATGTTAGAAAGTCAAAGCCGAGAGAGTAAAAAAGCCTGGGAAGTTACATCCATTAGACATCCCCCATATGAAGTGGGAATGTATCAGTATGGATTTTATTACTGGACTACCTTCAGTGCAATCAGGTTACAACTCCATCTTCATGGTAGTTGACAGACTAACCAAAGTTTCCCATCTGATTCCAGTTAAAGAAACCTACACTGCAGTGGATGTGGCCAGAGTGTTCCTCAAGGAAATCTTCAGATTGCATGGTCTACCCAAGAGAATAGTAAGTGATCGAGATCCCAAATTCACGTCAAGATTCTGGACTGCATTCTTTGAAGCAGTAGGAATTTTCTTCGATCTCAGCACAGCTTACCACCCCGAGATCGATGGTCAAACAAAAAGGGTGAACCAAGTAATCGAAGATATACTTCGGTCATGCTGTGGTGGCAGCAGGGAACCCAAGAAGTGGCTAAGCTATCTGCACCTAGTCGAATTCACCTACAATGCTTCTTATCTCACCGAAGTATCGAGATGAGCCCTTTCAAAGCTCTGTATAGACAAGACTGCTGCCTAACACCATTATCTTGGTCAGACCCATCGATTAGGGTCGAGATGTCTAGACAGATGCTTGACGACATGGTGCTCGCAAATGCAATCAATCCGCAAGGATATAAAAGCTGCCTAGGATAGACAGAAGCAGTATGCAGATAAGAAGAGGTCAAGCAGAAAATTGGAAGAAGCAGATATGGTCTTCATTCGAGTACGCCCCAAAAGAAGTTCTCTATCTCTTGGGAAGTACAAGAAGTTATCCCCCAGATACTATGGGCCATATCTGATTACAAAGAAAGTAGGTGACTTAGCCTATGAACTTTTTCTGTCTCCTCATCTCAAAGTACATAATGTATTTCATGTCAGCCTACTTAAGAAGTATGTATCGAGCCCGAGTCATGTGCTTAATGATGAACTCTTAACTTCTTCAACCCAAGGGAAGATGGAACTCTAACCTGAAGAAATCCTTGATGTTCGAGAGAAGGTTCTCAAGAATAGAATTCCGAGAGAATTATTAGTCAAATGGAAGTTCTATCCTTTTGAAGACGCCACCTGGGAGAAAGAAGCCAAACTCATGCGGGATTACCCCTAGTTTGCAAAATCAGGACATCTCGCGTTTTTCAAGTGGGAGAGGATGTAAGATTCCTCTCTAGCCTCTCAAGATGTCCAGTTTTTTCCCCTGTAATAAATCCACTTTTCAGAATAATAAAAGATCTTGTTTCTACCTGTTTTGGCTTAGAGAGAGAAAATATTCTAGAGAGAGGTATTTTAGTTTTTAGATATCTTTGGATGGAAAAATATCCCTTCTTATTAAAATAAATTTCCCCAAAACAGAAGTTTAAGAAATTCCTAAGGTGCATTAGAAATAAATTATAATGTGCACAAAAGACCTTAGCCTAAGGGCCCCTATTTTCGAAAAATTTTGGATTAAGGTCCAAACAAAGGTTTGACAGAGCAATGAAATTAATCCAAATGTAGAAAGGAGATAAATTAAAGAATAAAAGAAAAACCTCCCAAAAATGAGTAAATGCTCACATAAGATGAAGAGTGGACTAAGGACCAAATAAAAGAATTAAAAAATTGAATTTTGACACCTGAGTGTGTGGGGATCTCCCCTCATGAAGTAGGCACCTTTTTCTCATCATTACCTCCAATTTTTAATCAATAAAATGAGATATTTTCATCTCTCCTCTCTCCTGTTTCAAATCTAGATCCAAAAAGTAAGTTGACCTGACCCAAAAATAATACTCGCTATAGGCACTATGAATTTACTGTCATGCCGTTTGGATTGACAAATGCCCCAGCTACATTCAATCGCCTAATGCAGGACATTCTCAGAGAATAATTGGATGATTTTGTTCTTGTTTTCTTTGATGATATTTTGATTTACTCAAAGAATGCAGCTGACCATGAAGCTCACGTCCGTAAAGTTCTTGAGATTCTAAGGAAGCACCAACTCTTTGCAAAAAAGAGTAAATGCACTTTCTCTGTCGACCATGTTGAATACTTGGGCTTTCTGGTATCCAAAGACAGAATTTCTCCAGATTCCGCAAAAGTCCAAGTAGTCATAAATTTGCCTGAACCAAAGAAGTGAAAGAAGTCGGGGGATTCTTGAGATTAACTGGTTGGTATAGAATTTTTATACCTAAGTATGCTCTCATAGCTTCCCCCCTGACTAATCTTCTGAAGAAGAATACCCGTTTCAATGGTCTGCCAGGTGTCAGAGCGCTTTTGATAAGCTAAAGACTGCCTTGGTAACCAATCCCCTTCGAAAGTTGCCAAATTTCTCTCTACCCTTTAAGGTAGTAATTGATGCCAGGGTTTTGCCCTGCGAGGTGCTCTCATCATGCAAGAAGGTCATGCAGTGGCCTATGAATCCCAAAAACTCAGAACGCATGAGAGAAATTATGCTGTCCACAACCTGGAGCTACTTTCAGTAGTCTATGCCTTGAAGCTATGGAGACATTACCTACTGGGTCAAAGATTCACTTTGATGTGACAGATCATCAGAGCTTAAAGTGGATCTTCACACAGAAGGATCTCAACATGCGCCAAAGAAGGTGGATGCAGACCCTGCAAGAATTTGATTTTGAAATCAAGTACCGCCCAGGCAAAGAAAATGTGGTAGCAGATGCCCTCAGTAGAAAAGACTCGTTGCTTGCAATCACAGTGGTGTCAAATCCATTAATTAATGAAGCAAGAGAAAAGATCATGCAGGATAGATTCTTTGGCCCTATTACTACCCTACTTATGCAGGAAAGCAAAACTCCTCACACGAGTTGAACCGAGTTCAAGGGTACAGCCTGGATGAAGGAATTATGTATTATAATAGCAGGCTATGCATTCCCAACAATGATGAGGGAACTAAGGATCAAATTCTGAATGAACCCTACATGTCTCTATAAAGAAAAGCTTCTTTTGGCCTGGACTAAAAAAGGATGTACTTAATCATGTACGTCAATGAGTGATATGTCAGAAAGTCAAAGCCGAGAGAGTAAAAATGCGTGGAAAGTTACATCCATTAGACATCCCCCAGATGAAGTGGGAATGTATCAGTATGGATATTATTACTGGACTACCTTCAGTGCAATCGGGTTACAATTCCATCTTCATGGTAGTTGACAGACTAACCAAAGTTGCCCATCTCATTCCCGTAAAAGAAACCTACACTGTAGTGGATGTGGCCAGAGTGTTCCTCAAGGAAATCTTCAGATTGCATGGCCTACCCAGGAGAATAGTAAGTTATCGAGATCTCAAATTCACGTCAAGATTCTTGACTGCATTCTTTGAAGCAATAGGAACTTTCTTGGATCTCAGCAGAGCTTACCACCCCGAGACCGATGGTCAAACAGAAAGGGTGAACCAAGTAATCGAGGATATACTTCGGTCATGCTGTGTGTTGGCAGGGAACCCAAGAAGTGGCTAAGCTATCTGCACCTAGTCGAATTCGCCTACAATGCTTCTTATCACCGAAGTATCGAGATGAGTCCTTTCAAAGCTGTGTATGGACAAGACTGCCTGACACCATTAACTTGGTCCGACCCATTGATTAGGGTCGAGATGTCCAAACAGATGCTTAACGACATGGAGCAGCAGATGTAGTCAATCCGTAAGGATATAAAAGCTGCCTAGGATAGACAGAAGCAGTATGCAGATAAGAAGAGGTCAGGCAGAAAATTTGAAGAAGCAGATATGGTCTTCATTCGAGTACGTCCCAAAAGAAGTTCTCTATCTCTTGGGAAGTACAAGAAGTTATCCCCCAGATACTGTGGGCCATATCTGATTACAAAGAAAGTAGGTAAGTTAGCCTATGAACTTCTTCTGCCTCCTCATCTCAAAGTACATAATGTATTTCATGTCAGCCTACTTAAGAAGTATGTATCGAGCCCGAATCATGTGCTTAATGATGAACTCTTAATTTCCTTTATGCATCTTTCTATGCAGAGAAATCAAATTTAATAAGAATAACACTTTTATAATAAAAATTTTCCTTTACGCATCTTTCTATGCATAGAAATCAAATTTAATATGAATAACACTTTTATAATAAAAAAATTCCTTTACGCATCTTTTTATGCATAGAAATTAAATTTAATAAGAATAACACTTTATAATAAAAAAATTTCTTTATGCATCTTTCTATGCATAGAAATCAAATTTAATAAGAATAACACTTTTATGATAAAAAAATTTCCTTTATGCATCTTTCTATGCATAGAAATCAAATTTAATAAGAATAACACTTTTGTAATAAAAAAATTTCCTTTATGCATCTTTCTGTGCATAAAAATCAATTTTAATATGAATAACACTTTTTGTAATATAAAAATTCCTTTATGCATCTTTCTATGCATAGAAATCAAATTTAATAAGAATAACACTTTTATAATAAAAAATTTCTTTATACATCTTTCTATGCATAGAAATCAAATTTAATAAGAATAACACTTTTGTAATAAAAACAAATTCCTTTATGCATCTTTCTATGCATAAAAATCAATTTTAATAAGAATAACACTTTTGTAATAAAAAAAATCCTTTATGCATCTTTCTATGCATAGAAATCAAATTTAATAAAAGAATAACACTTTTATAATAAAAAAAATTCCTTTATATATCTTTCTATGCATTGAAATCAATTTTAATAAGAATAACACTTTTATAATTAAAAAAATCCATTATGAATCTTTCTATGCATAGAAATCAAATTTAATAAGAATAACACTTTTATAATAAAAAATTTTCTATTATGCATCTTTCTATGCATAGAAATCAAATTTAATAATTAATATCAATGATATTCATGCATATTCATAGGTGAATATGTACATGGAGTAATTAGAATATTTCTTTTAGATGCAAAAATGGTGGGAATTACTCTTTTGGAATAACATAAAAACAAACTTTCTTTTACACAAAATTCTGGAAAAGTTTGCCATAACCTCCTTTGTATGGCTGACCATTTCTCATTTTTATCTTTCTTCACTTAACTTAATTAACCCAATTCAGAATTATAGAACTCTAATCTACACAATTTTCTAAATTCAAGAGTAAACAATAAGAAGAGTTTAATTAATCACTTAGTTAATCTTTCTAGAATTAAGAAAGGTTGGAATGTAAAGAAGAGAAGGGGGTGGCCTTTTCATCAAAGGCATAGCAATTGAATTTAATTCAATCATTTGCAAAACATAAAAATCAAGAAAACCATAGATTTTTCATTAAAATTCATAAACAAAGTAAGAAAATTAGCTTACATGGAGCTTGTAAGCTCTCCTTTTCATCAAGACCTACACGTTTGTAAAGAAAAGCTTCTTTTGGCCTCGACTAAAAAAGGATGTACTTAATGATGTACGTCAATGCCTGATATGTCAGAAAGTCAAAGCCGAGAGAGTAAAAATGCCTGGGAAGTTACATCCATTAGACATTCCCCAGATGAAGTGGAAATGTATCAGTATGGATTTTATTACTGGACTACCTTCAGTGCAATCAGGTTACAACTCTATCTTCGTGGTAGTTGATAGACTAACCAAAGTTGCCCATCTGATTCCAGTAAAAGAAACCTACACTGCAGTGGATGTGGCCAGAGTGTTCCTCAAGAAGGAAATCTTCAGATTACATGGCCTACCCAAGAGAATAGTAAGTGATCGAGATTCCAAATTCACATCAAGATTCTGGACTGCATTCTTCGAAGCAGGAGGAACTTTCTTGGATCTTAGCATAGCTTACCACTTCGAGACCGATCGTCAAACAGGAAGGGTGAACCAAGCAATCGAAGATATACTTCGATGTGGCAGGAAACCCAAGAAAGTGACTAAACTATCTGCACCTAGTCGAATTCACCTGCAATGCTTCTTATCACCGAAGTATCGGGATGAGCCCTTTCAAAGCTCTGGACAAGACTGCCTAACACCATTAACTTGGTCCAATCCATTGATTAGGGTCGAGATGTCCAGACAGATGCTTGATGACATGGAGCAGCAGATGCAGTCAATTCGCAAGGATATAAAAGCTGCCCAGGATAGATAGAAGCAGTATGCAGATAAGAAGAGGTCAAGCTGAAAATTTGAAGAAGCAGATATGGTCTTCATTTGAGTACACCCCAAAAGAAGTTCTCTATCTCTTGGGAAGTACAAGAAGTTATCCCCTAGATATTGTGGGCCATATCTGATTATAAAGAAAGTAGGTAACTTAGCCTATGAACTTCTTTTTCCTCCTCATCTCAAAGTACATAATGTATTTCATGTCAACCTACTTAAGAAGTATGTACTACCGAGCCCGAATCATGTGCTTAATGATGAACTCTTAACTTCTTCAACCCAAGGGCAGATGGAACTCCAACCTGAAGAAATCGTTGTTGTTCAAGAGAAGGTTCTTAGGAATAGAATTATGAGAGAATTATTAGTCAAATGGAAGTTCTATCCTTTTGAAGACGCCACCTGGGAGAAAGAAGCCGAACTGATGCGGGATTACCTCCAGTTTGCGAGATGAGGACATCTCGCGTTTTTCAAGTGGGAGAGGATGTAAGATTCCTCCCCAACCCCTCAAGATGTCCAGTTTCTTCCCTTGTAATCAATCCCCTTTTCAGAATAATAAAAGATCTTGTTTCTACTTGTTTTGGCCTAGAGAGAGAAAATATTCTAGAGAGAGATAATTCAGTTTTTAGATATCTTTGGATGGAAAAATATCCCTTCTTATTAAAATAAATTTTCCCAAAATAGAAGTTTAAAAAGATATTCCTAAGGTGCATTAGAAATAAATTATAATGTGCACAAAAGACCTTAGCCTAAGGGCCCCTATTTTCAAAAAAAATTTGATTAAGGTCCAACAAAGGTTTGACAGGCCAATGAGATTAATCCAAATGTAGGGAGGAGATAAATTAAAGAATAAAAGAAAAATCTCCCAAAAATGAGTAAATGCTCACATAAGATGAAGAGTGGACTAAGGACCAAAGAAAAGAATTAAAAAATTGAATTTTAACACCTCAGTGTGGGGATCTCCCCTCATGAAGTAGGCACCTTTTTCTTATCTCATTACCCCCAATTTTTAATCAATAAAATGAGATATTTTTATCTCTCCTCTCTCCTATTTCAAATCTAGATCCAAAAAGTAAGCTGAACTGACCCAAAAATGATCAAAAATTGACCAAATTGATTTGGAAAATTCTAGAATCATTTTGCTTGGTTGGAGGCTCACTTCTTCCTATAAATAGAAACCTCCTCCTTTTGTAAAAGCTTAATGGTGTTTATGCACTGTTACTCTACTCCTGCTGTCCTAAGCCATCTACATTGAATTTTTTTAATAATTCAATTGTTTTTTGCCTAATCCTCTCCAAAGTGAATTGGTGGCCACTATTGCTTTAAACAAGAGTAGAACCCTTAATCCCTCAAGCCAAAGGAGAGCTTACAAGCTCCATGTAAGCTAATTTTCTTACTTTGCTTACGAATTTTAATGAAAAATCTATGGTTTTCTTGATTTTTTATGTTTTGCAATGATTGAATTAAATTCAATTGCTATGCCTTTGATGAAAACGCCACCCCCTTCTCTTCTTTACATTCTAATCTTTCTTAATCCTCGAAAGATTAACTAAGTGATTAATTAAACTCTTCTTATTGTTTACTCTCTTGAATTAAACTCTCGAAAGATTAACTAAGTGATTAATTAAACTCTTCTTATTGTTTACTCTCTTGAATTTAGAAAATTATGTAGATTAGAGTTCTATAATTCTAAATTGGGTTAATTAAGTTAAGTGAAGAAAGATAAAAATGAGAAATGGTCAGCCATACAAAGGAGGTTATGGCAAAATTTTTCAGAATTTTGTGAAAAAGAAAGTTTGTTTTTATGTCTTTCCAAAAGAGTAATTTTCACCATTTTTGCATCTAAAAGAAATATTATTCACCTATGAATATGCATGGATATCACTGATATTAATTATTAAATTTGATTTCTATGCATAGAAGGATGCATAATGGATTTTTTTAATTATAAAAGTGTTATTCTTATTAAATTTGATTTCTATGCATAGAAAGATGCATAATGGAATTTTTTTAATTATAAAAGTGTTATTCTTATTCAATTTGATTTCTTTGCATAGAAAGATATATAAAGGAATTTTTTTTATTATAAAAGTGTTATTCTTATCAAATTTGATTTCTATGCATAGAATGATGCATAAAGGATTTTTTTAATTACAAAAGTGTTATTCTTATTAAAATTGATTTTTATGCATAGGAAGATGCATAAAGGAATTTGTTTTTATTACAAAAGTGTTATTCTTATTAAATTTGATTTCTATACATAGAAAGATGAATAGAGAAATTTTTTCATTATAAAAGTGTTATTCTTATTAAATTTGATTTCTATGCATAGAAAGATGCATAAAGGAAATTTTTTATTACAAAAGTGTTATTCTTATTAAAATTGATTTTCATGCATAGAAAGATGCATAAAGGAATTTCTTTTATTACAAAAGTGTTATTCTTATTAAATTTGATTTCTATGCATAGAAAGATACATAATGGAATTTTTTTATTATAAAAGTGTTATTCCTATTAAATTTGATTTCTATGAAAGATGCATAAAGGAAATTTTTTTATTATAAAAGTGTTATTCTTATTAAATTTGATTTCTATGCATAGAAAGATGCATAAAGGAATTTTTTTATTATAAAAGTGTTATTCTTATTAAATTTAATTTCTATGATAGAAAGATGCATAAAGAAATTTTTTTATTATAAAAGTGTTATTCTTATTAAATTTGATTTCTATGCATAGAAAGATGCATAAAAGAATTTTTTTATTATAAAAGCGTTATTCTTATAAAAATTAATTTTTATGCATAAATAGATGCATAAAGAAATTCTTTTTTTAAAAGTGTTATTCCTATTAAATTTGATTTTATGCATAAATAGATGCACAAAATGACTTTTTTTTAATAAAAGTGTTATTCCCATTGAAGTTGATTTTTATGCATAAATAGATGCATAAAGAATTTTTTAAATTTTATGTTTAAATTCTATGAGTATTTGATAAATGAATAATTAAGTACTCTAAGAGAGAAATTTCTATTGTTTTATATTCACACGGATTATAAAAAGAAAATTCAAGAAATCTATCGAGATTGAAATATTCAGATAAATGATTAATTTATTTCTCATTGGAATTCGTAACTAATTTAGAAATCAACTAAGTGAATATTCAAAGAAAGAAATTCAGTAAAATAGTAACTGAATTATCAAACCTTTTTGAGAAAGATAGTTCAGGAAAAATCTTATTCAACTCGAACCTTGAATCGCACTATGACCAAGACCAAACTCTTTCGTCAGTTTCGAGGAAAGAAGGTGTGACCAGTTTAGAAAAATACACTCAAAACTCCCGCCAAATCTGAAACTAAGTTTGAGACCCTTCGAATTGATCTGTGGATCAAGGTTATAGAATTCGAGGAATTCTGGTATGCAATTCAAAATTCTGATGAAGAAGTTTTGGGGATATTGATTCAAGAAATACTCCTTGTATTCAAAAGAAAATCAAACTGAAAACTTGCATAGAAACCCTGTTTTCTTAAAGGACTGTCTTACACCAGAATGCTGGAAGGAGCATTTGGTATATGTTTTTCTAAGGGAAGTTCGGTTGCAACAGCTGGCGGGGTAGTGTTGAAATGACGGCTCACGCGACAAAGCCTGCCCAGGTCTTGACCAACCTCGGTATGGTTAAAAAATGGTTCGCTTTCGGTACGATGGGTGAGGGCCGATGAAGCAGTCCTCCCTAAGTGAAGTGCCAAGACACCTAAGGAGGATCCCGGAGGGTTATGACCAAGAGATGCACGGGCTCACGGTGCCTAGGACACCCATGTGTATGTCGTGGAAGATATGTATGATGGACGAAATGATTATTGTAATCTATTACTTGCTGACCAGTTGGTCTCAACGGAGAGTCCAGAGTGATACTATTTTTTGAGAAATAAGGGACTGGATGGAATTTTTAAGTTATGACGCTGTAACCAACAACCGTTTGTCAATGGATTATTTTATATGTTAAAGTTTTAAAGAGGAGTGCGTACGTATCTGTATTCAAAAGCAAAAGTTAAGAAAGGCATTCAATTATGGGTGGGTGAGTAATTGTCTGGTTCTACCGATTCTAGTGGTTGGTTAACCCATGGACTGTAACCCATGGACCGGAGGCTGGAATCAGTGGAGTTTTAATAATTAAATTGAAATAATAGGAATATGCTTAGAATTCGAGTAGTTAAATAAAAACCCGAAGAATTTCTCAAATGAGTAGAACAATGGATGTGCTTGACTTCGGTTAGGAAAAAAGTGTTGATTTCCTCAAATGATTAGATCAACGATTGTGCTTGATTTCGGTTAAGAAAAAAGCGTTGATTTCTTCAAATTAAGTCAGTGATAGTTTTTCTTCTATCTGGTTTAATCAGGTGAAGGATAGTTTAGTCTCTTGACCTCGTTAGAAAATTCGTTAAGAAAATCAAAAAGGTGGAATCGTCCCCGTTTTCCGGGCAAGGAAAATTTTCCTGGTTTCGGTTTCGGAATGACCACCAGATTAGTCTCGTGTTCGGACATTCGAGGGCGAGGGCCCGAGTGGGAAACCTTGCCCCGCGCAAGAGAAAGCTACTTCCGCTGTTAGCAACCGGGAATCCGGTACGCGAAGGGGGCAGAGGGGTCTCACCAACAGACTATGAGAAGACATTCAGCCTGATTTCGAGAATGGTAACCGTGAGAGCTATCATTGCTATGGGTGCAGTAAAGGGTTGTTTTACATCAAATGGATGTAAATAATTCCTTCTTGCATGATGATTTGTAAGAAGAAGCATACGTGATGCAGCCACCAGGTTATGAGAGTGATGCACACCAAATTTTATGTGTGCAGGTTACAAAGAGCCTTATATGGCTTGAAGCAAGCACCCAGAGCATAGTCAAATCAGATCTTGGAGTAACTTGTTAACATTGGATTTCAAATATCCAATGCAGAGTTTTCACTTTATGTGAAAAAGATAGATAGAGGGATCATGCTATTAGTCATTTATATGGATAACTTGATTATCATTGGTGACAGAGATGCTGACATACATGATGTTAGGAGGCTTCTAAAGAAAAAGTTTGAGAGGAAAGATTTGGGTAAGTTGCGATATTTCTTGGGCATAGAGGTGGTGATATTTCAGTGCTATTGGAGTAGAACACAAAGATTTCCACAGATATTGGTGAGCTTTTGGAGGACCCCACTATGTACAAACATATAGTGGGTAGCTTGATCTACATAACCATTACTAGGCTAGACTTCTGAGTCAGTTTATGCAGGCACCTAAGAAGCCCAACTTAGATGTGGCTACATAGATTCTCAGGTATATAAAGTCTACAATTCATTATTAGCTTTTATAAGAGGCTGGTAGAGAGATACGGCTACATGGGTACACATGCTGATTCGGCTGGTAGAAAGATACGGCTACATGATTGACTGGTAGTGTCGTAGACAGGAGGTCTACCACGGGTTTTATGTTTTTGTTTGGGAGTGTTGTGAGTTGGAGCAGTAAGAAACAATCAACAGTTGCTTTATTGGTACAGAGGCAGAGTACAGGGATGCTGCTATGGTGGGCAGCTTGTGAGGTAGCTTGGTTTCAAAAGCTAATGGTGATATGGGTGAGCCCGTGGGGAGATAGGGCAGTCATCATTTATTGTGACAACATGAGTAGCATCATGCAATCAGATGACAGTAACCTATTATACCATGCTAGAATGAAGCACATTGAGGTGCATTATCACTTTGTGAGGGAGAAGGTTCTAGTAGGTGATGTAGATCTAGGAGGATCAAGTGGTTGACGCCTTCACGAAGGCATTGGGCACAGAGAAGCTCCACAAGTTTAGGAGCTTGGAGTGTAGTGTGTGGAGTTGATCTTAGTCAATAGTGATATGGACATTGATGACCCACCTGGGTGATAGCTTTCGCAATTATGCCACTAGTAGGGTTGGTGCGATTATGGTTGATACGCCGCCAGTGGATGACAGGCTATGTGACAAGCACTTTGGAGTACTAGAGTTATGGCACATCTATAGCACCAGCTCATATAGTCTTCACACCATAGACCAACCATTGTATGTAATCGTAGGAGAGTACTTTCCCTTATAGTATGTACTCTTATCTTTTTAGTTATATGGGTGTAGAGAAGAGAACAAGATAGAAGAAAATTCAGCCATCCATCTCTCTTGTGTGTCTTACTCTCTTGTGTATGTATATGTTTGCTTGCAAGGAATTTAAGCTCTCCCTCTCCCTGACATTGATGATATGGACATTGATGAAGCACTTGGATGGACATTGATGACCCACCTGGGTGATAGCTTCCGCACTTATGCCACTAGTAGGGTTGGTGCGATTAGGGTTGATACGCCGCCACAATGGATGACAACAGGCTATGTGACAACAACTTTGGAGTACTAGAGTTATGGCACATCTATAGCGCCAGCTCATATAGTCTTCACACTATAGACCAACAATTGTCTGTAATTGTAGGAGAGTACTTTCCCTTATAGTATGTACTCTTCTTTTTAGTTATATGGGTGTAGAGAAGAGAAGAAGATAGAAGAAAATTCAGCCATCCATCTCTCTTATGTGTCTTACTCTCTCTTGTGTGTGTATTTTTGCTTGTTGCAAGGAATTCAAGCTCTCCCTCTCCCCGCATTCTCTTTAAGCCAATTGAGCACTCTCCTTCCATACCCAAGACTAAAAGTGCCCTTGAATAAGCTAGGATACTATTTTGAAACTGATGAAATGAATGTCGTGTTACCTATCATTTATAAGGGAAAGGGTCTCCATGATCTTAGATGGTGGTGTAGGTGTTAGTACAATCACCAAGTATTACTAGAGATCTGAGAAAGCCCATGACTTTTAGCCACAAGTCTCATGGTGGTGTGTCGGTGTTAGTATAATCACTAAGGATTACTGGAGATTTGAGAAACCCCATAACTTGTAGGCACAAGTCTCATGGTCAAGCTTGTCATTTTGAGAACACAGCTTTAGGATGCTAAAATCAAGACCTTCAGACTAAGCTTCCACCACTCATATGTCATGATGGATTTCCAAAGAAGAGGGTTGTACAACATGATCCTCAAAAGGACTTACATAAGAGATGTATGGCTAGTTCACGATGATTAGGAAATGAATCACATTTACATATGCAAGGACTCGAGGCATTCTCACCAATATGTTGGATATTACTATTTGAATCGAGTCAGTTTGATATTTGTAGTATGCAACATAGAAGCTTGAACCACTTCAACTAAGCTTATGTGACAAGATGGATGATGAAGATGACCCGATCTTTCAAGATGAGTCGTCTTGGAGCAACTTGGCAACTTAGAGGATTGGATTCATGTTTTGGAAGCTATGGACACTCTTCCACAGAAGCTTTGGACAAGGTTTACACATTGGATGTCATCTGAAGTAGAGTTTTACATTGGAGTTAAACTTGCATCTTGTAAGTTTATGTAACCCCCGCACACAATAGGTACCCGTGACGTACAATGAAGAGAGAATCATTAAAGGGGATGGATTATAGCCACTAGTTGTGTAGTCGATTGGCAAAGAAGAAACATGACACTTGAGCTTCCCCATGGGATCATTGCCATACCTTCGGTGGATGAGGATACCACGAAGCCTTCAACATCGGAAGCCTTGCCATCCATATATGTGTTCCCACCTCAAGTAAACCCTAAAACTCAACACTTCTCTCACCTCGTCGTCTATTGACAACCGTCCCATCATTATGGAGATCCAAAACCTCACCGACAAAGACAAAGACACCCTCCAAATGTCAACCTCAATAACCCTTCAAGGAGGTCACAAATGAGTGGATACCAAGAGTACCTTAGGTAGCCAAAAGGAGTGGCTCCCAAGAGTACTTGGGTAGCCAAAAGGAGTGGATACCCCAGAGTATCTTGGCTATATATGATGCCCAAACAAAGACCTAGCAACCACCATTTACCTTGGCTATGTATGATGCCCAAAAAAAGACCTAGTAGCCATTGTTTGCTATCAAATGTCAAATCCAAGATGGAATAGTGACCTATAACCATGCCCCTAATGCCACCCCCAAAGCTTAAGAAGGAATGGAGAGCAGTGGCTATCATTGTTGCGACTTATGTGCCAACACTACCTTCAAAGAAGGAGTCGGAAGCATCTATTAGCAACAAGAGGCATCACCAAATGGAATGGCCCTACACCTCTCCATTATCATTTACACTATCAAACCCCAAAGAAAGATGAGCATAAACTTCTATGCGGCACATCTAAGTAACCCCAAGCATCGACCTGTAACCACAGTCCCACAACCACCTCGTGCACCATAGCACACCACCAACACATGAGCTAGAAAGCCAAAGCTCAAACAAGCATACCGATAAAGTTGGTGGTGGTGGCATGAAAGCTTTCTTCGTTGGTGTGGATGGGAACAACAAGTGATTCTCCACCTTTTCTGATTGAGCTTACAAGGTAATCCAATAGCCTTAAACCAAATTTGTACATATGTAACACAATACCCCTTAATTTAAAAAAATAAAAAACATAAATGCAAAAAACCCCCTTCTCATGCAAAACAAAAAGTTAAAAAAAACATATACAAAAAAAGCTCAATAAAGCATGCCAGTAAAGTTGGCGGTAGTGGCATCAATGCTTTCTTCGTGGATGGACAATAAAAAATTTAAAAAAACATATACAAAAAAACTCAATGAAGCATACACGTAAAGTTGGCGGTGTGGCATCAATGCTTTCTTCATGGATGGACAATAAGAAATTCTTCTCCTTTTTTCTCACTAAGCTCACAACGTAAGCCAGCAGCCTTAAACCCTATTTGTACAAATATAATGAAATACCCCCTATCAATAGTATAGATAAATTTACTTGAGAATGATTGGAAAACTTATTTTTTTTAATAAAACAATATACATAGTACAAAAAACCCCCCTTCCTCTCTCTCTCTCTCTCTCTCTCTCTCTCTCTCTCTCTCCCTCTCTAACACACACACACACACACACACACACACACACACACACACATACACACACACACACAAATCCCCTCTCACACACACCACACGCATACACACACAACACTCAACACACATACACAACATACACATGTACACACAACACACACATACACACAACACACACTCACAAAACACACAACATGAACCACACACACACACACACACACACACACATAACATGAACCAAACACACACACACACACACACCATTGAAATAGATCCCCTCCCCTCCCCCCCAACCATTTTTTTCATATACTAACATTAGTCTCTCTCCCTTATTTTAATTGAGTCCCCCCCTTATTTTAATCAACTCCCCTCACCTTCCCCTCCTCCCCCCTTATTTTTAAACCCCCTCTATTTTTTTTTCTAAACTGAAAATGAAAAAAACAAATGTAGATTGAGAAACAATTTTTTAAAAAAAATTGGGCCTAGGTTGATTAACTCGGGGGCCACGTGAGAACCAATCACACAGGCCTAGGTTGGGGCTCTAAGAGCTAGAAGCCCACATAGGCTAAAGCCCCCGATGCTTCCCAGCCATGCATGGCATATGGCAAGTGTAGGTCAAGGTGTGCATCACGCATGGGCATCCCACCCACCTCCAGGTGCGGTCCATGATGATAGCCTTGGCAAAGGCTCAAAGGAGCAACACAATCCATAAGGCTCTTAAGTATAGGACATATGCATAGGCCTACTTGCATAAGGCCTTTAATGCATATGCCTCTTTGGATAGGCCTTATGTGTGTTATATAATGCCTTATGCATAAATCCTCTTTGCATAAGGCCTCTTTATATAAGGCTCTTTATGTAAGGCCTTATTCATAAAGACCTCTTATGCATAAGGATCTTTAGTATAGGCCTCTTTGCATAAGTCCATGATTGCATGTGTATATTTACATAGGCCTCTTCAAACTAATTTGCTCTTTTGTTATAATTCCCTTATGTAGGTACCTATTGATATCGCAAGCCAGCTAGAGGCTCGCAAGTCTTACCTTGACATTCTCTACAATGAGTTATATGCTCTTGGCATGGATGAGGGAGAGAGTAAGCATGATCAGCCAGCTATTCATTTACTACATCCCGACATAGACTCTTGTATCTGGATGAAGAGTGGAGATATGTGGTGGATAGATATGGAGGTTGACATATAGTCCCCCAATAATGCCATCACAAGGCTCCAGACCAAGACGAGGGCACCTGTTGTAAAGGAACCATCCAAGGTAGTTAAGAAGCAGAAAGCTCCAGCTTTAGCCCCTTGAAGCCAACATGCAAGAGCTTGAGGTCCCTTGAAAAGACTAAAGGGCCAAAACCAAAGGTCCAAAAGAAGAAAACCTTGAAAAGCATGCAAAATTGCAATGCACGATCAGTTGTCAAAGACAATAAATTTGTGACTATCAAAAGTGGTTTAGATAAGATAGCTCATAAGTTCCACCCTCATGGAGATAATGGGAAATCTCCCACTTAAACCATCTCTTCCCTAAGAGAAGAAACCCATTGACTATGAAAACATTCCAAAGAACCTCAAAGAGTACCCCAACCCCATGTTCAAGAAAGAGCGAATGAAACAAGCCCAAGTCATTGTAAGGAAGGTGTAGGAGGCTAAACTAGAGCCAGTACTTGAGCAAGTGGTCGAGTAGAGCCACTGACCCCACTTGAGCGTATCCCGAACCCTATTCCAAAAATAATCATAATGCCAGTAATTGAGCAAGTCTTAATTTAGTATTCTTTAATCCTTATTTAAGTGGTTTACTTAGTCTTTAATCATGGAGGTTATTGCTTGCTATGATCCACCCTAGTCCCACAAATTTTAACTTGGTATCAGGGCAGCTAGGGCTAGTGTAGAAAGTGATTAGAAACTCAATTAGTTCTTGCTTACTCATTAGGGTTTAGGGTAGTCAAAACTCTCATATGGGTAATTAGAACTATTCTTACTTTGGTAAGGTTTTTCATTAGAGAGAGAGAGAGAGAGAGAGAGAGAGAGAGAGAGAGCATCTATTTGCTTATAGATCCTGTTTATAGTAGCTTGATCCAACATCCACATTGTCTCCATATCTATTTGTTTATAGATACTGTTTATAGTAGCTTGATCGAACATCCACATTGTCTCCATATCTATTTGTTTATAGATACTGTTTATAGTAGCTTGATCCAACATCCACATTGACTCTATAACTCAAAGCATTGGAAACACTGCATATTTAACCCCTTGTGACTAACCATCCCAATAAGTGGCAACTTCAAAAGGCATTCAAGAACATTAGAAGAAGAATAAAGAAGCGACGATGATTACCTCTCTTTGCAATAGTTAACATTGTCTATGCATAGGCATCATTCATAACTCAAAGCATTGAAAACACTACACATTTAGCCCCTTGTGACTAACCATCACAATAACTAGTAGCTTTAACAAGGCATTCAAGAGCATTACAAGAAGAATAAAGAAGCACTGTGACTAACCACATCACAATAACTAGAAGCTTCAACAAGGGTTGTGGGGTTTGTCCCGCAGCTTGTCCACTACCTATAAAGTGGCCAATATTTGGAAGGGTACTACCCCTTTGTGTTACTTGGGTGTGTGTGTAGCTTGGTGAAATTCCCATGTGTGACTAGGAATGGAATAAGACCTCATGATGAGAAGAACTCACCATCCTCTACTTAACACTCCTATTTTTGTCTTATATTCTTGTTCTCAATGTTTTTATCTCACTTTGTCAAACATCTAACAATGTAAAGCTTTAGCTCTTCACATAGCACACATAAATTAAGCAAAAAAAAGAATTATTTCTTAGGCAGATATCACATAGCACATATAAATTAAGCAATAAACTAAATTATTTCTTAGACAAGAGAAAGAGACCCTAGAGGCCTAATTTATGACATTCTATTGTTTAATAGAAAGATATGTTTTTTTTCAAGACTTTAAAGTGACATGGGCTCCATAATAACTTCACTAACTATTTAGATAGATATGGCATCGTTTTCTTTCACATATTACTCTATTCATGACTTTTCTTTGTCATTTTACAATCACTACATTTTTTTTCTTAAATACATGTACTTAAACCAAGTAGTGATGTGTCTCTTTTAACAATCATCATTTTTTTCTTAATACATATACTTAAACCAAGTAGTGATGCGCCTATGACAATTATCATTTTTAAACTCACTATAGCTATTAAGAAATCATAAATCATAACTTGTGGAGAAAAATAAGGCCACAAGGAATAATGATATTTGAGAAACAAATACACTTTTATATAAAGTTTCTACTAAAAATTACATAATTATCTTTTCGCAACTTAAAATAACTTTGAGGTGAGAAAGTAACTATATATTGGAGGCTGAAGGCCACTTGATAAGAAATTTTTCTATGCATGGGCAAAGCTAATTATAAAAATTATAGGGCGTTTAGGCCACAAGCTTACAAGAAGTCTACTAGATGTGTTCTATAATTAAAATGGTAGAGTGGCTAATCCAGTTGTATATCCAAAGAGTTAACCACCCTCATTCTACTAGGCTCTAGTACAAGGTGAAATTGTACAATTATTCAAGAGCCTATTTCAAAATGCCAACTATACACATTGGACATAAAATGATTTCATTGTGTATTCATAGAATTCAAGATAAAATAGTTTTTTATTTGCTCTACAAAGTGAAGAATTAAGTAGTTTTAAAATTACAAGTTATATGGTTATAGCTGTGAACACTAACTTGTTTGTCTTCACTGTTGAGTCTCTTGATAGTGTCATAAACATTTGATTTATGAATGTGTTTCTTGATGTGAAGTGAACCTGAGCTATAGAGAGTGCTTGTCATAAATATTCTAGTGATGAATGCTTCTCGTAAAAATACGATTTCTAAATGCTTTTCTTAATGTAAAGGAGATGTAAAGTGAATTGAAATAGAAGTGAAAGCATTATGGAAAGTGACCTTCAGACAAGATTGAAAAAGAGGCTTTCCTTGTAGATTATAAACTTATCAGTTTGCTTTTCTGATATGTATACCGAATTTTGAAATATGGAATAATTAAAAAATATTAAAATAAAAAAATCTTATTATTATGCTCATATCCTTTTTCTTTATCCTTCCCTATCGTCTCTCTCTTGGCATAGTTGCTACGACATTAAAAAACCTCTCTCTCTCTCTCTCTCTCTCTCTCTCTCACACACACACACACACACACACAGACACTCATGCAAATGTAGGTTCTTTCGTTAGCATCCATGTGGTAGGCTACATTGATGTCTTTAGTTTTTTTCTAAGAGACACACACATAAGTGTGAGAATTTGAAACTTGTTTTCATAGAGGCTCCTCTATGTGTGTGTGTGTGTGTGTGTGGATATCCTTTATTTATTCGAGGAGAAAGGATAGTGAATTACAATGCCATGTTTGGAAACCTTGCGTCTTCATGTTGGGAGGCGAGTGTTAGAACCATTGAGCTATCACTCGTGGATATCCTTAAGCAAGCTAAGGAACTTAGCCTTAAGTACTAAAGGAACTTATCCTTAAGTACTCAAGGAAACTAAAGGCAGCCTCTTACTAATACATACTCTAGTTTATAAAATGAATGACATTATTATACAATTTGGAGGGGGGGGGGGGCATCCCTTATAATAGTGTGAGGGCCAAAAGATCATCCCTTGAAACCAATTACATGGTGACAACTTGGAAGTGGCAGGCCTTACTTTAAGAACCAACAATAAAGGTGTTGATCCGAAGCACCGACAACTTTGTTTGTGATAAAATCGTGCGGAGCTAACGCGGATTCGTAGGCGTGTGTGAAGCTCTTATATAGTAACGCTCAATCAGTTATTTGCTCAGTTATTTACTCAATTAGCCTAAGCTATAATCTTAGCAGTGTACACGATCTTCGAATTTAGCATTAGCAGCAAATTACTGGATTTAATCTGTTTTTCAATCCGCCTTAGCTTCATAGAATGGCAAAGAAGGCAGTTTTGGTGGGGTGCAATTATCCTGGCACTAAGGCTGAGCTGCATGGCTGTGTTAATGATGTGTCGAGGATGCACAAGGCCTTAATTGAGAGATTTGGGTTCGATGAGCAAGATATTAAGGTGCTAATTGACACCGATAATCAGTACACAGAGCCCACTGGAGCTAACATCAAGAGGGCTCTCCATGATCTAATCTCCGAGGCTCAGCCCGGAGATGTGCTGTTCTTCCACTTCAGTGGCCATGGCACCCGCTTGCCTGCAGAAACTGGTGAAATTGATGACACTGGCTACGATGAATGCATCGTCCCTTGTGACATGAACCTCATTAACGGTAATCCTCCCTAATCCACATGCTTACATCTCTAATTTTCTCTAACCTTTGCCATTGTTTGTGAGATCTACAGTTCAGTAGTTTCTACCTGTGTGTTATGAAGGGCCTTAACACTTCCTTAATAGTGCCTTCTTATGGTTTGGCTTAACATTTGTGATACTTTTAAAGCTAGGATGTCCTTCTATTAGTAGATTTTTTAAAATCTGCATAAGGGTAGGTACCAGCTACTCAAACCCCGGGGAGTGGTCCCTAGCTGCTCCCAGAAGTTGACCACAATATCACGCATGTGTGCACGATTGCGTGCGCGTGCGCGTGCGCGTGCGCGTGCGCGTGCGTGTGCATGTGCGTATGCGTGTGCATGTGTTTGTATGTCTCTGATGGAGATAACATGGGGTGTGTGTGTGTGTGTGTGTTGAGAAAAGGGAAGGGAAGAGAGGAAGAGCAGAAGAGGGGGGGGGGGGGGGGGGGGGGGGGGCGCATAGTGCCAAGTGGTGCGAGCCTGAGGAAGTGTCCCAGGCTCCATGTGCAGAGAAAGATTACATGGCACTCCTGGCTGATCTGTGAGCTGCCCTGGAGGCAGCTCTCTAGGAAGTGGTACCTGGCTGCTCTCAGAAGTTGACTATAATATTGTGCATGCGTGCAAGCATGTGTGTGTGCACGTGTGCATGTGTGTGTGTGTGTGTGTGTGTGCGCACATGTGTGTTTTTGTGCGTCTCCTAGGGAGGAAAGGGAAGGGATGAGAGAGGAGGGGGGGGGAGGGCATTGTGCGAAGTGGTGCGAGCGTGAGGAAGGGTCCCAGGCTTCATGTGCAGAGAAAGATTGCATGGCACTCCTGCCTGATCTGTGAGCTGTCCTGGAGGCACTACCAATGGCTCCAGAGAGTATGCAGGAGGTCCAACCAGATGGATATAAACTCCGTCGGGAGCATCACTATGTCTTGCTGCACTCCATGCACCAAATGTGCCATATTGGAATGCTGTTGTTAAGCTCTGACCTCTGGTCTCCAGATATATCTAAATATGATTTGGGATGTGATTAATAATCTCAAATCTCCGTAAATGTGATGAGTTTAAGATTAATTGGGGAATTATGTGAATGACTGGTCTGAACATGTTTTTTGACTTGTGTTGCAGATGAGGATTTCCGTGAGTTGGTGGACGAGGTACCAAGGGGGGTGACACTAACCATAGTCTCAGACTCTTGCCACAGTGGGGGTTTGATAGCTCATGAGAAAGAGCAGATAGGGGACAGTTTTGAGCCACACGGGAAGGCGCATGCGGTGGAGGATGGCGGCGCGAAGCGGGGCTATGGGGGGGATAGTGAGGAGGGTGGTGGTGATGGTAGCTGGGGAGGGTTGTTGAAACAGGGTCTCAAGCAAGTGTGGGAGAGTGATAGTGTGAGGGATGCAATGGGGTTAGGGCACCATAATCAAGCTCGCAAACAACGTCATTATGGAGGTGATTATGGTAATGAGGGTGGTGGGTATGGAGGAGGTAATGATAACGAGGGTGGTGGTTATGGAGGTGATTATGACAATGAGGCTGGCTATGGAGGAGGGGATTATGGCCGTCCTCATGATTCTGGTTATGGGGGAGGTGGTCATCTGAAGGTTAAGAACAAGGCCTTGTCATTAGAGACGCTAATGGAGATATTAAGGGAAAGAACTGGGCGGCAAGATATTGAAGTGGGCAGCATTAGGCCTGCTCTGTATGACATGTTTGGAGAAGACTCCAGCTCCAAGGTGAAGAAATTTGTGCAGGTGATGATGGGAAGATTGCAAGGTGGAGATAGCGGTGGCGGTGACGGCGGCTTCATGAACACGGTGGGCTCCCTCGCCACCCATTTCCTGCAGCAAAACCTGAACCAGAGCGACGACAGCGACGCCTACGCCCAGCCCGCCCTCCAGACGCCGGGCGCCCGGCCCCAGTCTGCCTACGCCGGCGTGAAAGGCACCCGCCGGGCCGCGGACATGGGCATCCTTGTTAGCGGCTGCCAGTCGGACCAGACCTCCGCCGACGCTAACCCGGGCGGCGACGCCTCTCACGCCTACGGCGCCCTCAGCAACGCCATCCAGTCCATCATCGCCTCTGCCGAGCCGGGCCAACCCATCACCAACCGCCATATGGTCACCGAGGCTCGCCGCCTTTTGGCCGGGCAGGGCTTCTCCCAACAGCCTGGTCTCTACTGCACCGACGAAAACGCCGACGCCGTCTTCATTTGCTAGGCCTCTTTCTTTTCCTTTTTTTTTTTTTTTTGGGGTTTGTTGGGAAGGTGGATTTGTGTGCAATGTGTGCCGCCGTCGTGTAGTCCCTAGGCATCGAACCCGGGTCCTCATCATGGAACTTTACCGCTCTACTAGTTGAGCTACACGCTCATTGGCTTGCTTGTAGGCCTTCTCTGTACGCTTGTAGCGACAAGAAGGCCCTAATCTATTGAGGTGTTTTTGTACATCTTAAACCTTCAACTCTTTAAACAAGTTGCATATGAATTGAGGTTTCATTGAGGGCAATTGTGGACTCACTTTCAATTGGTAGATGTAGATGTGATTGTGCGTGCCCATGCATGCCAACAAGTAGCAGCATTCTTAATACCAAGGGTGTTGTAATAATTCTGGAAATAGGTCCCCATAGTAGACGAGAGCTGTAAGAGGAGAGTTACGAAAAATGTAGAGGTGGCAGTGATGGAAAAGGCGAGAGTGATCAATCCTTAATACACCTTTCTATCTTTGTATCAGTCACTCTAATCACAACAGCTTACATTGGGTATATATAGAACTTTGAGCTTTGATTGGTGGTAAGTGAGATCCTAAAATCACTACATAACTATGATTGTTTGTAACTATATTATCATGCTGGTGCTAATGAGGCTTTGTAGGATGATAGTCCATGTGATTGGCTGTAACTTTCTAGTTTTGACCATCTTCAAATTCAACATTGTTTGAGAGATTCTAGTTGTTCAAAAAGTGGGTTTGGTGCACGTTATAGCTTGTTGGAATGTAGGAGTTTACTTCCAATGATTTTGGTGAGAGCAATCAACTAGCCATAGATTTAAGTATAGGGGATTCTACCATGTTACCAAGTGAGTAACATATTACCATGTTACCATGTTAAGTATAGGTGATTCTACCATGTTACCAAGTGAGTAACATGTTACCATGTTACCATGTTAAGTATAGGTGATTCTACTATGTTGCCAAGTGAGGTAAAAAAATGTGGTAGGAGTTGAACCTTAATCTGAGGTCCTATCATGTGCTAAAAGCTATGAAAAAAGTTCTATGAAAGTTCCTAATGTAAGTGCCTAACTTGAACACCCCCCCTCCAATACATCAATGTACTTACTCAACACCAAGCTTCTTTTTTAGCATACTGAAGTTATAATGGTGGGCTGAGGGGTTTTGTGAAGATGTCTGCAACTTGTTGGTGAGTGAAGAAATTAATTAGGTTCACTTATCCATCCATGACCTTCTCCCTTGTGAAATAATAGTAAACCTCAATATATTTTATCTTGGCATGCAAAACTGGATTGTTGGCAAGGTAAATGCTGGATAAATGATGAAAAAGACTTTTGTGGGACCTGCAATTTTAATGATAATGTCTTTAAGCGTCCTTCTCAACTATATGATTTCACATTTCACATTTCACATTGGGTGCCCCTCTATATTCAGCTTCAGTTAATGAAAGTGCAACTATGGGTTATTTCTTGCTTGACCAACTGATCATACCACTTCCAAGTGAGAAACAATATCTTGATGTAGACCTTATAACTTCTATGTTTTGAGCTCAATCATGCAAACAACTTCATGGAAGAGTTAGATTCATAAATCAATCCATGATCAAATGTACCCTTGATATACTTGGTGAGAATCATCTTGGCTGGCCAACCAATGAGATTACCTAGGTTCTTGGATGAATTGATGCACAACACTCAATAGAGAGTGAGATATCTAGTCTTGCAATGTTGTGAGGTAAATAAAACCTCCAACTAGTTGTCTATACATCTTTTCATCAGCCATCTTTGACCCATCATCTTTCTCAAGCTTCAAGTTTGCTTCCATAGGAGTGGTGGTAGGTTTGCATGAATCCCTATTGAATCTCTTTTAGATGTCCTGAGTATACTTTTATTGTGAGAGGACAATCTTTTATGTATCCCTAAAGACCTCAATTCCAAGGAAGTAGTGGAATTCTCCAAGATCCTTCATCTCATACTACTTTGCCAAAAGTGTCTTGACTACTTTCAAATTTTCCATGTTGCTACCTATGAGAATAAGACTATCAAAATATAGGATGATGAGAGTGATATCATTACCTTCATGTTTAATGTAGAGAGTAGGATCTGCAACACTATTCTTGAATCCTTGAGCTTTGAGAGACCCATTGATCTTGTTGTACCATGCCCTTGGGGCTTATTTCAGCCCATATAATGACTTTTTCAGCCTACATACTTTGTGTGGGTAAGTGGCAAGGGGGGTTGCTACATGTAAACCTCTTCTTGCAAATCTCCATTGAGGAATGCATTCTTGATATCCATTTGATGAAGTGGCCATCCCATGACCAATGTGATAGTTATCATCTTTGCAACATGGGAAAATGTTTCATCATAGGCTTCTCCAAATACCTCTCCATACCTTTGAGGTCTAGCTTTATACCTATCAATAGAACCATCTGAATTTAGCTTTACCCTATAGAACCACGTTTGCAAGCTCCGAAGTATCATTGCTCATGAGAGAATTATGTTCTTCATCCATTGCTAAAATCCATTCTTGCTTTGTACATGCTTCTTCATATGTACGAGGTTCAAATATAGGATTTAACTTAGCCATGAAGCTTATGTGTATGGCTACAACCTTTGATGTGCAGGTCAACCTTTGAGGTGTGAACTTTGCCCTTGTAGATCTCCTTAGTGCTAGGTTGATGTTTCTTCATCTTCATGTATAGGAGGGGTTGATTGTTCATTTATGTCTTAACCTTATTTTGGTGTAGAGGAGGTGGAACTTTGAAAAGTGATTGATGCCTTCATCGGGGAATCTTCTTGGGTAGAAATTTTTGAACCATTACTTTGACCTTCACCTATGAGTTCATGGTATGTGCTTGGGGCTGCTTTAAACCACTTGTCATGCTCATCAAACACAATGACTCTTGACACACATAGCTAATTGGAATCATGATTATATAGAGTGAGTAACCTTTGGAATGTGAGTCATTACATCTTTCAGACTTTACATCTAATTTCCTTCTCTTTTCATATGGGATATGCATGTAAGCAATGTGACCAAATACTTTCAAATGAGAGATGCTGGAGTGAGATTGGTAAGTGCTTCTGTGGGACTTCTATTCATGAGATAAACTGATGTGCTAGCTGCTTTAGGCTGGTACGGGATTGGAAGATTTGCTTCATGTAACATGTCTCTAGCATGCTCACAACAATCACCGTGTTCTTCCTCTCTACTACTCCATTTTGTTGAGAGTTGTAGGAACATGTGTGCTTCCTTCTTATGCCTTGTCGCCTTTAAAAATCTTCAAATGCTTTGAACATGTATTCATCCCCTTTATCTAACCTCGGGGATTTGATGTAGCTTCCACATTCTTTCTCTACCATAGCTTTGAACTACTAAAATAGAGGAAAGCATCATACTTTTATGTTAGGAAATAGACCTATACCTTCCCAAATATATCATCCATAAATGTCATGAAGTAGTATGCTCGTCAATAGATGTTGTTTGCCCCATAGATCTATATGTACAATTTCTAATGTTTGCCTTGCTCTGTAAGTGCCTTTGTTGAACCTAGTTCTTTGTTGCATTCCAAATGCAAGGTGGACATGTGCTTTCTTTCTCATTGAGCTAAAGCATGGGTAACCCTTCCACAAGACCTTCTCTTTTCAAATGCATGATGCTTTTATGGTTTATATGACTGAATGTCTTATGCCAAAGAGTAAGTGAGCTTGATGGGGTTTGAGATGAGAAGTGAGCATGGTAAGAGTCATCTTATTTTAGCTTGAAAAGTCTTCCAACTCTTATGCCAAAGAGTAAGTGAGCTTGATGGGGTTTGAGATGAGACGTGAGCATGGTAAGAGTCATCTAATTTCAACTTCAAAAGTCTTCCAACTCTTTCCCCATATGCAAGAACTTTCCTATTGTCATCCTCCACAAAGCATCCTTTCAAATTTAATCTTACATCACAACCTTTCTCAACTATTCGACCAACTGAAATCAAATTTTTGGTAATACCTCGATTAAGAAGGGCATGTGCTAAATCTTTTACTTAAACTGAAATGGTGCCTTGTCCTTGTATTGTAAGATGGGAATCATCTCTTGTAATCCCTAATGCATCCTTTGAGATAGTATGAACTAATTTGAACCATTCATCATGATGAGTCATATGGTTGAGAAGCTCCTGAATTAACATACCAAACATCCTCTACCACTTGTTGTAGATGTGCCATGCATGTAGAGAGAAACACCTGCTGTTGGCACTGACCTAAACTTGAGAATGCAGAGTTTGAACTTTAATTGTTGATTGGTCCATTTGTGATTTGGGATCTTCTGTTTGGCTTCTTCCTATATTCACTTTCCTAGTGGCCTAGAATGCCATAGTAGTTACATACTATTGGTCTTCTTTATCCATAATCCCCTATATTTTCCTCTTCCTCTTTGATATTGTGGTTGCCATGAGTTTGTAGCTTCAGCCAGTGGGTTTAAATCTTCATGTGGACCTCTTGGATTGTAGTTGTTGTTATCCTCTTCCTCTTCCACTTCTACCTCTAAAGTTGGATCTTTCTCTTCCTCTGTAGACTATAACTATTGATTCTTGTTTGCTTGAGTTGGGTGTGTCTTGCAATGACCTTTCTTCTTCTTGAAGTAGAAGGGATATAAGTTTTTCAAGTGAAGGAAGCTTTTCCCTCATAGAAATAAAGGTAACAAAGTGCTTGTACTACTTCCTTGAGGATTTCTTATGTTGGGTGTGTCTTGCAATGACCTTTCTTCTTCTTGAACTAGAAGGGATAAGAGTTCTTCAAGTGAAGGAAGCTTTTCCCTCATAGCAATAAAGGTAACAAAGTGCTTGTACTACTTCCTTCAGGATTTCTTGTTTCATCTCTTCATCTTTGACTGTTTCACCCATTGCTACAAGCTCATCTTGGATGTTCTTGAGCATTAGTAGATAATCATGCACACTTTCATTTTAATTCTTTAGAGTGTCAGTAGAACTTCCAAGATTTCTCATGTATACAACCATGTTGTCATTGTCATTGATGTTGATGAAGACTTGAGCTTGAGATTCTCTTCTATCCCAATCATTCCTTTGTTCTCCACCATGGGATGGTCTTGCTTCTTCACCTGTCATAATCTTCCATGCGTTCTTTATCATTAGTGGAGTTTGAATTTTAAACTTCTAAACATTGTAATTGTTTTTGTCAAGCTTGCTTGCATCATCAAGGAGAGAGATATCACTTGGATCCATTGTTATATGAGAGAAGTAGTGATATAAAATACTTCCAAGGCTTTCTGGATTCACATAAGGATAGATGTTTACCACATGTTATGCTCTGATACCATGTTCGAGAAAGTGGTACATGCTAGATAACACATGCTAGATAACACTACTGATCTTTTTTGCTACTTTTAGAGTATTGGATGATACTGAGATGCTACAATAGCTATGTGCAAAAAAAACATTTTAAAAAGCACTAATTGGAAATACTTATTATCAATTCCTGTTAACTTCTTGAAAGTATTGATTAAAACTACTTGAAAGCACAGATGAAAACAAAGATTGACTTCATTGAACACCAAGATTAAATACACACAAATGACGAGACTTTGCAATAGAGTAGAAAATCAGATTGGACTAAAAAAATTCTTCTATTATGAAAGATTAATGCCAGAATGAACTAAATGAGCTCAACACATCTCAATCCCTCAATACCTGATTGGCTTATTGATCAGCCCTTAATACACCTTTTCTATCCTTGTATCACTCACCCTTGTCACACAAAATGACTTAGATTGGGTATATATAGATCTTTGTGCTTTGATTGATGGTAGGTGAGATCTTGAAACTACAGCAGCATAACTATGGTTGTTTGTAGTTATAATATCTCCACATCTATTAAATATAGATCTTTGAGCTTTGATTGGTGGTAGTAGGTGATATCCTGAACTTACTGCATAACTGTGGTTGTTAACTATAATATCTCCATACTTACGATGCTGTTGTTGCTATGAGGATGATAGTCCATACAATTGGCTACAACTTTCTAGCTTTGACCATGTTTGAATTCGACATCGTTTGAGAGATACTAGCTGTTCAAAAAGTGGGTTTGGTGCAGTTTACAACTTGATGGAATGTCGGAGTTTCCTTCCTATGATTTTATTGAGAAATCTATTAGCCACAAATTTGGGTAAGCGATTCTACCATGTAAGTAAAGGTGAAGTAGAAAAGATGTGGTAAGAGTTGAACCTTAATCTAAGGTTCCATAATGTGCAAAAAGCTATGAAAAAAATGCTATGAAAGTGCCTAACTTGAACAATTTTTTTGTTATTCATAAAACATGTTGTGTAGAAGAGGAAGAAGATGAAGAAGAAGAATGCATGCCGTCTCCTCCTCTTCGTCCTCCTCCTCCTTTATAATAACCAAAGGATGGAGAGTATAGTGGATGGACTCTCTTGAGGAGATTCTTAAAGCTCCATGCCTCTTAGAGTGGATGGACTCTCTTGAGGAGATTGTTGAAGCTCCATACCTCACATAGTGGGCCTCGCATAGTGGTGGTGGCAATGCCAATGGAGCTCCATACCTCGCATAGTGGTGGTGGCAATGCCAATGGAGTGACAAGTGGCATTTACGTGAAGAGTTAGAGTGACAATCACCCACTCCCCTTGATTTTGATCTTATTTAAGCCTCAACAAGATCCCACAATACTTTAGTTTCTCCTCTCCACACTCCCTAAACTACATGGTTGATTTGCACAATTTTTCAAAACTTGAGTGATCTCTCCAACCTAGCAATCAACTACATAGCTAATTCCCACAATTTTCCAAACTTGAGTGATCACTCCAACCTACCAAAGAAGGAAATCAAAGGCCTTTAGCACCTCAAATCATAGAGGAGGTAATCTCCACAATGCCCAAGGGGATGTTTTAGACTAATTTTAGAGTGTTAAATGATGCTGAGATGCTACAGTAGCTAACTATAGCACTATGTAAGTGTTAAAAAAACACTTACAAAGCACCAACTAGAAATACTGCTAAAGCATTGTTAATTACTTGAAAGCACTGATGAAAGCTATTTGAAAGTATTGTGGATTGCTCGAAAACATTGATGAAAATAGAGGTTGACTTGATTGAATACCAAGATCAAATAAACACAAATAGTGTTACGATAATTAATTTATTAATTATTGGGTGGCCCAACAAGTGAAAAGAATATCTGGGGTTGAGTTAATTATGAGTGAATCCGATCAAAGGTAACACATGTGAGACGTGCCCAAGCTAAGTTGATTGTGAGTGAATCCGATCAACGCGGTAATGTGTGAGACATGAGGTGTGAGTTTGATTGTCAGTGTGCAATGTGTGCAAATGCATTGTGAGTGAATCCAATTAATTATGTGTGGTGCATGGTTTATGTGTGAAGCATGGTAGTGAATTTAGTTAATGATTTCCACTTGTCAGTATTATTTTTGTGAGTGATTCCAAAGTAATTGTGATCTTACATTGTAGACTATTTTTTAGTATAGATCATAAGTTCAGGACAACAAAGGTGGACATTGGACGGAATTATCTAGCCGTGCACATGTGTGTAAAATAATTAATTTTGTATGGTTTGGTCCATTGTACATATGTTGGGCAAGGTTTATTTTTTTATAAGATGCTTTAAAAGCATTGGACTATGGTTCAATTTTGTAAAAGCCCCCCAATTTGGGAAAAGCTATTCTATTTACGGCTCCAAGGGCTTTAAAAGCATTGGACTATGGTTCAATTTTGTAAAAGCCCAATTTGGGAAAAGCTATTCTATTTACGGCTCCAAGGGCTAAATTTATGAAATATGGTTTAAATACCATGTGTGGGAGTGGAGCCACACACGTAGGGGGAGGATTGCACCCAATCTTGTGTTCTTTGATGTTCATGCTCTTAAGTTATGCTATGGTGTCTATGGTTTATTTCCTTTATTAATATATTTTTGAAATATTCAAATCTTTATGTATTAGTAGTAGTTTATAGTTGGATTGAAGTCAGATTAGAGCGGAAGTGAACATGTTCCATCCTCATTCTCTTAGCAATACCATTTCTCTAGCCTTAAACTATGAGAAGAAAAATGGATATTTTAGGAACACCGTTAGTGGAAGATTCTCACATTCCTTCGTTTCCTCGAACTAACCATCTTTCCAAACCTTTTGAGAAATTTCAATGTAAAGGTGAAACAGAAAAGGACAATGGCTCAAAAGAGAATGGAAAGAAGATTGAATCATCAAAGAAGAATAACAATGGAGATCAAAAGCCTCACATGATTACATGCTATAGATGTGACAAAGAAGGAAATTATGCATACTAGTGCCCATATAAGATAAAGAATCAAGTTGTGGTCATGAAACTGATTAAAGACAAAGGCAACGATGACCAACCAAATCAAGAGGGTACTCCAAATCATGACTTCTTTGACTAGCAAGGTAAACCTAAAACTCATTCTTATATATTGTTCAATATAAAAAGAAATTTAGAGTCCATAGGTGGCCTTTTTTGCCAAGAAAGAGTGAAAAAATTACTCCAAGGTATGTTTATTGATTTCCTAATATAAGATAAAGAATCAAGTTGTGGTCATGAAACTGATTAAAGACAAAGGCAACGATGACCAACCAAATCAAGAGGGTACTCCAAATCATGACTTCTTTGACTAGCAAGGTAAACCTAAAACTCATTCTTATATATTGTTCAATATAAAAAGAAATTTAGAGTCCATAGGTGGCCTTTTTTGCCAAGAAAGAGTGAAAAAATTACTCCAAGGTATGTTTATTGATTTCCTAAATAGACAAAGAATAGTACTTAGTTAAATTCAAATTATTCATCATAAAAGTTTCAATGATTGATACGTTCTTTCTAAACACAGAAGAAAATACATATCAGACCATTTGCTATTAAGACTTCAGTGAAATAACAATGATGCATATATTTTTTTTGATTGATCACCGAAGGATATATATCACTTATTATCATTTCACAATCAACCCATAGACCTTAATATATTTATAAATATATTTCAACTAAAACTTTCTATAAATTATTTTCTTTTCAATTCCAAAAGAAGGTTGATGAGTTGTCTGTGACACACACTCATCTTAGTGTTTGTGAAGAATACTCTTTTGCATGTCCGTGTGACAAATATTTAGTGATATTTATCTATGATGGAATTGTCACAATTAAGTGTTGAAAGGGATTATATCTATGACAAATACTCTATCCTGACTCTTTTCACTTGCTAAAATTTAAATATGCAACTGAGGACAATTGTAACCCAAGCAAGAGGGAATGTTACGGTAATTAATTTATTAATTATTGGGTGACTCGATAAGTGAAAAGAATACCTTGGGTTAAGTTGATTGTGAGTGAATCCGATCAATGGTAACACGTGTGAAACGTGCCCAAGCTAAGTTGATTGTGAGTGATCCGATCATCAAACAACGGTAACATGTGAGACGTGTGGTGTGAGTTTGATTGTGAGTGAATCCAATCAAAAAGAAGAAGACGAAAGCATGCCTTCTCCTCCGGCTCCTCCTCCTCCTCACAAAATCAAAGGATGGAGAGCGTAGTGGATGGAGTCTTTTAAGGAGATTGTTGAAGCTCCATGGCTCACATCATAGTGGATGGACTCTCTTAAGGAGATTGTTGAAGCTTCATGCCTCACATAGTGGCGATGGCAATGCAATATAGAGTGACAAGTGACATTTATGTGAAGAGTTGGAGTGACTATTACCCACTCCCCTTGATTTTAACTTATGTAAGCCTTGACAAGCTACCCTAATACTTTAGTGGTCTCCTCTCCACACTCCCTAAAAACAACATAGTTGATTTGCATGATTTTTGAAAACTTGAGAGACCACTCCAAGCTACTAATCAATTACATAGTTGATTACTAGATTTTCCAAATCAACTACATAATTGATTTGCATGATTTTCCAAACTTTAGAGTGACCACTCAAAACTACCAACAAGTAGGCAATCAAAGGACTTTTGCACCTTACATCATAGAGGATATGATCTCCACAATGCACAAGGGGACCTTTGATAGGGCTAAAAATGGAGGATTAGACATTTGATAGGGCTAAAAATGGAGGATTAGACCTTTGATAGAGTTAGCAATGGTGTGGAAAGTTTTTAGAGAGGAGCTAGAATATTATGGGTTTTTGTTGAGAGCTATATAAGATTGGAATCAAGGGGATTTCATGAGTATAGAGGAGATTTTTGAAGCGCCAAGGCTCTCTCTCAACCCCCTTCGTAAATAAGAAAAGAGGAGATGAAGGAGTTGATAAATATTCACCTCTTTCCATGAATGCTCCTCTCCTACTCCTTTGGCACTATGATATTGGCATCATGATTAAGATGATTGTTAAAGATCCATGCCTCAAGAGAAAAAGTTAGACTTTGACTTAATGAGGTAGATTCGTATTCTCGTCAAGTGTCATCATCTAGATCATTAAAGAGAATGATGTGAGATGACAAGCTTTATGAGTTTTTAAGTTATTGAGCTAAATCTTCATGCTTTATGTGTGAAACAACAAAACAAGGTATGATTCATAAAGCACATTAAAAAATAAGAGGCCAATATGATGGTAAAGGCGAAGAAAGGCATGGTTGAACTTTTAATGAGCTAGATTTACATTCTTGTCGAGTGTCACTAAGCTAATTTTCATGCTCTGTGTTTGAAACAAAGCATGAAATAGAAACAAGAGTATAGTCCATAAGTAGGAGGGCAGAAAATAAGAGGTCAATATGGTGGTAAAGTTAGAGATAGGTTGGAGAACTAAGAAGTATAGAACAACTAGGCAAATCTTTTGAACTAGGAAGTATAGAAGAACTAGGTAATCTTTTGGATTTTCTACCCTAGGTGTTGATGTATAGTATACCTTTGGTGAATTTATACTTATTTTTCATCCTCATTTTCTTATTCCCCATGTCTCTCTATCTCTTTCTATCACTCCTCTCTTATAGTTATTTTTCCTTAATCACCATCAACTTCTCTCTCTCTCTCTCTCTCTCTCTCTCTCTCTCTCTCTCTCTCTCTCTCTCTCTCTCTCTCTCTCTCTCTCTCTCTCTCGATATCTTCAACTTTTCTTTTATTAGTTTTGAACCCTCTCCCTCCCTTTTTCCCTATCTATGTGTGTCCCCTTATTAACCTTTCTCACTCTCCTTCTCCTCCTATTCTTCTCCTTTTCTTCTTTTCCTTGTGCTTCTACTTTCTCTTTTTTATACTTATCTTCTGATCCTCTCCTCCTCCTCCTCCTCCTCCTCTCTCTCTCTCTCTCTCTCTCTCTCTCTCTCTCTCTCTCTCTCTCTCTCTCTCTCTCTCTCTCTCTCTCTCTCTCTCTCTCTCTCTCTCTCGGGGGTCATCCAGCCGTTGGCCGCTGCCCGGCCTTGCCGAGACTCACCGCCCAGTATATCCATTGGGTTAAAAACTCTCGGGACATGAATCTTCTTTCTTGTGATAGAGAGAGAGAGAGTAGAGAACACAATTGAGAGCGTGATACATCATTGTACTTTGGGCTAGGCCTCTGATCTAGTGATACAACTGATTTGTCTATTCAATTCTCCATTTCTATACTGTATAAGTCTATTTGATACCTAGTCTATGTGAGAACTTTCTTGTTTACGATATGCCTTCTCACTGGGATTTGCACTCAAAGTTATTCCTATTTGGACGTGACTCCTATTTGGGAACAAGATCAGGAGTTATCCCAGGAATGTTGACAGATGCACGAATTGACCTCTCTGTTGGCATGATTAACTCTCTTAGGCTAGGCAAATCAGTGGCACAGGGAAAAGGTGTCCAGAAGGGAAATAGAATCCTTATATAGAGATGATTCAAGAACCGAAATCCGAGTCTAGCTAGGAGCAAGAAGCGGGACAAGAAATTAAAAACGATAAAGAAAATAGCCCAAAATTAGACTCCCCATGTGTAAATATGATAATGGTATGTATAGATACCGAAGAGCCAGGTGGCAACAACATGGTGTAGGCGAAAAAATAGAGGTTACTGCCACAAAAAGGGGTGCATGGGCGTGAAAAGGAACTCCTCACATCACCATCACCTATTATCGCTTCGACCATTAATAACCTTGTAAATAGTGCACATAGCATTAATGGTCAGGTAGCGAGGAGGATCTAGGGCAATCATGAGGATATGAAGCAGTTATGGTCGCCCTTGGTAGAATGATCGAATGCTTCAAAGGCCCAGTTTCCAATTTAATTGCATTTCAAAAATTCTCTGTGCGCGCTTGATTGTCTCTTTGTTGAACTCTACTTTCCTTGCCTTCTCACGCTCAGCCCTTGCATTCCTGAAAGCACAACCATGGTGTTGGATTTAGAGCCTCTTTCCTCCACCTTATACAAGGAGGTGGACATGCATTCCAAATAGCTGGAGAGGATGGGGCTAAAGGAGTTCATTGAGCTGCCCTGGGAGGAGCTACAACAAAACTACGAGACCGCACAGCAGCTGTGAAGAAATCCAACACCATCCCCTACATGTGGTAGAGGTCTTCAAACTACTAGCTGAAGGAGAAGGAGAGATCAAGCCAGTGCCATAAAGAAGACTTGATCAAGCAGTTTAGCCCATTGGAAGGTAAGGCCAAAGAATTCAAAATTACAAGACCTCCAGATGAGGATAGGCAGAATCATATGCGCTTCGTGCTCGAGATGATCAATCTCACCCATAAGCCATACTACATGTCCAGGAAAACCTTTGGATTGGTAAAGGCAGCGAAGGATGGGACAAAGGTCGCTTGGGTGGATGTAAGATTCCTCCCTCCAGCTTTTGAGGTGTACAGGTGTAAGAACATCCCCTTCTGATCTTGTAATAATTCCCCTCTTTGAAATAAAAGAAAGATTCTGTTTTACCCTGTTTTGACCTAGAGAGAGAAATTATCTAGAGAGATAATCCAAAATTGAGACATTTTTGGATATAAAAATCCTCCTAGTGTCAAAAATGGTTTCCCCTGAAACAAAAATTCAAAAAGAACTTTCCAATGTGCAATTGGAATTAATTGGAAATAGGTATAAAGGACATTAGCCTAAGGGTCTAGATTTTCAGAAATGAAAGAAAAACCCCCAAAAATGAGTAAATGCTCACATAAGATAAAGAGTTGACTAAGGACAAGGTTTATTAGTAAAAAACTATGAGTATTACTAAAAAATAAGATATTTTGGGTATAATGATTCAATTTTGATACCTTGGTAAGGAGAAGGGAGCTCTTCAAGGAGGCACCTATTTCACATGTGTGGTCGAGCTTTAAACTCAAAAATATTGTGATATTTTTATCTCTCCTCTCTCCTAGATCAAACCAAATCAAAAGGGAGCCAAACTAGGTCCAAATCTTGTCCAAATTCAGCCAAACTCAACCCGGAAAATTCTAAAAACTAGTTGGACTTGGTTAGAGGCCTCCCTCACCTATAAATAGAACCTTAGCCCTTTGTAAAAAAATACGAGAAATATACCATGCCATTATTATACTAAAATAATGATATTTTCTATTATCCTCTATAAATTGAAGAGATTGGAGCTTCTCTCTCTCTTCAATCTTCCTTGGAGACTTCATCAACATACCAAACCAATTGATTGGTTGGGGGCCTCTACTGTGATCAAAGAATCAAGTAATTTAGGAGGTAAAGTGTGGATTATTGTCTTCTTTTTCTTAAATCTCCAAATGTTTCTCTTCTCAACCCCTCTCAAGCTTGAGAAGCATTAATTTGAATGGCTTTTGAATACTATTGAAGTTCTTTAATGCATTGTAGTGAAGAAACACATAAATTTCTAATTATGCTTAATTTATAATGGTTTTTAAGTATTTCTCTCTCTCCCCCAAAGAATGGTCATTCCTATGACCTATTCTCAATTCGAATGAAGCTTCTCATGAAGCATTTCTCTAATCTAAAAGTAATTTCTATGCTTGTCTAATTGGAGGCCAAAATAATGGCTTTTTAATACTTTTATGCTATTTAATTTAGGGTAAAATTAAGAATCAATCCATAATTGGATAATGATCCAATTAGTGTTTATTCTAATCACATGAATAATACTAAACTTTATTCTTTCAAATTTATTGAGAATTATCAGTAATAGCAGCAGCGGACCTATGGTAAAATTTCTGAAAAATAAACACATAAATCATTTTCATTTATATTATGAAAAGAGGACTTGCTACCATATTCTAGGATTAATCATCCTAGATTAATTGAATGATTCTCATTATATAATCATGGAAAATTTGATTTGTAGATTTATACATAAATACTAAATAGTTAAATACGAAAAAGAGGAATTTCTAGTAATCCATTTGCATGTTCAAAGAGTAATCCCCATGACAATGGAAATCCATGTATTCCAAGGAACTAAGAGAAAAATTATGATGCTAAAATAATGAATATTTTATTAAAAAATTTAAAGAAGGATTCTAGTTAAATTTATCTTTTTGTATAGATAAGTTTAAATGATGAAAGAGGAATTCCCACCATATTGGAATTCAAATATTTAAATGAGGAAAGTGTAATTCCTAGTGTAAAGGAATTAATGGTGATTTTTATTTTAATTTTAAGAGAAGTTAAATTTATCTTTTTATTTAGATAAGTTTAAATGGTAAAAGAGGAATTCCTATGACATTTGGAATTCCATCATTGAGATGGGAAAAGAGAAATCCTTAGCATATCAAAATTAATGAGTATTTTGATTAAATTCAAAGATGAAATTTAATATTTAAATGTTAAAAGAGGAATTCCTATGACATTTGGAATTCCATCATTTAGATAGGAAAAGAGAAATTCCTAGCATATTGAATTAATGGGTATTTTATTTTAGATGAAATTACTTTATAAGAAATATTTGATGATAAAAGAGGAACTCCCATGACATTGGAATGCAAATAATTAAATGCAAAAAAAAGAACCTTTAATTAGGCCAAGAAATTGGTAAAAAGTTAGAAAAAGTCCCATTATCATCGGTATCAAACTAGAAAAATCTATTAAATAGGAATAGCATGCGAATGGATGTGATAAGATGAAAATAGGATGTGATAAGATATGATGTAATGGAAATAGATACGGATGTGAATGATGAGATAAGAGGATATGTGAAAGGGTGAGATGGGAAGTACATGGATGTGGATGTGGATGTGGATGTGGATGTGTATGTGGAAGAATGAATGTGGATATGTATGTAGAAGAATGGACGTGGATATATGAAAGTGGATGTGGATGTGGATGTGGATGTATGAATGTGGATGTGTATGTAGAAGAATGGATGTGGATGTATGAAAGTGGATGTGTATGTGGATGTATGGATGTGGATGTGTATGTGGAAGAATGAATGTGGATGTGTATGTGGAAGAATGGATATGGATGTACGGATGTGGATGTGTATGTGGATGTATGGATGTGGATGTGTATGTGAAAGAATGGAGGTGGATGTGTATGTGGAAGAATTAATGTGGATGTTTATGTGGAAGAATGGATACGGATGTATGAAAGTGGATGTGTATGTGGATGTATGGATGTGGATGTATATGTGAAAGAATGGATGTGGATGTATGGATATGGATGTGTATGTGGAAGAATGAATGTGGATGTGTATGTGGAAGAATGGATATGGATGTATGAAAGTGGATGTGTATGTGAAAGAATGGATGTGGATGTATGGATGTGGATGTGTATGTGAAAGAATGGATGTGGATGTATGGATGTGGATGTGTATGTGGAAAAATGGATGTGGATGAATGAGATGAAATGTGATGTAAATTGAGATAGATGTGAAATGAATGAGGTGTGATGGGATGTGAATATGGGTTAATGCGAGTGGATGAGATGTGATAAGAATAAATGAGGAAAGATGTGATGAGATAGAAAATGATGTGATTGGATGAGAATGGGTATACATATGAATTGGATATGGATTAAGTAATGTGGATGGATGTGGAACAATGTGAAAGACGAGAGTTCATTATAGGAACTGTATTTATGACCTATTTTTAAATGATTATTTTATGTCAAAAATGCTGGGGAAGCATTTTTGACCGTCTTGTGAATGAGGTCGTGTGGTGACCTAACTGATAATGTTGCAACAGCTGACGGAGAGTCAATTTAGGACGTCTCGCGTAGCAAGGTCGGCCGAGGTCTTGACCTGCCTCTCAGTTCGATTTAAATGGTAAGCTTCCGGTACGGTGGATGAGGGACCAAGGAAGCAGCCTATGAGTGAAGCGCTAGGTCACCTGCGAAGGATCCTAGAGGGTGCTGACCATACGGTGCTCGGGCTTTGGGTCGTCGAAGATACCCACACGTGCGTCGGGGAAGATATTGGAACAAGGAGTAAGAGTTGTTTTCTGAAACCGGGCATGGATTTGGTTGATTGACCTTGCTGGTCCTCAACGGATAAGTCCATGGCTCTTTTATATGGATCTGTTGGTTGATCTTGCTGAGCTTCAACGGAGATTCCATCTTGATTTTTATAAGTGATTATATTGTCGGGTACTATGAACTAGGAACTATCGGGAGGGACAGGTGGTGAGCGTTTTGGTTGCCAATGATGCCATAGGTACACTGATGTGAAGGAATGATTAGAAATAAGGATTCAACCAGAGATTTTGAGGATTATGATCAGTGACACTATGGTTTCATTGAATGATTCTTTTAAAGATAGCTGAATCCGTGAAAAAGGCAATATTATATGGGTGTGTAAGTGGTGTGACTAGCGTTAAATTTGCATGAATATCCGACTAGGGGGCCTGGGAACTCTTTTTCTTGGTACCCCGGGACAAAACCTAACCAAATTCCTAATTACATCCCATCACTATAGTGGTTGGGTGGTTGGCTAACCCATGGGATTGGATGGGGTTATGCTGGATTGATGGATCCGTAAAATGAGACTCAATTCTGTTATAGTACGATAGATGAAGTAAATCCCAGATAGTAATTGTTCTATGGAAAAAGAATCAACGGTTGTGCCTCTCGATGGGGAAAAAAGTGTTGGTTTCTATGATCCAAGTGCAAGTATCTTCCTTGATTTGACCAAGTGGCTCACAGGTTTGGTCGGATCAGTTTGGTCAATAGTAATGACCCTGATTACGTTAGAGTATAAATATCGTGGAGAAATTGCCCGTGCTTTCTGGGCGAGGGAAGTTTTTTCGGGTTCGGTTTTTGAAGAACCGAGGGATTAGTCTCTTGTCCGCATATCCGTGGTGGGCGAGGCCCCAAGTGAGGGATCCTGACCCACGCGCAAGGAGTGCTACTTCTGCTACTAGCACCCCCGAATCCATTGCGCGGAGGGGGCAGGGATCTTTTAGCTGGTATTAGAGTGAATTGACTAAAGTGGATCAATCGAGAAGCCAAAAATGTCAAAAATTTATGAAGCAACAATAAAAGGATGGAATTGTGTGATGAAATTCATACAAATTGATATTCATACTAAAATTCGTAAATTGGTAATTGGGTCTTCAGATGGAAGTACTGCAATTGTATGGAATCCCTCACTTGCTTGAGGCCTAGACATGATGGTATTTACCTTATAATTCCAAGGACCGTGACTAACCGTATATACTGAGGGTATAACTGCAACTCTTTACTGGCAGTATATACAAGTAAATCTAAGACCTTGAAATTATAAGTAAAAATTCTATCCAGATGATGAATTCGAATGTGGTTGATATGATTTTAAGATTCTAGTTGAGAATTGATGAGTTGATTTGGATTCTGATTAAGATGATTCCTGAATTTTGGTTGAAAAGCAATCGGTTGAACAAAGCCACATTGAGGATGAATGGGACGAGTCCCTGTGATGATGTTCGTAACTAGAATGACGATAAGAACTTCAGCAAATCACTCTACGAGATTAGTGGATTGTGCTGACAAATTGCTACTGTTATCACTGAACCTAGTGGATCCAGTTAAGGGATGACAAATTAAAAACCTGCATAACTAAAACTTCATGGAGGAATGTTTAGATGGAATTTTTGGTCTGATGGACCATTATTGTGTTAAGAATATGAATGATATGTTGTGAATGAATTTTTATCTAATAATGAGTTCTATATAAGGGATCTTTATCCCATGATTATGTGGAGAGTTGACCAATCTAAAGAACCCCAGAATCAGTTGGATCTAAAGTCGGATTTGAATTGTAAATAAAAGGACTTAACAAGAATTTTTGTATTGATAGGATCATGGATCGAGGTCGTCGTGGTAGGAATGATAACCCCCAACTTGATGAGGAAGAGCTCGACTTGGATGTCCGTAAAACTCTTCATAGATTGCAGCCTGGACCTTTCAAGGGTGAAGGGGGAAACTTGGGCGAGACTCTGGAGAAGTGGATCGAAGCAATGGAAGAGTACTTCGATGTCACCGGGTACAATGAGAAGAGCAAAATGGCTCTTGCAAGGCTGAAGATAGTAGAAACAGCCAAAGTAGCATGGAGAAACCACTGCGAGACAAACCGTGTGAATCGAAACACTCAGATATGGAATGATCTCAAAATTTACCTAAGGAAGAGATTCTGTCCTCTCGGCTTTTTGAAAACAAAGATGAACGAATTCTTAGGAGTTAACCCAGGGGAGTAGAACTATTGAAGTATATCACCAAAAGCGTTTGCTCTCCTCCTCCAATACTCGCCACTGCTGGATGAAGATCAGCCTGCTGTGATGGCCAGGTTCATTCGGGGACATTCGAGGACTAAACGAACCTTTGAATATCCTAGTGAAGAATGCCAAGCCGGTTTCCATTGCCAAAGCAGTGCGGATGGCGAAGGATTTCGCTAAGGCCTTTAATGTCAAGGTCCCGCTGAAGCCAGCACCATCGCCTTTCAAAAGGTTTTTAGCTCTAGAAGGTGATTCCACCGTCTAAGAGATATAAGGGTCAAGCCCAGGATATGGGAAGTTTGAGAATGGAAGAAATGTCCTTTTCCCGGAACTCAATTTCTTGGAATTCAACTTCAGAAGTTCCGCCCTCGAACAAGGGAGTGAAATGCTATAACTGTCAAGGATTTGGACATTGACATATGGATTGCCCCACTCCTTTGGGATCACGGTTTTCAAGGCGGGAAAATCAGGGATCAACATTCTAGACTCCACCTCCTTCCTTCCAAAGTAATCACGTTTCCTTCCGCCAAAATCAGAGAAATCCCGGACGTAGACCCTCTAACCAACCCGCAGTTTCAATCCAAAGTAATGCAAGACCTCCACCTCAGAATAAGGGAAGTCAAAGAGAGATGTTCCCAAATCGGCCGTCCACTTCCAAGGCTGTAACACTGGAAGTGATTGAAGAAGAAGAAGAAGATGAAAGAGATCATACTCCATGAGGACATCTCGCGTTTTTTAAGTGGAGTAGGATGTAAGATTCCTCCCTCCAGCTTTTGAGGTGTACAGGTGTAAGAACCTCCCCTTCTGATCTTGTAATTATTCCCCTCTTTGAAATAAAAGAAAGATTCTATTTTACGCTGTTTTGACATAGAGAGAGAAAATATCTAGAGAGAGATAATCCAAAATTGAGATATTTTTGGATATAAAAATCCTCCTAGTGTCAAAAATGGTTTCCCCTGAAACAAAAATTCAAAAAGAACTTTCCAATGTGCAATTGGAATTAATTGGAAATAGGTATAAAGGACCTTAGCCTAAGGGTCTAGATTTTCAAAAATGAAAGAAAAACCCCCACCAAAAATGAGTAAATGCTCACATAAGATGAAGAGTTGACTAAGGACAAGGTTTATTAGTAAAAAACTATGAGTATTACTAAAAAAATAAGATATTTTGGGTATAATGATTCAATTTTGACACCTTGGTAAGGAGAAGGGAGCTCTTCAAGGAGGCACCTATTTCACATGTGTGGTCGAGTTTTAAACTCAAAAATATTGTGATATTTTTATCTCTCCTCTCTCCTAGATCAAACCAAATCAAAAGGGAGCCAAACTAGGTCCAAATCTTGTCCAAATTCAGCCAAACTCAACCTGGAAAATTCTAAAAACTAGTTGGACTTGGTTAAAGGCCTCCCTCACCTATAAATAGAACCTTAGCCCTTTGTAAAAAAATCTGAGAAATATACCATGCCATTATTATACTAAAATAATGATATTTTCTATTATCCTCTATAAATTGAAGAGATTGGAGCTTCTCTCTCTCTTCAATCTTCCTTGGAGACTTCATCAACATACCAAACCAATTGATTGGTTGGGGGTCTCTATTGTGATCAAAGAATAAAGTAATTTAGGAGGTAAAGTGTGGATTATTGTCTTCTTTTTCTTAAATCTCCAAATGTTTCTCTTCTCAACCCCTCTCAAGCTTGAGAAGCATTAATTTGAATGGATTTTGAATACTATTAAAGTTCTTTAATGTATTCTAATGAAGCTTCTCATGAAGCATTTCTCTAATCTAAAAGTAATTTCTATGCCTGTCTACTTGGAGCCCAAAATAATGGCTTTTTAATACTTTTATGCTATTTAATTTAGGGTAAAATTAAGAATCAATCGATAATTGGATAATGATCCAATTAGTGGTTATTCTAATCACATGAATAATACTAAACTTTATTCTTTCAAATTTATTGAGAATTATCTCTAATAGTAGCAACGGAGCTATGGTAAAATTTTTGAAAAATAAACACATAAATCATTTTCATTTATATTATGAAAAGAGGACTTCCTACCATATTCTAGGATTAATCATCCTAGATTAATTGAATGATTCTCATTATAACCATGGAAAATTTGATTTATAGGTTTATACATAAATAGTTAAATACGAAAAAGAGAAATTTCTAGTAATCCATTTGTATGTTCAAAGAGTAATCCCCACCATGACAATGGAAATCCATGTTTTCTAAGGAACTAAGAGAAAAATTGTGATGCTAAAATAATGTTATATATTTTATTAAAAAATTTAAAGAAGGATTCTAGTTAAATTTATCTTTTTGTATAGATAAGTTTAAATGATGAAAGAGGAATTTTCACCATATTGGAATTCAAATATTTAAATGAGGAAAGTGTAATTCCTAGTGTAAAGGAATTAATGGTGATTTTTATTTAAATTTTAAGAGAAAATTTAGTTAAATTTATCTTTTTATTTAGATAAGTTTAAATGGTGAAAGAGGAATTCCTATGACATTTGGGATTCCAAATTGAGATGGGAAAAGAGAAATCCTTAGCATATTGGAATTAATGAGTATTTTGATTAAATTCAAAGATGAAATTTAGATAAAGTTATTTTATCTATGAGAAATATTTAAATGTTAAAAGAGGAATTCCTATGACATTTGGAATTCCATCATTTAGATGGGAAAAGAGAAATTCCTAGCATTTTGAATTAATGGGTATTCTATTTTAGATGAAATTACTTTATGAGAAATATTTGATGATAAAAGAGGAATTCCCATGACATTGGAATGCAAATAATTAAATGCAAAAAGAGGAATTCCCATGGTAATTGAGATCCAAGAAATTAAATGGGAAGAAGAAGAATTTTTAGTATAATTCAACTTATGATTATTCATCAAAAGTGGAAATATGGGTAGAATTGATTTCTGTAAATTCCATGAATTCTTTTATTCAAAAGAGGAATATTAAATATAATTCAATTGAGGAATTGAGAAGGAATATGGAAATAGTCGTCGAGAAAAAGAACCTTTAATTAGGCCAAGCAATTGGTAGAAAGTTAGAAAAAGTCCCATTATCGGTATCAAACTAGAAAAAGCTATTAAATAGGAATAGCATGCGAATGGATGTGATAAGATGAAAATAGGATGTGATAAGATATGATGTAATGGAAATAGATGCGGATGTGAATCATGAGATGAGAGGATATGTGAAAGGGTGAGATGGGAAGTACATGGATGTGGATGTGGATGTGTATGTGGAAGAATGAATGTGGATGTGTATGTAGAAGAATGGACGTGGATGTGGATGTGGATGTGGATGTGGATGTGGATGTATGAATGTGGAGATGTGTATGTAGAAGAATGGATGTGGATGTATGAAAGTGGATGTGTATGCGGATGTATGGATGTATGGATGTGGATGTGTATGTGAAATAATGGATGTGGATGTGTATGTGTATGTGGAAGAATGAATGTGGATGTGCATGTGGAAGAATGGATATGGATGTATGAAAGTGGACGTGTATGTGGATGTATGGATGTGGATGTGGATGTGAAAGAATGGATGTGGATGTGGATGTGGAAGAATGCATGTGGATGTGTATGTGGAAGAATGGATGTGGATGTATGAAAGTGGATGTGTATGTGGATGTATGGATGTGGATGTGTATGTGAAAGAATGGATGTGGATGTATGGATATGGATGTGTATGTGGAAGAATGAATGTGGATGTGTATATGGAAGAATGGATATGGATGTGTATGTGGAAGAATGAATGTGGATGTGTACGTGGAAAAATGGATGTGGATGAATGAGATGAGATGTGATGTAAATTGAGATAGATGTGAAATGAATGAGGTGTGATGGGATGTGAATATGGGTTGATGCAAGTGGATAAGATGTGATAAGAATAAATGAGGAAAGATGTGATGAGATGGAAAATGATGTGATTGGATGAGAATGGGTATACATATGAATGAGGTGTGATGGGATGTGAATATGGGTTAATGCGAGTGGATAAGATGTGATGAGAATAAATGAGGAAAGATGTGGTGAGATGGAAAATGATGTGATTGGATGAGAATGGGTATACATATGAATTGGATATGGATTAAGTAATGTGGATGGATGTGGAACAATATGAAAGATGAGAGTTCATTATAGGAACTGTATTTATGACCTATTTTTAAATGATTGTTTTATGTCAAAAATGATGGGGAAGCATTTTTGACCGTCTTGTGAATGAGGTCGTGGTGACCGAACTGATAAGGTTGCAACAGCTTACAGAGAGTCAATGGAGGACGTCTCGCCTAGCAAGGTCGGCCGAGGTCTTGACCAACCTCAGTTTGATTTAAATGGTGAGCTTCCGGTATGGTGGATGAGGGACCAAGGAAGCAGCCTATGAGTGAAGTGCTAGGTCACCTGCGAAGGATCCTAGAGGGTGCTGATCATACGGTGCTCGGGCTCTGGGTCACCGAAGATACCCACATGTGTGTCGGGGAAGATATTGGAACAAGGAGTAAGAGTTGTTTTCTGAAACCGGGCATGGATCTGGTTGATTAACCTTGCTGATCCCCTCAACAGATGAATCCATGGCTCTTTTATATGGATCTGTTGATTGATTTTGCTGATCTTCAACGGAGATTCCATCTTGATTTTTATAAGTGATTATGAGCTAGGAACTATCGAAAAGGCCCCTGAGGGACAAGTGGTGAGCGTTTTGGTTTGCCAATGATGCCATAGGTGCATCGATGAAAGAATGATTGGAAATAAGGATTCAACTGGAGATTTTGAGGATTATGATCAGTGACACTATGGTTTCTTTAAATGATTGTTTTAAAGATAGCTGAGTCTGTGAAAAAGGCAATTTCATGTTGGGTGTGTAAGTGGTGTGACTGGCATTAAATTTGCATGAATATCTGGCTAGGGGGCCTGGGAACTCTTTTCCTTGGTACCCGAGACAAAACCTTACCAAATTCCTAATTGAATCCCATCACTACAGTGGTTGGATGGTTGGCTAACCCATGGGACTGGTTGGCTAATCCATGGGACTGGTTGGCTAACCCATGGGACTGGATGGGGTTAGGCTAGACTAATGGATCCATAAAATGAGACTCAATTCTGTTATAGTACGATAGATGAAGTGAATCTCAGATAGTAATTGTTCTATGGAAAAAGAATCAACGGCGATGGGGAAAAAAGCATTGGTTTCTATGATCCAAGTGCAAGTATCTTCCTTGACTGACCAAGTGACTCACAAGTTCGGTCAGATCAATTTGGTTAGTAATGACCCTGACTACGTTAGAGTACAAATATCCTGGAGGAATTGCCCATGCTTTTTGGGCGAGAGAAGTTTTTTCGGGTTTGATTTTTGAAGAACCGAGGGATTAGTCTCTTGTCCGGATATCCGTGGAGCGAGGCCCCGAGTGAGGGATCCTACCCCGCGCAAGGAGTGCTACTTCCGCACAAGGAGTGCTACTTCCGCTGCTAGCACCCCCGAATCCGTTGTGCGGAGGGGGCAGGGATCTTTCAGTGGAGAGGTGCTCTACAATAACCTAAAAGGCCAGATCGGGAAGGTCACCCACCCAAACACCAAGACAAAGATCGGTACCTACCTAACAACACTCTTTACAGCACAACTAGGAGTTGCAAAGGAGGAGGCTAGCAACAACAAAGAAGACGCAGAGCATAGGGACGAGTTGTCTTACCTCTTGAAAGGAACTATCTGCCTATAGGTAGGTGTGGGGGATTGCATTGCCGTGCTATTAGTTTCTTCAGATATTCACCCTACACCTCCTTTAGGTCTTCCATGGCGTGGCTTTCCCATTGTTCCATTTTTTTGCTTCCACTAAATAAACTTTTGGGAACTCCTCATCGGGCTTCTACCTTGACTAGGTCCACTTTATCTCTTTCTGCCCTAGCATGCACTTCTCTAATGATTTTGATGTGCTCTTCTTTGATCAAGAGGATCTGGCCCTCATCCCTAGCTTGGCTCTCTTTGGCCCTATTCATCTCCTCCTTCAATTTCCTATTGGCTTGTTCCTGGCTAGAGTCCCTTTTATCATCACCATCTCTCTTCTTGTCTCTTCTTCTTCTTTCTGGAGCCTCAATAGTTGTGTTTACATTTTCTCAATCTTTCCTCCTTCTCTCCTCCTTTTTTTTAATTCCTTCTGTATAGGTTCCTCCTAGCTCCTCATGGCCTCGATGATTGCATCTGATCCCTGACCACCACTACTTACAGCTTAGTGATTTCCTTCATTCCATCTCCCATACATCTTTGCAAATAATTGAGGCATCCCTACACCCAGTCTGTGTCAAAGGACTCCAAAAAATTTACACGACGGGGTGCAAGGAGCTTAGCTTGTGCCGCCATTTGTAATGGTTCCATGACCACAATATTTTGTGATGCGTCCTATTGCAGGCATTTTGTGATGCATGTCCTGCAGGCATTTTGTGCTTGTGGCATCTTGTTGTGCCTGCTTGGTGGGCCACGGGCATTCCATGGCTGTTATTTCCTGCTACCCTTCTAGTTTTTGTGTAAGTATTGACTTGCCGATGTCGGCGAAGTCCTCCTTTAACTTCTTGCTACTCTTTTCTTCCACTATCTTCCCCTTCTTGCCCTTCTTCTTTTCCCCAAACTCAAAGATTCTCTTCTTCTCCTCTAGACATTGGCTATACGGAGCTCCCTTCTTGTTGGGATCTTGCCAAGGAGACAAGGAGCCAGGACAACGGAGAAAAAACCACCAAGGAAAAGGAGCTGTAAGCTCAAAATGAGCAGCTTAGATTGGAAGTAGAGGCATGGAAGAAGAGATTCACCCAGCTAAAGGTGATGGGAAGAGGATGTAGGAGCAGCCTGAGGGGAAGGGAAAGGAGCTAGTGTTATACAAAGGAACGTCAATGGATATAATCCCCGATGATGAGCTATGAGAGCATGCTTGGTCAGCCACCAAAAAGCTGGAAGAAAGAGCTGGAGACGAGGCCGTTGGAAGGGTAGGAGCCATGAAATGCCCATGGCCTGAACAGACTGAACACACACAACAGGAGGCCACAAGCACAGAACGCCTGCAACTTGGACAGGAACCACAAAAGATTGTGGTCACAGAACCACTGCAAATGGCAGCAAAAGCTGATCTCTTTGCAGCCCCTCCTACAAATTTTTCGGAGTCCTTTGACACAGACTGGGTGCAGGGATGCCTCAATTATTTGCAAAGATGTATGACATATGGATTGAAGGAAATGCAGTGATCAGGGAGCAATATACAATAATCCAAGCCATGAGGAGCCAACAAAACCTCTGCAAGAGGTAAGGAAAAAAATAGGGGCTAATCTTCACCAATTGGCTATTTTTAGGGTTTTTTCGCAAAACAAATTCACTTGACATCTTAAAAACATTCGCCCAAGTTTTTTGGTCGTTTTGAAGGATTTTAGAAAATGGTCGCCCAATTTTAGACATTTTAGGGAACTTTTGAAAACATTCACCCTATTTTCTATAATTTTAGATTTATATAGGAAGAATAATCACCAACTACACTTATATATTCATGGAGGCATCTTATTTTTTACCCTGGTAAGAGGAACTAAATAGGAGGAAAGAAGCAGGCAAGATTGAGAAAATGCAAAGACAGCGATGAGGCTTTAGAAAGAGGAAGAAGAGACAAAATGATAATCAATGAGCTGAACATCGCCTTGTGACGACAACCCATGCCGATCTAAAGAAAAGATATGATCAGCTGGATTCCATAAGGAGAACACATGCGGAAGACCTGAAGGCATCTAGATTTGAACTCAGAAAAAGATAAGAGCAGGTGGAGACCATAAGGAAGGCCCATGCTCCCAAAATGCCGAACAAAGACAAAATGATTGAATATTTCCAAGGGTGGGTAAAAAGGGAGAAGAAGGAAAAAGAAGCCCTGCAGCAAAGACTCCAGGAAGAGAGAACACAAAAGAACATAGCAGCCCTGGCTCACATGAAAAGTCTGATTTAGGTTGCCAACTAGGCCAGGAGCCATGTAGCCGTCTAACTGGGATGAGATTGCTAAATTCATGAACCAGTTAGATGTGTCACAAATAGAAAAACAAAGGCAAAGTAGTTCCCAAGTGGTGGGGTCAACGCCAGGAAAAATCCCCTCATCCGGATCCCGAGCAATGCGAGGAAGTGGCAGGATCTTATGATGCCAGGATCCACACAGCCCATGCACAGGGCAGACTCCCACCAGTGCCCCTCGTCAACGAAGTTACCTGGTAGAAGTTGGAGCATGTTTGGGTACGATGGTATGGGAAAGAGTGGGATTTTCCATGGCCTCTTAAGCACCAAGTGACTTGAAAAATCCACACTGGCGCTAATTACTAACCCAAACATGCTCTGATGGTGACCAAACTTTACAAGTATGTGGAGGTGGGTCCCCCCCACATACTTGCAAAGTTTTGTCCGCATCGGAGCATGTTTAGGTATGATGGCATGGGGATTTTCAACAAAAAATGTGATAGCCAAAGTGTTAAAAAAATAAAAAAACCATGAACATCAACTAAAATGTAATGATCCTCAATAATGAATGATCCTCAATAATGAAAAATTTCATAATGATATCAAAATCAACTAAGTACATCAAAATGTGAGCTAACCCAACACATGCAAGATCAGAACCAACAAGAAAACCACCACATGCAAGATCAGAACCAACAAGAAAACCACCACATGGGTGGTGGTGGAGTCAAGGGGGAAGGAAGAGATTAAGAGAGCCCAAGCTGACCATGTTCGAAAACATTGCGATCATCCCAGAGTAGACAGAGCCATGTGCTTTTGTAGTGGGGATGGGTATTGATGTAATGGAATGGGCCAAGAAAAAATACCCATATGCCAAGCCCATTGGTGTGCGATTCCGACGGGCTGATGAAAGAACGAGAGTTGGGCATGTAGGGGTGAGTAGCACAAAGAGGGATTATGAGCCCAAGTACGCCCTAGACAAGCCCATAAAGTTTTTCTTAGGAGGCCTCGCTGGAAGAAGAAGAACCAAATGAAGGAGGCTAAAATACGCCTGAGAGTTTAGATCCAGATCTCGGAGATCAAATTTTTTATTTTTTGGGAAATGAAGTGGACTGGACGACAACTGGCCATACTCATCGCCCAATACATTCTGTGGGTAACAAACTCTTGGGACATGAATCTTCTTTCTTGTAACAACCTCATAATTGTATCTTGCCAATGGGTAGTACCTGGGTAGATGTAAAGGGAAAAAGAGGAACCATCCAAGGATGGGGGATATACAAGATAGAGAGAGAGAGAGAGAGAGTAGAGAAGACAACTGAGAGTGTGATATGGCATTGAACTTTGGGCTAAGCCTCTGATCTAGTAATACAAGTGATTTGTCTGTGCAATTCTCCATTTCTATACTATATAAATCTATTTGATACTACCTAGTCTGTGTGAGAACTTGGCCACTTATGTAGCCAAAGGACTTGAGCAATTTGTTGTGCTCATACTCCTGGTCATGGGCGCGATATGCCTTCTCAGTGGGATTTGCACTGAGAGTCATTCCTCTCTGGACGTGACTCCTATTTGGGAAGAGGATCAGGAGTCATGCTAGGAATGTTGACAGATGCAGGAACCGATGTTTGTGCTGGCATGACTAATTCTCTTAGTTTAGGCAGATCGGTGGCGCAACACAACATTAGCGTTAGCTTATCACATTGGGCATAGTTGTATTAGTCACATCTCCTCTGGGTCGCGACCGGACATCGACACACACTCTCTCTCAATCTCTTCAACTTTTTCTTTTATTAGTTTTGAACCCTTTTCCTCCCTCCCTCCCTATCTATGCGTGTTCCCTTATTAACCTTTGTCACTCTCCTTCTCTTCCTCTTCTCCTTGTTTTCCTCTTTTCCTCGTGCTTCTACTTTCTCTTTTGTATACTTATTTTATGAGCCTTATCTCCTCCTCCTCCTCCTCCTCCTCCTCCTCCTCCTCCTCCTCCTCCTCCTCCTCTCTCTCTCTCTCTCTCTCTCTCTCTCTCTCTCTCTCTCTCTCTCTCTCTCTCTCTCTTAGCCTCTTATACTTATTCTTCTCCTCTCTCTTATTATTCTTCTTCTTCTCCTCTCTCTCTTATTCTTATTCTTATTCTCCTCTCTCTCTCTTATTATTATTCTACTTCTTTGTTTAACTTGATGGTGCTGGCACCATGCTTTTGGTCTCTGCACTACTATTATTTGTTGATGGTCTCTAACTACTCTCTCTCACAAATGCATAGCTTGTAGCCTTTTGTTCAAGTCTCTTTGGACATGGCTCGCATTTACTCTTCAACAGTGAGCCTAATAACCTTACAATCTCAGCACCTTCAAGTACTCATGCTTGGCAAATAAGAAGATTGTCTCTATGCTGCTTGGCAGTGAATTGTAGGTGTTCCTTGCTGATGCAGTCTATCAACATATTTCTTTTTCTTCACTTTCTTTTGTGCTATGTAGAAGGTCAACAATCTGCCAAGACTCCAAACAAGTTCTTCTTTTCCTTTCTGGAATCTTGTGTGCAAGGTTCTACTTAATGAGGGTAATTGCTACAAGTATATGGAGTACATATATGTGAGCTATCTAATCTGTGCCCTTCTTAGGGTTAGAGCTGTGGACTTATTTGTTGTAACACAATCCTCCATGCTCTTCTATTTCTTCCACATCTTGGCATAACCTTTCTAGTGCCTACCACCATAAGGCATAACCTTTAGCAACCATTCTGCACTTTCTTTTTTAGCATATCTCTTCTTTTATAGGCTTGCCTTAATTTTTGGAATAAATCAGATGCATGCTTCTCCTATTTGTATGCCAAATCTTCAAGGGTTCTCTTCATAGGTTTCTCTTTAAAAACTAGCCATGTGTATAATCCACATGAAATCCTTTACCTTCACACCATTTTTCTCATCTTTCATGAGCAAACTTAACTAGCACATCTCTCTTTTTGGTGTGCTCAAGGTGGGTTGCATCCTTAGCCCGTCACACATCCCATTGTAGATAGCAACCCTTGCATTGAACATAATATATGCTCTTAAACCAACTCTTCATGAGGCAAAAACACAAAAAAAACAACCTTTCTGGAGGTAAAAATGTCTTCTTGGTAGCTTCTTTGAGGATGTAGACTCCAAAAATCTTTATGTCACTAAAACCTTCACTTGCTTATTCCATGTGCAGCTTCAAGAAACCTGCAATCCTTCTATTGAACCATTGAATGATACATTCTCACAAATAATCTCTCCCTAACATAATTAATGTGCTAATTTTCCAAAACCAAAGAAGAAAGGCATCAAAACCCTAATCAAATGAAGAAAAAACCAAATCTACTCTAGACTCTCACAAAATGCTAAGAATATAGCATACCAGGTTGAAAAATTATGGTGCTAAGGATAGGCATGGTACCATGTTGAGAATCTACGGTGCTAGGGATAGGCTTAGTAGAGTGATGCATATAATGAGAGAGAGTAGATTAGGGAGGATGAAAATAATTAAGATAATCCATGATTAAAAAATGTGGAGACTCAACCAAATGTATTACAATATGCTTATAACTATACAATGAGGCTTCTAAATATAGATAGCCTCTAGCCACCCAAGACTCTTTGCCATGTGGCATCTTCATCTATGAGTTGTCACCTTTCCAAGATAGCACCTACCCATGTGCTTATCTTTTCAACTTTAAAAATTTGATATTAGCCAAAAATATACTTTTAACATTCTTGTCAATTACATAAATATGTGACACGATATTTTCTAATAGTCCACACGATAGAGAATAAGACAAACGAAACTCTAGAGTTTAGAGTAGTATGTCTAAGGTAATGTACAAGTTTAGTGGGACTGGTGATGCTTATGACCATTTGGAAACCTTTGAACAAGTCTGTGAATCTTTGGAAGTGAATGACCCTAGAGCATGAGGTTGCCAAATGGTTTAGGACTTTAGAACCAAAAAGAAAATAAACTTACAAAGATTTAAAACAATCCTTTCTAATTTCTTATTTCAAGAGGGACGTTAAATGGAATACTATAAATTAATTCAACAAAATTGAACACTCTAAAGAACAAAAACTAAGATAATCAGGGAATACATTAACAAGGCCAAGTACCTCTATAGCAAGTATGAACTTGACAAGAGATGTAGCCAAACTCAATTGATCTCTCCTTTCTTGGTTACAAAGAGAGAACCCACATGATGCACTTTATGCTCAAAGGCATAGAACCTTGTTTGATGCCATAGACTATAGTGATAATTTTATAGGACCACCTAGAGAAATACATGGCTCTAAAGCATCATTCAAGACTTTTGGATCAAGAAGTGAAAGATCTGAACGACTGGAAGATCCAAAATCAAAAAATATTTGGCAACATATGACTCCTTGATCTCCATCGAGGTTTAAAGTTCCATCTATTACCGATGCCACTTATATTCCATGATCTTTTTATAATAAATTTAACCTAGATTCCCTGGTAGGGTCTTTGGGAACTCTTCCTCAATATTTAGGAAGTGAAAGTGAGAAAAATAATATGCTAGAAAACCTTGGACTATAAGGAGGCCTAGACATAAGATAGAGGTAAAAGAAACTCAGGGATGAGGAGTTATTGCATACTATCAAGATGTGGAGTTGTGGCACACTATCTTGTCTACTCCCATCACCATTCCCTTGGGATAACTTTTACAGGGTAAGCTTGTGATGTGAAACGATGTATGAGATTGGTTAGGAGGTTAGCTCAAAGCCAAATATGAAGAGTTAGATGATGATGAAAGATAAAAATCTAAAATGGAAAGTGACGAGAGTATTCTAGAAGTTACAATTATCAAACTAGAAGAATACCAATACTATGAAGGTGAGGATATGAATGCAATAATTCCCAAGGGATATCAAATTTCAGCCATCCTTGTGATGGCGGAACGAGAGTGAATATTGCTTTTGCTGGTTGAGGTAGGGAAAACCTAATCTAGAACCCACAGGAGTCTCTTTTAAAATGGCTGACAACTCTCTAGAAAGACCATTTGGAAATGTAAACAAAATGCATGTAATACTATGTATTGGGTGTGAGAATGAGTGGAATGTTCATTGTAAATATCATATATATATATATATATATATATATATATATATATGATTTATAAATACATTAGTTTGAGTTATAGTGCTAGATATATATGGAATTGGTTATGAGTCACATTAGGCAAATATGGACTCTCATTTTTGTCCCTTAAGGATTTCCACACCTCCTCTCTCTAGAGAAATGGACTCATGGTGAAATTTTTGCAAATCAACTCAAAAGTGAGTAGATTTTGGACATTTGGAATCTACTCTTTGAGACCTTTCCAATGATATATAGCATGATAAGCAAATTTGAATATTCAAGAAGTCCCTAAATTGGTGATGACAAGGCCTACTGTCATCACCAATTTGGGGACTTCTTGAATATTCAAAATTTCTTATCATTCTATGGGTAGAAGCATGTTAACGTGCACAAAAAACGCTGTCCCGGACAATGCTAGTTAGTAGTGCTTGTTAGCATACATTCGAGAGCCAAGAATATATCCATTTTGAAATAAACTTTCCATAATTAATGTTAAATTTACTCGGCGCCAAATTCAAATGTAGCATCTTTTCAGTTACTGAAGTCATGGTGTAGTGGATGAGCGCTCTCTCTCTCTCTCTCTCTCTCTCTCTCTCTCTCTCTCTCTATCTATCTATCTATCTATCTTTCTGTCTCTGTGTCTCTCTCTCTCTCTCGCTCTCTCGAGGTTCTTCATGATCTGTGTAAGCCAAGCTCTCTCTCTCTCTCTCTCTCTCTCTCTCTCTCTCTCTCTCTCTCTCTCTCTCTCTCTCTCTCTCTCTCTCTCTCTCTCTCTCTCTCTGTGATGCTACTCAAACAGTCTCACCCTCTCCCTTTGCCTCGCATTCTCTCCGTGTAGCCCACTTCCTCCCCATCTCATAGAGTTATGGCGAACCATACCTTGCAATCTGATCTGGTAGGTTTACTTGCGCGTTCAAGGGCAGCAGATGAAGGTAGCAGAAGGGATCCTTACAGACAATGAATCCGAACTTGGAGGACCCAACTTGTACTGCCATTAGGGATTATGAGAGACAAAGAAAGAGGAAACAACGAGAGAAGAAAAAACTTAAGTAGGTTCAGGTTCGAGAGCTTGCCTTTGAGGAGGAAAAGAAGAAGAAAATCTTGTCTGAGATTGTGGCACTGTTCAAGAGGAGGACTGAAGGAATTAGTACAGAAGACAAGCAAGAAATTTGGAATCTAGTATCTCATCATCCTGTCGTGCAAGCAGTGTGTCCAGAGGAGTCTACTGTTCAAAGTGCAATCATGTGCAATGTTCGTAACACCTTAGCGCTTGTAAAGCAGCCAAGCTGTAATGAGGAGTTGTATTTGAAGCATACAGCATTGTCCATGATGTTGAATTCAAAGGAGAACATGCAAATGTCAAAAGTCTCGAGACTCCTTAAAGTTCCACCTCGATCCTTGTACAAGGCTAAATTGCCGGTGACATCGAATGTTGACGGTGGAATGTTTTCATTGGCTGCATGTCAAAAACATGCCCGTCGTAGCACAATCACAGATGAAATGAAAGAGCTGGTTTACACATTTTGGAGGAATGAGACACGTGTATCCCCTAACAAAAAAAGATGTTTGTTGAAAGAGGACGGGGAGAAAAAATTACATAAAGCACCCTGTACACCTCCTTGATGAACCTCAGGTAATTGATCTAACCAAAGCACCATTATTCGAGTACACTAAAAAGCATGTGAAACTTTACAGTTAGCATACTGGTTGTTATTTACACTGTGGTTGTTTATGGTTTATTCTAGCTAGAACATGCTATATTGTATATGCTAGTTCAAATCTTCAATATGTTGATCACCTTACAGAGTGTGTTATTTATCATATTAGTAATGCTAATTAGTATACAAGCCATACCTGGAGGCACACTGTAAATGCTAGTTAGCAGACTGTGTATGCTAGTTAGCATACTCTATAATTAGCACACTCTACATGCTAGAACATGCTATACTGTATATGCTAGTTGAAATCTTCAATATGTTGATCACCTTACAGAGTGCGTTATTTATCATATTAGTAATGCTAATTAGTATACAAGCCATACGTGGAGGCACACTGTAAATGCTAGTTAGCAGACTGTGTATGCTAGTTAGCATACTCTATGTGCTAATTAGCACACTCTACATGCTAGTTAGTATACAAGCCATACCTAGAGGCACACTGTAAATGCTAGTTAGCAGACTGTGTATGCTAGTTAGCATACTCTATGTGCTGATTAGCACACTCTACATGCTAGTTAGCATGTAAATGCTAGTAAGCATGTTGTGAGTGCTAGTTCGCATATGGTAGGTGCATACTATAAGTGCTAGTTAGCATACTCTAAGTGCTAGTTAGCATATTCTAAGTGCTAGTTCGCATACTCAAGGTGCTAGTTCGCATATGGCAGGTGCTGATTAGCATACTGTAAGTGCTAGTTAGCATATGATTAGTGATAGTTAGCACTCTGTATGTGCTAATTAGCATACTGTGAGTGCTAATTAGTATACTTTAAGTGCTGCTTAGCATACTGTAAGTACTACTTAGCATACTTTAAGTGCTACTTAGCATACTGAATGTGCTAGTTAGCATAATGAATGTGCTTGTTAGCATACTGTTTGTGCTAGTTAGCACTTGTGCTAGTTAGCACACTAAATGTACCAATTAGCTAACTGAATGTGCTACTTAGCATACTGAATGTACCAATTAGCCTATTGAATGTGTTAGTTAGCATACTGTCAGTGCTAGTTAGCATTCTGCAAGTGCTAGCTAGCATACTGTGAGTGCTAGTTAACATACTGCACATGCATGGAAGCATACTGTAAGTGCTAGTTAGCATACTGTAAGTGCTGGTTACATACAGTATGCTTCCGTGCATGGCCTGTATACTAATTAGCATAACTAGCATAATAACCGCCTTCTAACTCTCATAATTGCAGGTTGAGCTCTTCTACAGATTCAAACAGAAGCATCCAGATTGCAAAATAGGTATGAGAATGTTTGAGATGATGAAGCCATTTTTTGTACAGCGGCGGCTGAAAGATAGATACACATGCTGCTGTGAATATCATGTGCAGATGTCCTTTTTAAAGGACACACTTAACCATATGCGATCTCAGTCATTCGGGCTGCATGGAGCCCAATGCAGATGTACATGCAGCGTTTGCGTCAGAGGTGATGAAACTAGCAGGGGTTGCATGGCTTTATGTCAAACTTTCAAAGGTGTCACACATCTATGGGAGTCAGTTCTCTGCCTGAAGCAGATAGATGTTGGTTACCACAATAGTGAGTGTTTGATGGGCGAATGTAAGAAATGTGGTGTGAAAAAGCTAGAAACATGTTGCTTAGAGACACAAAGCCCAGGTAAGAATATCTTCGTAAAATTGTTTGCATATGTGGAGGCAACAGATAAGCACGGAGACAAAAAAAAGAGAAAAGATCTTGTGACTAAAGAAATGCAGTGCTGGGAGTTTCTTCAACTCTTACAGACCAAGCTGAAGGTTTTTATCAAACATAACTATATCGCTCGATGGCAAGCACAACAGTTCAAGGATTGTATTCTTAGATTTCCTGATGATGTGGTTGTGTTGATTGTAGACTTTGCAGAAAACTATGCATTCAAGGAGCAAAATGATATTCAATCCATGCATTGGCACTCAAGTCAAGTAACTATTTTTGTGCACATAACATACTACCACAAGGAAGGGGAAGTAGTCAAGAAAATCCACTTCTTCATATTAGATGACAAAGTGCATGACACATTGTTTGTCCAACATTGTTTTATGCTGCATTGTGGCTGGTTACAGAGAGAAGGTGTCACTCCAAAACGTCACTGGGTCTGGTCAGATGGTGCTGCCTCACAGTTTAAGGCTGCTAGGCCTTAATAGAAAGGCTGCTAGGCCTTTCTATTTTGTTGCAAGGTATGCTGGACTGACATGAATGGAGATGAGCTGGTTCTTCTTTAGATCAGGACATGGCAAGGGAGAGCATGACGGTGCAGGCGCAGTTGTTAAAAGATCGTTAACACATGAACAGCTGAAGCCTAATGGGGCCACTTTAAAGTGTGCTGCAGATGTGGTTACCTATTGCCAAGCCAACCTATCAAAGGGAGCAGCTGCATCATATCCTCTAAAAGAAAGGGAATGTGCCCGTGTGTTTTGGGAGATCAAAGTAGGTGATGTAAACATGGAGGTTAAATGGAATTGTGCCACGGTTGAGAAGTCTCGCACCTTGCATGCTTTTCGCGGTCACAACCGACAGGATACAACTGCCATTGCCACAAGACCATTGGCATGCTTTTGTGATGCATGCATGAACCATAGTTGGAATCGCTGCACTAACAAATCTCATGTGCAGCCTTGGGATTATCACATTCTGATGCCATTGTCTGATGAAGTTGAGGATGAAGAAGACACTCCGACTGATGATGCCCTTGAAGGAAAGATCATTGGATATGAAAAATTCGTGTATGAAGGCCACCATGATGCATTAAGTAGTGCTTTGTGTGTTGGTGACACTTTTGCAGTGAATCCGGATGCTACAACCAATGATGAGAATGTAGACTTTTACTTGGTAAAGTGCATTGCAGTAAAAGAAAAGGCAAAACAGGGTTACATTGATGAGTGGAACAATGTAATTGACAAAGGCTCTTATGTCGTGCAAGGACTGTATTACAAGCAGGTGGATGCATACACCTTCAAACTAGACTACAATCAACCTGTTGTTCACATACTTTCAAATCTTGTACGTTGTATCAAGATACCCATGAAACACATGCAAAAGAGAAGGCCATTCGGTTTTTGACATGATCGTCATGGTCTTTTATTCTATTTTGTATCTTGTGTATGCTTACTACTACCACAGTATATGCTAATTGTGTACTAACAAGCTTCTACAAAGTGTGTACTAGCTAGCATAAAGCGTATGCTTACTAGCTAGCATAAAGCGTATGCTAACTAGCATACAGTGTATCCTAACTAGCATATAAAGTATGCTAACTAGTATATAGTATGCTAACTAGCATATACTGTATGCTAACTCGCACAGTATATGTTAACTGTATACTAACTACCTAATTTATATTGTGTGCTTACTAGCATATAGCATATGCTAACTAGCATACAGTATATGCCAACTAGCATATAGTGTATGCTAACTAGCACAATATATGCTAACTGTATGCACACTAGCTACTATATAGCGTGTGCTTACTAGCATACAGTATATGCTAGCTAGCATATAGTGTATGCTAACTAGCACACTATATGCTAACTGTATGCACACTAGCTACTATATAGCGTGTGCTTATTACCAGCATACAGTATATGCTAACTAGCATATAGTGTATGCTAACTACCGCAGTATATGATAATTGTTTACTAACAAGCTTCTACATAGTGTGTGCTAACTAGCATAAAGCATATGCTAACTAGCATACAGTATATGCTAATTAGCATATACTATATATGCTGACTAGCATATACAGTATATGCTGACTAACAAGCTTCTACAAAGTGTGTGCTAGCCAGCATAAAGCGTATGCTAACTAGCATACAGTGTATGCTAGCTAGCATATAGTATGCTAACTAGTATATAGTATAGGCTAACTAGCATATATAGTATGCTAACTAGCATATACTGTATGCTAACTCGCACAGTACATGTTAACTGTATACTAACTACCTAATTCATATTGTGTGCTTACTAGCATATAGCGTATGCTAACTAGCATGCAGTATATGCCAACTAGCATATAGTGTATGCTAACTAGCATATAGGGTATGCTAACTATATGCTAACTGTATACTCACTAGCTACTATATAGCGTGTGCTTACTAGCATACAGTATATGCCATATATTGTATGCTAACTACCACAATATATGATAATTGTTTACTAACAAGCTTCTACATAGTGTGTGCTAACTAGTATAAAGCGTATGCTAACTAGCATACAGTATATGCTAGTTAGCATATACTGTATGCTAACTTAGCAAACAGTATATGCTGACTAGCATATACAGTATATGCTAACTAGCATATAGTGTATGCTAACAAGCACAGTATATGCTGACTATAGCATATACAGTATATGCTAACTAGCCATATAGTGTATGCTAACAAGCACAGTATATGCTAACTGTATACTAACTAGCTGCTATATAGTGTGCTAACTAGCATACAGGATTATGATAACTAGCATATAGTGTATGCTAACTACCACAATATATGCTAACTGTATACTTGCTACTTTATAGTGTGTGCTACCTAACAAAAAACCCAATATATTATTCTGTAACACATAAAAATGGAATAGTAGGAGGCAACTGTTGATATGAAAAGATTATCTCATTATTAACTTCCAGCATCAAATAACATTACATAGGGTTTAATTTTACAATGAGTCACACCCGCCAAAAATCTTTATGCCTCCTCAGAGGGCGTTTGTAGTGACCGAGCTTTTTTGCTCCCTCCTTTTTCTCTGCTTTCTCCTTTTCCTCTGCTTTTTCCTTTCTCTCTGCTTCTAGGTCGTCTCTCTGATGTTCCTTTTCTTTTCTTTCCCTCTCCAGCCTAGCTTTCTCCTCTCTCTCTGCTTGTAGGTCATCTTCCTTTTGTTTGCGACGAAGTTCTACTTGTCTCTCAGCCTCTAGCAACTGTTTGATGACTGCATCAGAGAAGTTATCAGAGCCTGTATCAAAGAAATTGTCAACCACATACGTTGCCCGATCATCCGACTGCAACCAAAGAAAAAGCCAGTCTTTCAAAGTTTCTATAAGAAACTGTTGTCTCTCCTCAGCACTCTGGTCCTCTAGCTTCGGAGTAACGAGCCAAGCTTGTGCTAGGTTCTGAAACACTTTATAGAGGCTATCATCACTCAGAAGCGTGTTTTGGGCGTTGTACGTCGGATTGTATTTCCAAAACAAGGCTAAATCTTTCATAAACATAGGTTTATTCAAGGTCTACCAGGGTTGCAGACTGCAGTGCTCTTGCGCAAAAAAATCGGCAATCCTTGGCACCTACAATTTAAAAACAGCCCTGCAAATATTCATGACTTTACGATGCATGCTTGTGCTCCAAATATATACACTCAAGAACTGAAGACACCAGTCCAAAAACATGTGGCTGTCCTTGCGACAGAACACCTGCTTATCCTCTATATTGTATTTTAACATTTCATCTGCATATGCAAGGGGCTTTTCGCCGAAGCGAGTCTCTACCACCCTCAGCAAAAGACCGTTGAGATCTAGTAAAAGAGTCCTTTTTTCATCACAGAGTCGCTTAGGCACCCATATTGGGTCTGGAAGAGAATACCATTTAGCATATATAACCTCCCCTGATGGGTGAACATAATTTAGGCGCTCAAAAATTCTACGGGCACGCTGTGAATATCATTTGAGCCGCTTTTCAATCTCCAATTTTTGTCTCCTTATCTGCTTGACTTTGCGAACTCGCCATTTTCGTAATTTCTGCCATTGCATGGCAGCATTTACATTAGGCAAGGCAATTAATGCCAGTTTCTCTTCCTCTCCAAAGAAACAGCGATACGAAGTGAAGAAGTTCATAGATTGGCAGAAAATTATAATGGACTGCTGCTCAACATTATATTACACAAAGACATTTTCACCGGGAAAATAAAAAAAATTACATGACAGCCACAAGAGGCATTAGGTTGTCAAAATGGCATAGCCATAAGAGTGAAGGGCATAGGTATGGGAACACTAAGTAAAGGCTAAACAACTGAACAGTGACAGTTGCCTGCTTACAGTATAGATCTGGGCAAAAAAGGAAAGGTCTTAACACAGTTTTTTGCAAGCTCTTGAGCGGGTGGCTTTCTTTTCACCTTTGGTGCTTTCAGCTTTGTCCTCCATCTTCTTTGGGGAACCATAGCCGTTGCTTGCAGTTTCTTCAGGTACCTCTTCCGGACCCACTTTTCTCTTTGCCTTAGCCTTTCGCAAAAAACCCTCGAGAGGGTTGTTATCACCAACTTCCTGCGGGTCCTCTATGCTGTTAGTCTTCAATGTTTCCCCTGATGCACTGGCACTAGCCATTGTCTGCTGCTGAGAAGTTTTTACTGTGTCAGTCGCCGCAGCAAGCATGGCACACGCATGAGGAACCATGACAAAAAAATCATCTTCTTCTGATTTACTGCTCATGTCACCGCCTTCCTCTGTTGTTTTCATGCTTGCACTTTGCATTTGCTGGGATCCCGCATCTACTCCTTCATTCATTGTATCTAGGTCACAACCCTTCTCAGTCGAAGGGTTCTCAGTTTTTGCAACCTTTCCCTTACCTTTGGTGTCATGCACACTGCCCACATCATGTAGGGGCTTTGAGAGGCCTGCAACAAAAAAATCTTTGATTACACCCTTTATAAGCATGTCATGTATGCTACATAGTATGTTTCATATGCTAACTATGTGTGCAGCTAGGCCAGTATGCTAATTAGCATTCCCGTGTATGCTAGCTAGCATAATCATATATGCTGTGACTAGAATATCAAGTATGCTAACAAGCATACCAGGTATGCTAACTAGTAAACCTTATAATCTCTAAGCAATTCAAGTGTACCCAAAAGCTTCTATGTGCTAACTAGTAAACCTTATAATCTCTAAGCAATTCAAGTGTACCCAAAAGCTTCTATGTGCTTACTAGAGCACAGTATATGCTAATTAGCATATCCAACATGCTTAATAGCATATCAAGTATGCTAATTAGCATATCCAGTATGCTAGTTAGAATATAGGATATGCTAATTAGCATATCCAGTATACTAACCATCATACTGGATATGCTAATTAGTATATCCTGTATGCTAACTATCATTCCAGCTAGCATATCCGGTATGCTAATAAGCATATCCAATATGCTAACTAGCATACCTAGTATGCTAACTAGTAGACCTTATAACCTCTAAGCTAATCCAATATGCTCCAAAATGCTTACTAGCATATAAAAATTGGTAATTAGCATATCCAACATGCATAATAGCATATCAAGTATGCTAACTAGCATATTCAGTATGCTAATTAGCATAACCAGTATGCTAGTTAGCATACAAGATATGCTAATTAGCATATGTTGTATGCTAATTAGCATTTCAGATAGCAATCCAATATGCTAACTAGCATACTGGATATGCTAATTAGCATTCAATATGCTAACTCCGGTATGCTAGTAAGCATACCCAATATGCTTACTAGCATATTGGATATGCTAATTAGCATCCACTCATCCAACTAGCATATCCAGTGTGCTAGTTAGCATATTGGTTACGCTAATTAGCGTATCTTGTATGCTAGTTAGCGTATCCAGTATCCTAACTAGCATATCCGTTGTGTTTATTAGCATTCTGGATACGCTTTTTAGCATATCCGATATGCTAGTTAGCATGCTAGTTAACATATCCCGTATGCTAACTTCCCGTATGCTAGTTAGCATACTGGATATGCTAGTAGGCCTACTTGATATGCTAATTAGTATATCCGGTATGCTTGTTAGCATATTGGGTATGCTAACTAGCATATATGCTATGCTAGTTAGTATACAGGGTTAGTATACACAGGGTGTGCTTACTAGGATGCTAGTTAGCATACAGAGTATGCTAATGAGGATGCTAGTTAGCATGCAGGGTATGCTAACTAGCATATACGTATATGCTAGTTAGCATCCTACTAGCATATCTAGTATGCTAACTAGTATATTGGATATGTTAATTAGCATATGCAGTATGCTAACTATCATACTGTATATGCTAACTAGCATACCTGGCATGCTAATTAGCATATTCATTATGCTAACTAGCATACCTTTTATTCCCAATATAATCAAGCTTGCAGACTGTATGTCTTGTATGCTAGCTAGCAAGCATACATTCAAGTATGGTTTCTTACCAATCTCTGGTGTGGTTGGATGTCGTGTTGCAAGGTTGCACAACCATGCGGTAGGTATGCTTTTTTTTGCAGAAGGGAGCCCTACATATGGTCCCAAGGGAGCATGTAGGAGCAAAGCACAGAAGGTGATAATTATGCTCACAAGGGAGCTTGACCATTGCAAGCAATGGTTGGACCTCAAGGGGCAGCAGACCACAGGCAGTACATAAGTTTGTTCCGATGCTGTCTTGCACCTCTCTATCCTTCATAAAATTAGCAAGGGCTAGATTAGTTAGGGCAGTTTGGAGAAACGAGCCCTGCAGCTTGGACTGCATGTGCATCAGATTAGTTAGGGCAGTTTGGAGAAACGAGCCCTACAGCTTGGACTGCATGTGCATCAGAAGTTCAAGTTGGCTTTCAGAGTTCTGCACCTTGGATTTTGCAATTTCCACCTCAACCTACAAAACCAAGACAAAAAGAGCATGGTAAGTACATGAGTTACCTGAGCACATGTACCAAACATAAAGTGCAGAGATGAAACTTATGGACACTTACCAGTTTATAGGTTATGTCTGGTTATGTCTATGTCACTATCTATGGGGTCATCTTCACGAAGAGGAAACCCCATAGCCTCTATGGTGTCTTTGGTTTTCTCTATTCTGACTTCAAGCTCCATCTTTCACCGGGCATCCCCATCATTGCTTTGCAATAGAGCCTGCAACTCCATCTCAGCTGCTTGCAACCTCTGTCTCATGGCCGTGACAATAGGAGTGACCTTCGCATTTTTTGCATTCAAAGCCCTAGCAAGTTCCAGGCCCTCTTGCACTTTGTTTAGATTCTATTTCTCATAATGTAGTTGTGTTTTCATTTGAAGGACAGCTGCCTTCATGCACTGCCATTCCTCCAACCCACAAACTGAAGAAGCTTCCATCTCCTATCGAGACTATCTTGATGAGGCTGAAGTGTGGCCTTGGTAGATTTGGCAGTACTCTTTCCTGCCAATGCCATGTTTTCCTCGCAGATGTCAGCAAACTCATCCTCAATTTTTGAAGTTGGAAGCTGAAGATTGCGTAGTCTCCACTTGTTAACATGGCCCTCATAATAGCCCTTCTCTCGAATATCCTGCAAGTATTGCACTGCAAACTCGGCCCAATTGAACCTAATGGCTGTCCCGCTTGCAATCACGGCGGCAGGACTGAATTCTTTCACGAAACCCTTTGCAAATGCAGAGGAAATTTCCATGTTGGTTGGGGCCTTCTGGTATACATTGTAGTGCAGTTTCATCATCGACTCATACATTTCGGTGTGGATGGTGCTGCATTTGATGCGGTACTGACTGGGATCCTTTGTTTGTTTGAACACACTGAACCATTCAGCATCAGTGACCTGCTCCCACCTAACCATTTTGGGATCTAAATCCTCCATGGAAAGGCCATAAGCAGCATTGAACTCTACCAAAGTTGTACAGAATTTTTCTTGCATGGGGATCACGACCTTCGGAGGTTTCCATCGGCCTACACACATCAAGGGAAATGTGCTCAACTGTAAAGGGAAATGTGCTCAACTATATTGCATGGAAATATGCTCAACTGTATTGCATGGAGCTTCTTGTGGTACTAAAGCCGAAAGTAGAAGAGAAAACACACAGAACCCGCACAAGAGAGAGAGAGAGAGAGAGGGAGAGAGAGAGAGAGAGTACCCGAGAGGGACATTGGGGAACCTTGAGATCGCGTTGTGCTTTTGCAGGGAGATGGAGAAGCAGAAGGGGCTCTGCGTTTTCTGTGTATAGGAGAAGGCGGCGTGGCTCTACGTTTTCTGTGTATAGGAGAACGCGAATGCGCCGCCTTGCTTGCGGGCTCCATGGTGCTCTGGCCTTTGCACTTCATCACCCCACCACTCTGCTATAACACCCGTGCTAACTAGCTTCAAAGACTAGCTCGTAATTCAATATACCACAACTTTCATTGATTACTCTTTTTTTTTAAAGTGCTCATTTGAGCTTTTTGTATCAGCCAGAAGTTTTAAATATGATTACTATTATAGTGACTTACATGCCTAAACTTATGCTAAGTAGGAATGCTTGTTCACACATGTGAACTAGCATAAAAAGCGTAGCACGTTAACATGCTTCTACCCCTATATATCATTGGAAAGGTCTCAAAGAGTAGATTCCTTCGCTCACTTTTGAGTTGATTTGCAAAAATTTCACCAAAAGTCCATTTCTCTAGAGAGAGGAGGTGTGGAAATCCTTAAGGGGCAAAAATGAGAGTCCATATTTCACCTAATGCAAAATAGGAGTGTCCCTTCTATCTACATAGCATGGTAATTCTAGTAAAACAAATGCATACCACATGCTAATCTTGTGGAGAGCATGTGGAGGAGGGTGGAAGTATGCATAAGAGAGAAGAATCCTTCTAGAATTCCTATATGGAGGAGTGTGGAAGTATGCATAAGAGTGAATGATTCTTCTAGAATTCCTATGTAGACTAAGAAGAATTTTGACATGTGTACTTGAGGGGATTTTTTAGTGGGCTTGATCAAGGTAGGGTTGAGCGTATCTTCCAACTAAAAAAATCTTTGAAGTAAGAATCAAGAAGACACATGGACATGTAGTAGTGACATCCATTCTTAGGGGATCCAAAGTTGAATACTTCTTCTTATCTCTTAATGTGATTCTTAAGAAGAGGGTGACTTGTAAGGCTTATTATAAATATTTCATATATTAGCATATTAAGCCATATAATTTCCTTATTCCTTAGATGTTAGAGCTACCTTTACTATTGTTGTAGCTTATTTCTTTCCTATTCTATGTGTGTTAGTGATGGAATTTTAGTTTCCTTGGGTCTTACTAGTGATGTTTTAACTTAGTAAGCTTGTCTACATATATGATGTGACTCATGCTTATGTTAATGTTCTCTCTTCTTATCTACTCAACCTTATCTAGCATGTGTCTAATTAAGTCTTGTTCCTCACTTCTCATTATCCTTGAACAATTGTGCACCCAAAAAGGTCACAAATGAGGATCCCTAGCATTTGGATTGGTAAGAGTGTACATGTCAAAGAGGGTTGGTGGTGGCTTGGTGGGTGCTGCAATTAAGATGGGCTTGGGGGCAGGTGCGGGTTGGGAAGAAGGAGGAATATCCATTAGAGAATTCTTGAGGATGTCTTCCATTGTCATTTGGGAGTCCCTCGATGTCTTCCTTGGAGTCGTGCTTGCTTGTAGCTCCTTTTTTATTAGTGGTTGTATTATCTTTCTATCCCTACTTTTTCCATTCCTTAAATTCTTGTGTTAGTCCTTCCAACTCCTTGAATTCATGTATTAGTCCTTCCAGCTCCTTTAATTCATGTATTAGTCCTTCCATCCTTGTATTGTCTTTTGATCATGCTTTTCCTATTCCTTTAGTTCATGTTTTAGTCCTTCTAGCTCTTCTACATTCACCTTGACTGTGGATTCACCAGTCACCTTGTCTTCAAGCTACTTTGTAGCTAGCACGTGCTCTTTTAGTTTGTTCATGGGTATGTTTTCAATGGCCAAGTTGGTCCTCCATGCCACTATTTCCTTATTGCTTCATGATGAACCACCTTCTATTCTTATCTTCCACTTTCATATTTATAAATTCTTTTTCTAGACCTCGAGCTCTTGCATTAGCCTTGTGTTCTGCATTTGGAGTTTCTCCACTTTCATTAGGGAAAGGTTGAGGTGTATAGGGGCCCTTTAAGATGCCATGTGATTAAAAGGTTATTAAGGAAAAGGGCCAATCATGTGATGCCATGTATACAAAAATGTTGGGTGATTAAAGGTGGCCAAAAGATTCTCTAGAAGATGCCTTTTTGTACTTTTCATTCCCAAAAAGTGGGGGGGAAAGTTTTTGAAATTTTGGACAACCATAACTTCTACATATGAGCTCAAAATTTGTCGGAGATTAGAGATCCAGAATCTACTCACTGAGCTCTTTCCATAGATATGTCACATGATATGGTTTTGCCCACTCAATTTTAAATTCAATTTTGGCGAGAAACTTTGAAATTCAAACTTCTAGCCATTTGAAAAATAAGAAGGTATCTAAAGTCAAAGAAACTTAACATTTTAACAAAAAGTCATTAAAATCATAATATGGCAGCTTAAAGGGCCCCTATAGACCTCAACCTTTCCCTAATGTTTACTACCACTTTTTCTACCATCTTCTACTCTATCCTTGTTCCTATCCTCCCCTCTTCTTGGCTTTTTGGATTTTGGTCCCGTTTCATTAATCCACCCTTGTTTCTCTCTCTTGTCATCCAGATTCTAGTCCTCCTTTCCATGGAGGGTTATTTGGTTGCAAGTGTGTGGGAGCCTCCATGTTTTTGGATTTTGGTCCCGTTTCATTAATCCACCCTTGTTTCTCTCTCTTGCCATCCAGATTCTAGTCCTCCTTTCCATGGAGGGTTATTTGGTTGCAGGTGTGTGGAAGCCTCCATGATAGTTTTTAGTTTTTGTAGATACTCTTTCCACACCCCCTTAAGCTCATTGATAGTATGATCCTCCCATTCCTCCATCTTCTCCACGTTAAGCTCAAATAATTTTGGGTACTTGTTTGCATATAGTACCCCCAATCATGCCTCGGCTTTCACTAATTGTGTCTTGTCCTTATCCACTCTTTGCTACATAATCTTTATTATATCTTGTCCTTATCTTTGCTGCGCAATCTTTATCATTTCTTGATTCTCCTTGAGTATCAAATTAATCTCGGTCTCATTGCTTTTAGGTCAAAGGAGGGATGGCCCTATATCTTATTTCATCGTCAGCCCTTCTTGCTCTTGTCTACACACAATGCCTTTCAATATCTCGAGTCTTGAAGTCCAATAGCTTCACTTGCTATTGAAGCTCCACCCTCATCAATCCTTCTTCTAAGCTATCACTAATGGAAGTTGCATCCACCATTTGAAAGGAATCTCACTCCTCTCACTCTCTAGTCTCTCTCACACTCTCTCTCACACATGAAGTAGGGGAAACATGCACCAAGAATCAACATTAAAGAGCTACTACTCAGAACTCTCTCACAGACAATGCACATAGATAAGAGAAAATAGATAGCACTAGATTCCACTAGCATAAAAGGTGTCAAAATTATGGGGAGTATGCACAATGGAAGCAATAGGTGATGGCAATATAGAGAACAATATATGAGAGAGAGCAAGAACACAAGATATATATAAAGCTTCTATATTACCTTCTATTTCAGCTACTCCAAAGTTGGCTTAACCTTCACCTTCAAGTGTTGTGTTACAAAAAGTAAGGCCTCCTGCCCTTTATATAGGGTTCACCAAGGGCTAGGGTTGGTGGGCCAACCCTAGATCCCTTGTCCACTGACATGCCCACTTTATTTAGGGTGTGTCCACATGTCCACTTTATTTGGGGTGTGTTCACTTTATTTGGGGTGTTCACACCTACATAACCTCTTTCTCTCATCCTTTACCACTTGTAGATCATATATTTCAACACCCCCTCTCAATGCCACCATGGGACAATGCCAAACATGGAGCAAGGTGAGCATTGGACATATAAGAACAAAATTACCCCCTCTCAACCATAGGGTAGATGACAAGGTAGGTAGCCTTTATACATTAGGCTTTTACAAAAGTGATGAGTTATAGAGAAATGTGGTTCACTCCCAATTCTAGCAAACATGCTTCTACTCCTCGATTATAAGAGTTTCTTATATAGAACATTTGAGGAATTTACATAATTACCCTCAACATTAGTAACATATTTTTTGGTACCATCTCTTCCATAGTGGCTTCGTGCACCATCCTTGTTGTTCCTTCGCTTTGATGAAACCATCTTCTTGCAAAAGGCATTTGTCAAGTGGGATTTGGATGTACCATTCCTCATTACATTGGCTTCATTGGTTCGTCTTCATGCTTCTCTAATCCTTTCTCATGGTAGACATGCTTCATGTGTACATGTCTCCTTCCAATCATGCTAGCTTCCTTAGTCCAGCTACCACATAGACCAACACATGCTGGCATCCATATTTTAATAGATTATGCATGTGCTTCTCAATATGCTTCTTGCTTCCACCTTTCACTTCATCATGATGCAGAAATACATACACCAATATGAACATTAATTTAGAAGAGGTTTTACCACTTGTTTGTCAACACAAGGGCAATGTCTAACTCCATTACAATATGGTAGACATGACTTCCATGCACATGAGTTTATAAAAAAAATATTAGGATCAAATTTCATGCTTGATGTGTTGATTTTTCTTGGTTTCAAAAATTGTGCATGCCTTGCACTTCCCAAGTGAGAACGGCACAAATAATTTCTTCCTTCGCTTGCCTCGAGCTTTAGAGTGCATTTTTTTTCCTTCTCTAAAAAACACACCGTGTGTTTGTTGTTCATGATGCATCGGCTCTGTGTTTTTGGGTGTAGCTACTCTGCTACATTAACACCACAGCAAGACGGCCATTTCTTATACCGGCTACGGTTATTGTGCAAGCAAAAGCCGACAGACGTTGACGGAGAGAACCAATAGAATGGACAATTCGCTTGCGTTTTCTTCCCCCTTTTTCCTCAAGTTCTTCTTCTTCTTGTTGTCGATGTGATGAAGATCGTCTTCTTCTTCTTCTTCCAAGCTTCAAGAGCTTGCTGATGATGACACAATTTCATCTTTGATGAAGCTCTTTTGTTGCATTCCTTCTTGACGCCTTTTTGCTTCTCACCTTCTTCTACCACCGTCCTTCTTAATGAGGATGTGAATGGCTTATGATAGTGAGAGAGAGAGAGAGAAAAGGGGATTGAATGGGAACTTAGCCTTTGCAAGGCTTTGATACCACGTCAAAATTATGGGGGGTATGCATAGTGGAAGCAATAGTTGATGGCAAGATAGAGCAACATATATGAGAGAGAGCAAGAACACAAGATGTATAGAAAGCTTCTATATTACCTTCTATTTCAGCCACTCTAAAGTTGGCTTAACCTTCACCTTTAAGTGTTGTGTTACTTGTGTTGTGTTACAAAGAGTGAGGTCTCCTGCCCTTTATATAGGGTTCACTAAGGGCTACCCTAGATCCCTTTTCCACCCACAACCCTAGATCCCTTTTCCACCCACATGCATGCCCACTTTATTTGGGGTGTGTTCACACCTACATGACCTCTTTCTCTCATCCTTTACCACTTGTACATCATATACTTCAACAAAAGGGGGATAGTGTTTTTGCAGTATGAGAAAATGACTAATATATAAATGGTCCTTATTCACACGTGCACCCAAAACTAATAGTTTAACTAAATGGAGGCTGGGCACCCAAAACTCATAATTTAACTAAATGGAGGCTTGGCCAGTATTATCTCATAATGATTACATCTTTTAGAGTGCCATTTCATAACACTTATTTCTTGCTCTCATATGTATAACCCATATAATGGGGTAATAATAATGTTCTTCTCTTACGAGCTATGAGCTCTCCTATCTTCTTGGATGTGTGTGGCCCACTCCTATCTGTGTTACACTTGATAGTGGTGCACATTCCCTTGTGGCTTTTTTAAAAGCCTAGATCATGTTCAAATTTGGCTTTGCTCTGAGCCTTACTTGAGAAACTTAATGATTGATAAAGCTTATGCATGGAGAACTATGGAACTCTACTTTGCATACAAAACTTTACCATGCCAACATTGGCTTGAAGGAAGGGTCTTTATACCAAATCTATTTTATACTAATTCATTGCTTGATTTTATATGCTTTTGTGCTCTTTAATCTTTGTCATATTTCTTTTATTTGTGTAAGAAAATCGACCAACACATAGAAAGGTACTATTTTCAACATTCATGGATACTTGTATAGTTTGGCTTACATGATGCAAAGTATTTTAAGTTGGAGTTTCCTTTCTTAAACTTGTTTATATAGGCCTTCTTCCCTAGTGTTTCCTCTTAGAGGGGTAAGATTGTTTCTTTGCTTCTAAGCAAATAGGTGTTCCTAAGCATATCTATGTCTTTTTCTAAGCATAACTATGTCTTTTAAGAGCTCAATATTTTTGCTTTAATTGTTTAAATGATAATTTATTTTTTCTTCATTATGTCTTGCATTTACAAAGAATCAGGATCTCTTGATTTTTAAGAGCTCAATATTTAATTGTTTAAATGATAATTTATTTTTTCTTCATTATGTCTTGCATTTACAAAGAATCAGGATCTCTTGATTTTTTTCTATGAAATGATTTGTCTATTGTGAGGTATCCCACCGTGGCTCATTAGTCAAGACTAATATGACACCATTACTGTCATTTTATATGAGGCTTTTGACCAATTTATTTACGAGTTTAGTAATGTCTTGCTGCTAAGCTAATAACCCCTCCTACATACAACTTAGTGTGGATGTTGTTTCTCTTGTTAAGAGTGTTTCTTGCCCATAAAGATGTTGGATTGGCTCTATAGTACTCTATATGTTTGGGTAATTTTGTTCTTTTATTAAAGCCATCATTGCTTTACTTCATGAATTATTCATCTAGCTTAATGACTTGTTGAATGCAATACTTTACATATTAACAACTTGTTTAGTTATCACTTGTTTATCTTGTTGCTTTGGTGAATGCTATGCATATATATGATGATGAAACTAGATAAATCAAATCTCATGAATTTTTTAGAACTACCTTTATTGTTAGGAAGTGGTGTTAATATGGTTAGACCAATGGTTGGCAATGTTATCTAATCACACTCAAATGTGTGACCATGATAATAAGTGCGTGTGGTGTAGACATCTACAAACATAAGTACTAGCTCATGTTTGTTTTTGCATGGTGCTAGAAGTATTATGCCCCCTTTGTGGTTCAATGGTAGTAGTGAAGGTTCATTTCATATTAAGCTATTCTCGACTCTTTAAAGTTTGCTTCAAATTTTATGAAATTGAACTTTATTCTAGTTGTGCAAACTTGAACTCACTCCTTGTTGACTTTACTTGATTTTTCTAGATGTTGTGGGATGTAATGTCTATGCCACTTTTTATGAAAGCTTTCTTAAACCATGCTATTTGGGATATTTTCAGTAATAGTATAATCTATTTTGGCTTCTAGTTTCTTGTAGTCTATAGCTTGGCCTAGTTTAACACTGTGGGGGGATATTAACAACACAAACGAGAGCACACACACACACACATATACATACATACATACATATGTATGTATGTATGTATGTATGTATGTATGTATATGGATATGTGCATGCACGTGTGCACACACACACACACATCTGTCTATATGCACATACATACATACATACATATCATGTGTATATAAATATATAAATACATATTTATATATGCATATGGATACATGCATATATGGATACATGCATGTGTATATAAATATATATATACATATTTATATATATGCATATAGATACATGTATATATGTGTATAAATACACACACACATATACATACACACATGGATACATGCATATGTATCCATATGCATGTATACATATGGATACATGCATATGTATCCATATGTATCTATATGCATATGGATACATGCATGTGTATATAAATATATATATACATATTTATATATATGCATATAGATACATGTATATATGTGTATAAATACACACACACATATACATACACACACACACACACATGTGCGTATATAGATATACGTACATGTGTGTATAAATATGTATATATATATAAATTTTATATATATATATATATGTATGTATGTATGTATGTATATGTATATAAATATTTATATATATGTATGTGTGTACATATATATATACACACATACATACATACATACATGTTTATATACACACATACATGTATCTATATGCATATATGTATACATATTTATACACACACATACGTGTATCTATATGCGTGCATATAGATACACGTATGTGTGTGTATAAATATGTATACATATATGCATATAGATACACGTATGTGTGTGTATAAATATGCACGCATATAGATACAAGTATGTGTGTGTATAAATATGTATACATATACGCATATAGATACACACACATACGTGTATCTATATGCACGCATATAGATACACGTATGTGTGTGTATAAATATGTATACATATACGCATATAGATACACGTATGTGTGTGTATAAATATGTATACATATATGCATATAGATACATGTATGCATATATGTATCTATATGCATATATGTGCATATAGATACACATATATGTGTCTATATGCATATATGTGCATATAGATACATGTATGTGTGTGTATAAATATGTATACATATATGCATATAGATACATGTATGTGTGTTTAAATAAATATATATACAACAATGTTATACATCTATCACACAAATTATTATAGCATTCAATAATTTATTAGTAACACAAATAAATCACGATAAATAGGACGAATGATAACAATTTATCTTCTACATTTTTTTTTTTTTTTAAAGGGTGCGGCTATATCAGAAGACAGCCACTGCCGAAGGAGTAATACACAGGTTGTAGTGCAGTCTGGTCGCTTCTTTTGCATGGACTTTTTGCAACACCATATTGCTGCTATCAGTGGTGGTGGTGGTGGCGTTGGAGATGGTGGTGGTGGACGCGATTGCAGCAGACTTAGCAGAGCTGATTATCATTACTGCATCACAAGTATGCGCCGGTGCGCCAACACCATTGTTGTCCTGACCTGAGGTCTCATCATCCACCGCAATATCATCCTCAAATCCATTATTGTTTGTGATACTATTAATCTCTAAGGAGGCAGCCTCATTAGTGCTAATATCATTCCTACAGAGCCAATTACCCTCATTACAGAACGTACTGCTATTCTCATTTGCATTATCATCATTCTCGAAGCTTAGCGCTCCCTCACCTGCATCACGTAGCTCAACAAGAACAAGTTTGAAGCGGCCATCCTTCTTGGATGCTCTTAGGAAGCTCTTGGGGGCATGGCTATCTGCTTCTAAGTCGAGCAAAAACCTACCACTGGCCCTGCGAGGCCTAAGGCAGCCCACTGTTGAGAGGCCCATTGATTCATTGCTAGGAGGGGCAGCTATGGATGAAATAGGAGGTGGGAAACTGCCTCTAGCCTTAGGATAATGGCAAATTCTGTTGGGCACTTGTGCATCAGAATCATCAATTCTAGGTTTAATGCTATCCTGTCTTTCTGCAATTTCTTCTCTGCTTTGCCTATCAAATTCCACTACATAATTTGCATGGCTGTTTTGCTCATCCTCCTCATTTGAGCTTTCACAGCCTATCCCCTCAGTGCAATATTGAAGCTTTATAAGTCCCCTAAGCCTTAGAGATCTAAGAGAAGAGCTCGTCTGATGATTGATTTTCATCAATGGAGGATTTGTAGCTTGATGAGAAGCTGAAGTGCTTTGGAAACTCTCCCAAGAAAGAGCCATTATGGTATCTAGAGTGATGAAGAGGGTGGCAATAATATTGGGCACACTGGAAATATACTTACCTTATCTAAAAGAGAGCCTTAATTATAGTCTTAGCTACCTTCTTTTTATATGCAATTTTTGTAATCATAGGCGCATAAAACCAGGCACCTTGGAAGTAGAGGTGTAAAGAGAAGTACTACATTGAAAGTGAGATGAGAATGGTGTTGGGCATGCGTAGAAGAAGTGTTGGCCATCTCAAGCCTATGTAATTCCATAGGCCTTGAGAGGGGCTTTCCTCTTTTTGCATAATGTGAACACTACGTGTAGGCAACCTTAGATCTCTTGGGGATAATAAGGTCCTTTTCCTAAAAGTCATTAAAGGTAAAACTACATGCCTTGAGGATATATGAATCCAGTAGGGGATGGCCCATGGCCTTTAATTCTACTTTTTTCCATGATTCTTCTAGCTACAAAGTTTCTTGGAGAGCAATGAAAGAAAAAGTAATGAGAAATTGACTTGAGAACTACCCATGATGATGATGTGAAGATGATATTGTGCAGTGCTTTTACATGGTGGTGATGTTTGTGGAAGAAATTTCATTCACGTAGTAGAGCCTTTTCCTCTAGTTTTGCATGGAAGAAGTCTCTTCTTTTAAGATCCTTTATGATATGAGAATCTATTCATGAAGATATGGTGATATGGTCCTATTTATGCATATGATATGTTAAGAATATATTAAAGTAATCTTTGGGATCACACATGTCCCCACCAAAGTGCATCTGATTGATCCCATGTGCTTTATCATTTCACGATAATTTAATTTAGGAAAAAAAACATTCATCAAAGGCCTATAGATGAATGCATTTCTAAGTTTCCCCATATATAAATAATAAAGACTTACACCTAAATGCACGCATATATATATGTATGCCATGAAACTGTGTGTGTGTGTGTGTGTGTGTGTGTGTGTGTGTGTGTGTGTGTGTGTGTGTGTGTGTGTGTGTGTGTGAGAGAGAGAGAGAGAGAGAGAGAGTTGCCCAAATTATAATAGATGTTACCCCAGCATAGATAATGAGAGGACTATTCTTACAATCAAGAAAAGAAAAGAAAAGAAAACATAACTCCTCTTCGCTCTTTATGTCCATGCGCCACATAATTGTGACCTTTACAATGGTACCTCGTATAAGAGAGGACACGGGTTAATGATTTGATTAGACATTGGGGAGATGAAATAATCTCCAAATATTCTTGACCTCAATTTTTATTTGAGGATATTGAAGTTTGTATAGCGTTGAGGGCAAGTTACTTTGAGAAAATATAGTAGTTGTACATCCATAGATAATATAAAGCATAAAATTCACTAATAAATATGAAAGACTTAGATTGTGACAAAAAGTCACAGTTAATAAGTTTTAACACCTTGTCTTTGCTTTTTAAATATGCATGGCAACAAACTTTTAACATCTTGGAAAAAAAACACTCTATACACAAAGTTATTGGAAACAAATGCTCCATCCTCAATATTTTGTAAGATCTTGCTTGCTCATGTTAAGGCGGCAAGGCTCCCTTAGTGAGGAGAAGATATGTTTCAATGGTCTAAATGCTTAACATCTTGGTTTGCATAGTTATTAGAAATAAATTCTCCATCCTCAATATTTAATAAGATCTAGCTTGATCATGTTATGATAAGGCTTCCTTAATAATGAGGAGAATCTATGTTTCAATGGCCTAAATGCTTAACATCTTGGTTTGCATATTGAATTGAGATATTTTTCTGATATCTCACGTTTGTAAAAATGAGGAAGCTATGTGTAAATGGCTAAACTAGTTTGCATAGCAATTGAGATCTTTTCATGATTATCTTGGAATTGAGATCTACCTTGCTTATGTCTATAAGGCCCTGCTCCCTTAATGAGGAGAAGCTATGTTTTAATGGCCTAATGCTTAACATCTTGGTTTGCATAGAAATTGCAATATTTTTGTGATTATCAAATGGAAAAGTTTTACAAGGTTTGAATCAAGCCAAACATTCTAATGTACTAGGTCTATTTGTGAAAGTATTGGATAAAAGTCCATGGAGTAAGTTTACTTTTGGTAGCATCTAGTTTGTAAAGGGCACCTAGTTTGCATACATTTAGTGCGCATTAATACTTCGGATGGCATGCATGATTAGTGGACATAAGAGGCCCTATTTGCTACCAAAAGTAGGTTTATTTTTGGTAGCAGCTAGTTAAGTACATGTAAAGGGCACCTAGTTTGCATCCATTTAGTGCCCATTAATACTACAGATGGCATGCATGATTTATGGACATAAGGGAGCTTATTTTCAACTATTGTGAGACTACAAATAGGAAATTTTAGGGATTACATCAAGTTTGCCAAATAGCTTTTATAGGGCATATACAAAACTCTCTCTCTCCCCCTCCCTCCACCTCCTCATATCCATTACCTCCATTGTGCATTATAGCATGTGAAAAAACCCTTGGATTTAAGTTTTGTAGAATGTTTTGATATTCAACAAGGTATTAAGATTTTTGGAAGGTTTGTGAGAGGGATAAGTTTTTCATTCTTTTATGAAATTGTGACAATGTTTGCTTCTAACTTTACTATGTTGAGAAATGCAATCGATCCTCCCCTAGGTATGGCACATAGTCGATCTTGGTAGGGATATCCCACATTTAGAGTTCCTATCTCACCACAATCTCAGTTTCCTTACTTTGGGTTACAAAACAAGAAATTTTCCACTTTTTGGTCTCAAGTCTAGTATACACCCTATTTTTTAATTATTAATCCAACACACTTTCATGCTAATTGTACACTTTGATGCTACTCTCTCACACAACTCACTCGCACATGTAGCTTCCCATCCCAAGCTTCCTTTGACTCAATACAAGGACTTTAGGCAAAGAATCATCCCTTAACTCAAGGAGAGTCTCTATAATTTTCTAGATAGATTTTAATCCCACAACTATAGAGAGGTTTCCTTGCAAATTTGCTAAGAAATGGCTCATAGGTAGTAGGATGATAAGCTAGCTACTTCAGGGCAGTTTGGATAGGAGTGGGACATTTTTGAGCTTCCCAAACATGGTATCTCAAGCGAGTTAAAAAGTACCAATAACACATTGCCAAGCTTCCCGTAGTCACATAGCTTGCTCGAGATATGTGGTGGCCACGTAGGTCGGAGAAGAATTGCCAAGCTATATCATACATGGCATCACAACCAAGCAATCGAGTCAGCATCTCAACATATCTTAGGTGAGATAGGTGGAGTTGCTGACTAGATTGCCCGATCATGGTGCCATGCCAACTAAGTATGTATATTTATATCTCAAGACGAGATATGCAAATTGAGAAAATGTTTCTCAATGAGATATGGTAAATAAGAAAATGTTTCTCGAGCAAGATATGGAAATTTATTTAATATACTAGATACCAAAAATAAAATTAGATCAATATATGCGTGAAATTGAATTACCATATCTCGAGTGAGATGTGGTAATGAAGAAAATATTTCACGGATGAGAAATAAAAATTTATTTAATAAATTGAATTAATATTTCTTGGTAATAAACGAGCATGAAAATGAATTAATTAATCTTGGGCAAGATACTTATTTTATTGAGTTTATCTTGGGTGATATACTTATATTAATGAGTTTATCTTGGGCGATATACTTATATTAATGAGTTTATCATAGGTAAATTATTAATAAAAGAACATCAGTGTCAGTGGCCACTTATCTCGTCCAAGATATCAGTGCCCTAAAATTCCCAAACATTCCACATCTTTCGTTATCTATGTATCTCACCCGAGTCTTTAGTTATCCTGTCCTTCGATTCTTGATGGCTAAATCTTTAGCAAAAGAATGTTTCTCAATGATAATCTCTTATTTCAAAACTAAACTCTAGGCTTGACGAGCTAGAGATTAAGAATTGATATTTTCATGATTTTGTGTTAGTGAAAATAATGGTTATTTCTTTTTATATTGTGTATGAGTAGATAAAAATTATTTTAACTCATTCTAATGAGAAAAGGATTATCCTAACAAATTGGGAAAAGAGGAATGTTTAATTTAGCTTAATTAAGGAGAATAATCATAATTATGGTTAAAATTATGATATGTATACATAGTTTAATTTTAAGCTTAAAAGAAGAGCTTCTATCATATTTTCATTACAAGTTTTTATTCAATTAGAAAATTGAGAATTGTCAGTAATAGTAGCGAAGCTATGGCAATTTTTTCAGAAAAAAAATACATATCTTATTTTTATGCATAATGCTAAAAGATAATTTCTACCATATTCTAGGTTTAGAAATTTTAAGTAAAAAGAATGATTTTTATCATATTCATGAAAGAATACTTTTTAGTATTTATGCATAATTATTTAATTAAGAAAAAGATAATTTTTTTATAAATTTATTTTTTTACATAAGAATTTTGATGTAAAAAGAAGAATTCCCATGATATTCAAGACCCAAACAATTAAATGTTAAAAGATGAATTTTTGGCATAGTTCAAAATATGAGTATTTATCAAAAGTGGAATTCTGAGTATTATCATTTTTATTGAGAAATATGGGTAGAATTGATTTTGGTAAATCCCATGAATCTTTTATTCAAAAAGAAGAATATTGAATATATCTTATTTGAGAAATTGAGAAAGAATGTAAAAACATCCATCGAGAAAACTTGGATAATTCTTTATCAAAAAAGGGAATCTGGAATCCCTGAGAGGATCAAGGATCCAATAAGTAAACAAAAACTTAGATTTAGTCCTCATTAATGAAGCTTAAGGAATGAAAACACAATACGCAAATGCTCTTTGTGAGTTTTTACTATAAAATTTTGATAAGGTTCATTTTTCCTTTTTAAACCTTCAACAACACTCTGATACTTCAATTTAATGGGATCGAGAAAAAGTTACCTTTAACTAAGCCAAGCAATTGGCAGAAACTTAAAAAAGTTCTATCAATATCAAAAGTAGAGTAACCATTACTGAATGAATGTGATGAGATGTAGATGGATGTAAATGGATGTGAATGTGAATGTGATGATATGTGAATGGATGTGAATGGATGTGATGAGATGTGAATGGATGTAAATGGATGTGAATGTGATGTGATGATATGTGAATGTGATGTGATGATATGTGAATGGATGTAATGAGATGTGGATGGATGTAAATGGATGTGAATGTGATGTGATGATATGTGAATGGATGTAATGAGATGTGGATGGATGTGAATGGATGTGAATGTGATGTGATGATATGTGAATGGATGTGATGAGATATGGATGGATGTGATGAGATGCGGATGGATATAAATGGATGTGAATGTGATGTGATGATATGTGAATGGATGTGATGAGATATGGATGGATGTAAATGGATGTGAATGTGATGTGATGTGATGTGAATGGATGTGATGAGATATGAGTGAATGTAAATGGATGTGAATGTGATGTGAATGTGATGTGAATGAATGTGCTAAGATATGGATGGATGTAAATGGATGTGAATGTGATGTGATGATATATGGATGGATGTAAATGGATGTGAATGTGATGTGATGATATGTGAATGGATGTTATGAGATATGAGTGGATGTAATGAGATGTGGATGGATGTGGATGGATGTGATGTGATGTGGATCTAAATGGATGTGAATGGATGTGATGAGATGTGAATGGATGCGATGGATGTGATGAGATGTGAATGGATGCGATGAGATATGGATGGATGTGAATGGATGTGGATGGATGTGAATGGATGTGATGTGAGGCGAATGAATGTGATGAGACGTAATGTGGATGTAAATGGATGTGATGGGATGTAAATGGATGTGATGAGATGTGATGTGTGGATGGATGTGATGAGATGTGATCTGGATAGAAGTAAATGGATGTGATGAAATGTGATGTGGATAGATATGTGGATAGATGTGGTGAGATGTAATATGATGGGAATGGATGAGAATGGTTGAAGGACGATGGGAATAGATATGAATGGATGTGGATTAAGCAATGTGAATTGATGTAGAAGAATGTAGAATAATGAGAAATGATGTGGAACAATGTGGAAAGATGAGAGTTTGTTAGAAACTGTATTTATGAAACCTGTTTTTAAAAAAGACTGTTTTATGTCAAGAATGCTGGGAAGCATTTTGACTATCTTGTCGATTATGGTCATGAGACGACATAAGTGAAAGTTGCAACAGATGACGGAGAGTCAATGGAGGACGTCTTGCGTGGCAAGGTCTGTCGAGGTCTTCACGAGCCTCGATTCGATTAAAAATGGGGAGCTTCCGATACGGTGGATGAGGGACCAAGGAAGTGGCCTATGAGTGAAGCGCTAGGTGACCTGCAAAGGAGCCTAGAGGATGCTGACCATACGGTGCTCAGGCTCTGGGTCACCAAAGATATCCACATGTTCATCGAGGAAGAAAATGGAACATTGAGTTGGAGTTGTTTTCTGAACATGGGCATGGAGCTGGTTGATTGGCCTTGCTGGTCTTAATAACGGATGAGTCCATGGCTCTTTTATATGGATCTTGATGGTTAATCTTCCTGATCTTAAATGGAGAGTCCATTTGGATTTTTCTTATGTGATTATATTTCTGGGTACTATGAGCTAGGAACTATCAAAAAGGCCCCTGAGAGTGAGCAGGTGGTGAGCAATCTGGTTGCCAATGATGCCATGGGTATACCGATGAAGGGATGATTGAAAGCTAGAATTCAAGCAAGATATTTTAGAGGATTATGATCAGTGATACTATGGTTTCATTAAAAGATTGTTTTAAAGACAGCTGAATCTGTGAAAAAGGCAATTTCATATTGGGTGTGTAAGTGGTGTGACTATCTTGAATTTTGCTTCAAGCACCGACTAGGGGACCTGGGAACTCTTTTCCCTGGTACCCAGGGCAAAACATAACCAAATTTCTAAATGAATCCTATCAATACAATGGTTGGGCGGTTGGCTAGGGCGGTTGATTGGATGGGGTTAGGCTTGACTGATGTATCCCTAAAATAAGACTCAATTCTGTTAAGTTACGATAGTTGAAGTAAATCACGGATAATCCTTGTTCTATGGAAAAGAATCAACGGATGTGCCTCTTGATGAGGAAAAAAGTGTTGGTCTCTATGATCCAGGTGTCCTTGTTCTATGGAAAAGAATCAACGGATGTGCCTCTTGATGAGGAAAAAAGTGTTGGTCTCTATGATCCAGGTGCAAGTGCTTCCCTTGACCCGGCCATGTGACCTTCGGTGTAAGTGGTGTGACTATCTTGAATTTTGCTTCAAGCACCGACTAGGGGACCTGGGAACTCTTTTCCCTGGTACCCAGGGCAAAACATAACCAAATTTCTAAATGAATCCTATCAATACAATGGTTGGGCGGTTGGCTAGGGCGGTTGGCTAACGCATGGGATTGGATGGGGTTAGGCTTGACTGATGTATCCCTAAAATAAGACTCAATTCTGTTAAGTTACGATAGTTGAAGTAAATCACGGATAATCCTTGTTCTATGGAAAAGAATCAACGGATGTGCCTCTTGATGAGGAAAAAAGTGTTGGTCTCTATGATCCAGGTGTCCTTGTTCTATGGAAAAGAATCAACGGATGTGCCTCTTGATGAGGAAAAAAGTGTTGGTCTCTATGATCCAGGTGCAAGTGCTTCCCTTGACCCGGCCATGTGACCTTCGGGTTCAGTCGGAATGTCAATGGGTAAATTAAGGCTCTTGACTATGTTAGAATAAATTTTTCGAAGAAATCGCATGTCTGTTGGGCGAGGGAAGTTTTTCTAGGTTTGATTTTGGCAGAACCGAGGGATTAGTCTCTTGTCCGGATATTCGTGGGCGAGGCCCTGAGTGGGAGACTCTGCTCTGTGTAAGAAGTGCTATTTCCACTGCTAGCACCCCCGAATTCGATGCGCAATGGGAGCAGGGATCTTTGAGCTGGTATCAGTAATCATCCCCTCTCAAAAATGGAAGAAAGATCTTGTTTTACCCTGTTTTGGCCTAGAGAGAGAGAATATCTAGAGAGAGATAATTCAAAATTGAGATATCTTTGGATGCAAAAATTCTCCTAATGTCTAAAATGGATTCCCCTGAAACAGAAGTTCAAATTGAACTTTTCAATGTGCATTAGGAATTAATTGAAAATGTGTATAAGGGACCTTAGCCTAAGGGTCTACATTTTCAGAAATTTTCGGATTATGGTCCAATTAAGGTTCCAATGGGCCAATTGGAACCTTAGCCTAAGGGTCTACATTTTCAGAAATTTTCGGATTATGGTCCAATTAAGGTTCCAATGGGCCAATTGGATTAATCCAAGTGTTGGGATGAGATAAATGCAAAGAATAAAAGAAAATATCCAAAAATGAGTAAATGCTCATATAAGATGAAGAGTTAACTGAGTACAAGGTTTATTAGTTAAAAACTAAGGTATATTACTAAAAAAATGAGATATTTTGGAGAAATGATGCATTTTTGACACCTTGGTAGTAAGAAGAGGGAGACTCTTGAGGTAGGTGTATTTTTCTACATAAGTGCTTGGGTTTTTTAATTCAAAAAAATGTGATATTTTTATCTCTCCTCTCTCCTGGAGCAAACTAGATCAAAAAGGTAGCCAAACTGATCCAAATCTTGTCCAAATTGGGTCAAACTAAAGCTAAAAAGCTCTAGAACCCAGTTGGACTTGGTTAGTGACCTCCCTCATCTCTATAAATAGACCCTAATTTCTTTGTATTTTTATCTTTGAGCTATACCATGTGTCATGAACCTATAGCATACATGTAAATGGGCCCATGGGTAAAACACTATAAATAGGGCCTTGGACTCATGGATAGGACCTTTTGTCATTTTACTAATCTTGGACATTCCATTGTACCTTTGGCTCCTACCATGGAGACGGCCATCTATGGTCAAGACTCATGGCTAGCTTTCAAGCCATCCTCTTATTGGTGAGAGGTTAACACACTTAGGCCATTGTGTATCTTTCTCTATGCTACATACACATATGGATTCTCTCTCTTGCTCATCTTTGGCTATGATGCTTGGAAATGTTAATTTCATGTGTAATGGATGCTAGAATTCATCTTTCATATGTTTAATTTCATCTTTAACTCTAGATCCATTCCATTTTGGTATCAGAGCCTTGATTTTGATCCACTTTCAAGGTTCTTGGTGCATGAGATTGGTATTTCTTGATTTTCTAGGAAATTTTCTTGAATTTCTTGGTCCTTTCTTGGTTAATGCTCCCTAATTATACTCTAAATCTATTTATCTTGAGGGATTAGGAGAGATTTGGGTGCTAGAGGCCCTATTTTGATCAACTTTCAAGGTTCTTGGTGCATGAGATTGGTATTTCTTGATTTTCTTGATTTTCTAGGAAATTTTCTTGAATTTCTTGGTCCTTTCTTGGTTAATGCTCCACTTTCAAGGTTCTTGGTGCATGAGATTGGTATTTCTTGATTTTCTTGATTTTCTAGGAAATTTTCTTGAATTTCTTGGTCCTTTCTTGGTTAATGCTCCCTCTATTCAACATTTTCCATGAATCAAAGCTTCCATTGTAATCAAGGGCAAGTTTGGGGATTCCATGTGTGGAAAGCCCTAAATTACAGAAATTAGGGTTTCCTACATGCTTAATTAGCTCATTGTTGGTATTGTCTACATGTCAAAAATGGGAATACATAGCAAACTAATTGCTCTCATTTTCCATTGAGCCACATGTGGGATGCCTTTTTGAAGAGTTTGATGATGAAGGAAAGCATTCATGCCTTATGATGATGAATTTTTGGCTTATCATAATCCATTGGGATTCCATTGATCATTAGAGAAGGGAATCTTCATCAAATGAATGGTATTGTGCATAAACATGAATGCAATGGATGTGATTCTATGCATTTGAAGAGTTATGGAACCCATGAATGAGCTATTGGCATCAATTATGCATTGATATGACGCATATTCTCATATCTTTGAGCATTGCTAAGGGTATTGGATGCCATTGAGCCAATAGCCATCTCAATGCTATGAGGAGTCACATGGAGTGTGGGCATACTTATGAGATTATGGATTGAGCTATTGATCTTGCTTACCCTCACATGCTATTGTTGTGGTGATTGGAATTGAGTGGTTTTGTTGGATGGAGGGAAGATTCTTGGGATTTGATTGAAAAGCATGAGTCCATGCTCTTTGGTTGTAATGAATGAGTTGTAAAAGGGCATGAGTCATGCCATGTAGTTATAAGTAATCTTCCTTGCTTTTACATTCAAGCAAAGCACACTACCACATCACAATTGTTTTCACAACTTTCCATTCCTAACATCTAGTATGTTGTGAGGTACCTTGGGCATTGGAGAAGAGGCCCGAGGGGAGCATGGCTTGAAATCCACCGTGCTGTGAGTGCCTTGGGAAAGCGGTACGGTGGAGGATTAGATACTTGGAGGCAAAGACATGGCCCCAACTTGTGCTTAGAATCGGACTAGGTACGAGGGTGGGAAGAGCTTGGCTAGGAGATTAGCAAGCTTCGATGCGCTTCATCGAAGACATTGGTACATGTATTGCAGTGATCCACTTGGGTTATGCATGGATTTTATGCCTATTGGATGAGGCAAACATTGGGGCAATGTGTTATGCAGTTTATGCAAGATGCCAATGAGTATTGATGCTAAAATTTCATGCTTAGGAGATTGAGATTTGGTTCCTAATACAAAGGAGATCATGCTAAAATTTTCCCAAAATCCTATGCATGGTTGGAGTTATGGGCATTGGTGAGCATATTCTATGAGCTTTTGGATGCCAATGGAGTATTGGATGCTTGAACAAGTGAATTGGGGCAAGCGAGGGAAGTCATTGGTCACTAAGAACGACACTTGGACAAGATTCTGTAGAATTGTCAAAAACCTAATTCAGTTAAAATCCTTTAGGACTGAATTAAAGGTGATTACACAAGCCCTTAGTACTTCCTTAGATCTACCCAACAAGCCCTTAACCTTTGAAATCCTAGGGTGGAAATTAGGGTTTTACACCAGGACTAATAAACTCTAATTCAGTCCTCACAGGGAGTTTATGGTCTCATAGATCTAATCATATAGGCTTGTAGAACTCATCAAGGGCTTCGATTTGAGCAAGAAATCTTTGAATTCCGATTTCTCTAGCTCAAGATATAGCCAAAATACGATTTCAGCCTATAACCCTGAGAACCCTAAAATAGAGATATATAACCCATCTCATTTATCCATACCAAGTGCATAGCCATCTAGTACCCTTTAGCTCAGTTCCATAGAGCCAAAAATCATCAAAGTTGGATACCATTTGCTTCTCCAAAGTGTCAAGGGAAAATTGCAGCTTGGAACCATGGATTCGGATTGCAGTATTGAAGATGCCTATTCATGTGATGATGGGGAATATGATAGCGATGCTTCGTGTAGTGTGTTGAAGACTGCATAAGTGATCAAGATCCATCACGTGATAACGATGCTTCGTGTAGTGTGTTGAAGACTACATAAGTGATCAAGATCCATCACGTGATAACGATGCTTTGTGTAGTGTTGAAGACTACATAAGTGATCAAGATCCATCACATGAAGAAGGTCATGTATTATTGGAATTGGATCCGGATGAAGCAGCTTTTCCAAGGGATTACTATGATGATGTGGGCAACTATGGTTGTAGCTTTGATGGTTATGTTTCATCCAATGGCAGATATGGTTATGTTTCACCTAATGATAGATATTATGATGGCTATGTCTCATCCCAATGGTGGTTATCCTCCTTTACCAAATGAGGGATATGCTTCATCCAATGATAATCAAGATACATGCAATGATAGGCAAAGTGACACCTATGGTGATTTTTTTTATGAAGAGTATGTTCAACAAGAGACATGTGAAGAAGAGTATGTTCAACAAGAGACATGTGAAGAAGAGTATGTTCAACAAAAATTGTGATGGTGATGCTTATGATGATTCTTTTATGGGTGAAGAGCATGCTTTTCAAGATGCATTTGGCCATGTATGGTATGAAGACAAATATGGAAATGTTGTTACTCAAATGAGCAATATAGGAAGAGGAATTCTTGTCAAGGTGAAGGCATGTATTATGGGAAACATGTACATCCTTATGCTTATGAGTATGCACATTATGATGTCTATGAGGAGTCTTCACAAAGTGGTTATGCTTTTGAAGAGGAAACCAATGGCCAAGAAGATGAAGAAGAAGAGGATGCTCTTGAAGAGGAGACCAATGGCCAAGAAGAGGAAGAATATGCTTTTGAAGAAGAGCCTTCTGTCTATCGTTTGGACATCTACTTCTTCAATTCCTTCATACCCTTTACCCTCAACCTTGCACTCTTCAACTTCATCAACTTTTTCATTCCCTCATGCTTCTACAACCAATCTTGTTTGGACACAAGGCAATTGTAATGCAAGGGCAAGCATGCTCAAGGAGTGGCGAAAGATGCATGAAGATATGCAAGGGCTTCGTCAAAAGTTCCAAGGAACATTTGAGGGTATAAGAAGATTAGCATTAAGGGATGTTTCTTATTTTGATAGTTCTTCTTCATTTGGGAAGGATGGGAAATCTTCTTGTTTACAATGCCAAATGGAAATGATAGAACTTCCATGTATGAAAGTGCAACTTAACTTGGGAGAAGAAGGGGATGGAATACCTTCCTTGGTGTACACTCTTGTACATGAATTGAATTGCAAAATGGAAAAGAGAGGGTTTCCAATCACTCCCGCATTTGGGCTTTGCCATGGAGATGGACATTGAAGATCTTTTGAAGGTTGCTATTAATGACCAAGTCAAAGAAGAGTGTGCTGTAATTTGTGGACAGATTGGTACATGTGGTTTCATCACTAATTATCTTGGCAATTTTGATATGATATCATGGTTGGATAGTTCCCATGTACCAAGATAAGTTCCATGCATCATGGAAACACCCTTTTGTGATGTTATGTGGACCGATATGGCTAACTGCATGCTTATTATGCAAGCTGAAAATTTACAGCTCTTGTGTGTTTGGAAGATAATGGAGTTCTTTCCTCCTCTATGAGCAAGTTTGACACTTGGCCACATGGATTAATGAATTGGGATGCTTGTGGACAGCTTGTATGCAAGAATGGAAACTCTTTTCCACTTTATGGATAGTGTTTTCTTGCATATTTTGAGAATAAGAATGCACCTATGTCATGCGGTGTTGATTCATGCGTGGATCTTAAGCATGAAGAGATGATAATGGTTCCTATGATTTTAGAAGAGACATATACTCCTAAGTTGGAAGAGGCAAGTGATTTTGACATGGATTATTTTGATGCCTACACCACTTGGAAAGATGATGGATTGGAAATCAATTGCATAAAGGAAGCTATGTCATATGAAAGCTTCTCTTTTGTTAATGTTATGGACTTATGCTCATATTGGTTAGGCATGGGCATAAACTTCTACATAGAGCAATGGGAAGTAGCATCTATGTACTCTCATTCATCGTCGCATGATCATGAAGCTTTCTATTTTGGAGATTTGGATTTGGAGCCACATGGGGATTTCCAAAGATCATTACTCATGAAGGATGCATTTTTCGTGGATATTTGAGATGCTCATGTGGAAGTATTTTGTTTTGATGGGCCGGATTTTGATCATACATGTCCTTTGATGGATTATCCACTTGGTGATATGCTTTTTGGGGAGATAATTCCCTACTATGCTTTTGTGGATCATCATGTTGACATGCCTTATGATCTGGAAGCACTCCTATGGGTAGATGATGCAGTTTTAAAGCTCACATGGACACTCATGGATTGTACGGTTATGCGTGGGCATGATGTTTTGCATTCGGGGGACCATGATCTTATTCTTCCATGTGATGTTGGTATGGTTATCCACATGAGACATACTTGGTATCCATGTGGCATTTATGAGATTTTACCATCTCATTCTATATGGTCTGAGTACTCTATTGGTTTTCATGATAATGGACATATGGATCACATTACCATTTGATCCGGGAGGCTACATCATTCTTGGATCACTCTTGCCATGGCGGTGCCTTACTCGGGAGATGCTTATGCCTTGGCTAGCATGTTTGGCCATTTGTCCTTGGATGCAAATCATTATAAATGGCCTCTTCATTACCTACCTCTCCTATGATCGTATTGTTGTATTTAGGTTTCGAGGATGAAACCTTTGTGGGAAGGGATGGTTTGTCATGAACCTATAGCATACATGTAAATGGGCCCATGGGTAAAACACTATAAATAGGGCCTTGGGCAACTCATGGATAGGGCCTTTTGTCATTTTACTAATCTTGGACATTCCATTGTACCTTTGGCTCCTACTATGGAGATGGCCATCTATGGTTAAGGCTCATGGATAGCTTTCAAGCCATCCTCTTGGTGAGAGGTTAACACACTTAGGCCATTGTGTATCTTTCTCTATGCTAGCTAGAAGACTCTGAGAATTGGATGCATATCCTTGCCACCCTGGACATCCTTCTTAGACGCATTGGCACAAGGTCTACCATGGCACAAACAGGCAAGCGATCACATCTCTATACATGCTTAGCACTACATACCTGCCTTATGTCGCCACCCAGGATCTTGAACCGGCCATTAAAGTGGAAAAATCAAGGGAAACATGCTCCCACATGACTCACAAGCCTGATGGAGTCCTTGGGCTAGAATGATATGTCTTCCCAGCAAACAATCCAGACACTCCCACTGACTAAAGTATGTTGGGGCAGTTGAAGCACATGACCACTTCAACCAAATATGGCAAAAGGAGTTCCTTAATAGCTCCCTTCTGGTCCATATGACCACCCCAAAGCCAATGGAGCCCGTTTTGATCCCAAACCTGAACCGAAAAATCTTTGTCGTTCTACGCGTAGAGCACACAATAAGAAGTTAGTGTTGGTAGAAAAAGAAGCCAAACGGCTAGTAGAAGAAGAAAACGCTAGAGTAGAAGAGACCAAACAAGTGCCCAAACACTTTCATATGGTCGATAGATTTGTGCAATATGACTTGGTCCAAAGGTCCCACAATGGACAACCAAGGACCTCATATGATGGCCCAGCCAAGGTAAAAGAAATTAACCTGACAAGCCCAGGTGAAGACCCGAGGCCAGTATACATTAGAGAAGACCTCTCTATAGAGAAAGAGACCGAGTTCATTGCTTTGCTTACAGAATTCAAATATTGCTTTGCCTAGAAGTACACAAATATGAAAGGTGTACCTCCCGAAGTAGTCAAACACACCATCCTGATGGTTGATGGAGCAAGGCCGGTAAAACAAAGGGCTTATCTGAACCCAAAATATTCCAAGATGGTCCGAGAAGAGATTGACAGACTCATTAAAGCCAAATTCATCTATAAAATAGATCATACGGAATGGGTATCACCCATTGTGATAGTGCCCAAAAAGAATGGGAAGGTAAGAGTGTGTGTAGACCTCAAAAAGGTCAATGCTGCCACCATAAGGCATCATTATTCCTTACCCTTCACGAAACATGCACTAGAATGAGTAGCAGGAAAGGAATCCTACAGCTTCCTTGATGGATTCTTCGGTTACAACCAGGTGTTGATCGACCCCAAGGATTAGCACAAAACAACCTTTGCCACCAAATGGGGTACTTATGCATACCGTGTCATGTCCTTCGAGCTAACCAAAGCCCCCAGCACCTTCCAAACTTCTAATGTGCATGGCCTATAAGGAATATCTTAGGAATTCCTTGAGGTCTTTATGTATGACCTTTGTGTCAACTCCTCATAGAAGGCTCACCAGGTGGCTGCGTATATTGTTGGTGTTTGACTTCACTGTTGCATTGAGGAAAGGCTCACAGCATGTTTTGGCAAACTTGGTAGTAGAGGAAGGATCACCAAGTGGCTCTCCTATACCTGGTAAACAAGCCGTGTAGTACAACAGGAAGGATCACCAAGTGGCTACTTATATTGTTGGAGTTTGACTTCACTCTTACAGTGAGGAAAGGCTCACATCATGTTTTGGCGAACCACATGTCAAGGATCCCTGACAACAAGCCACCCATGGGAGTAGAAAATGATTTGCCAAGATGCCACCCTATTCCAACTATGCTTACTTCCTGAATGGGGCGAGGAGGTAGCACACTTTTTAGCCAATGGCTTACCAGTGGACCCCCTCCTAAACAAGGACCATGCCTGTCACCTAAATAAATAGGCAGCCCCCTACCAACTCATTGTAGGACAACTCTATAGGCAGGGGAAAGACAAGATTCTTAAATGCTGTCCATGAAGATGAATATGTCTTCCTTCTAGAACAAGCTCACTCTACATGTGCTGGTGGGAACTTTGCAGTAGATATCACTGCACGAAGCAAAGTCTTCACACTCGGGTTATGGTGGCCCACCTTAATGGCGGATGCAGCAAAATATGTCAAGCGTGCAATGAATGCCAATGTGTGACAATTTCCCACTTTAAGGACTGCATTCCCTTGAATCCTGTAGTGTCCTTGCAACCATTTGAAAAGTGGGGCAGTGATTTCATTGGACCAATCAGTCCAGTAGCCAGATACGCTCAAGCCATATATATAATCGCTGCCACACAGACTATTGCACTAAGTGGGTTGAAGCTCGGGCTACCCGTAAAGCTGATGCATGATTGACTACAAAATTCCTTTATAAATCAGTCATCATCACACACTTCGGTTGCCCCCTACAGCTTGTGAGCAAAAATGGAACGTATTTCATTAATGAGGTAATCCAATTTCTCTTACAAGAGTTCCTTGTTACTCATAGAAAGTCCTCCCCCTATTACCCCCAAGAAAATGGCCAAGAAAAAAGCACGACCAAAGTTATGTGTGACATTCTAACTAAAACTGTGGAGGCCAGCCACAATGATTGGGAACAAAAGTTATCAGCGGCAACACTCTAGGCCTATAGAACTTCCTATAAGGCAGCTACCAATGCCACCCCCTTTAGTTTGAATTATGGTACTGAAGCGGTTATGCCAATGGAGTTCTTGGTCCCCAGCCTACACATCATTGTACAAGAGAAGCTCACAGGGAACGTCTTAGGCTATCACCTTTTCAAGCTTGAAAAGCTCGATGAAACACACCTTCTAGCTATATATAGCATGATTGTTGAGAAGCTCAGGCATAAACAATGGTTCACGACCAGCTAAAAGACAAACAAATCAACAAGGGTGACATGGTCCTCCTATTCAGCACGAAGACGCACAAAAAGAAACTCAAGCTCATAGGCTTAGGACCCTTCCTAGGCACTAAGAAAACCCCACGAGGCATTGTGTGCATAGAGCCACTTGATGATGTCGAAATGGCTGGCTATTTCAATAATAGAAAATTAAAATGCTATATTGCCCACTCATCGAAGCCACCCTAAGGGCTATTCATGATTAGAAACAACAAAAAAAGGACCATGAAGACACGAAACAAGCCACCCACAACAAGGGAATTAAGCGAGGCAAGCAAAGCTTCGGCAAAACAAATCATGGTCAACATGGCCCAAATGGTCGACCTCAAAGAGGAAGAATGAGAGGTGAAGCCTACTCGATTGTGGTTAGGAATGACCATCCTGATAAGCTTTGCTCTAATATTATCTCTCATTGATACAGGGGCTAATTACAATTTGATGTCTCACAAAACATGGCATTCCCTCGGGGAATCTTCATTGAAAGATACCCCTACCACAGTCACACAGTGGCATCTCAGGAAGTTCACTACTTAGGCCCAGTCACACTTTTGTTCCACATTGGAAATACTCCCTTGGAAGGGAAGTTCCATGTGATGCCTACGGGAACAATGCATGAGGAAATACTCCTTGGAAGGGGTTGAATGGGACACAACAGGTGCAACATCGATTGGGATGCAAGGATGGCTACCTTACACAACTGGCCTCCGGCCAAGTTATTGTCCTCACGATAGATGAAGAGCCCATACTTGTTGCTTCCCCATGCCAAGAATTCACCCCTCCACTCCATCATCATTCCATCCTCAAATTCCCACAAATCCATCCCACTTAAAAAGAGGTCGCTCACCCTTCCAAACACACCATTGCCTCTCGCACCCTCCCCACCACCACACTCAGCAGCCCACTCCCAAATCTCAAAAGCCACACAAGTTGTTGACCCACCACAAAAAACTAACCACACTAATACTTCTAACCACACTAACACACGCAAACAGGGCATGCCTTCTCACCATTGGCTGCCAAAGAAGCTCCTCACCGTGCAAGGATATTATGAGGGCACATCTACCTTGTGGATCTCCTGACGATCCAACTCTCACCCTCATATACCAGCACCCCGAGCTCCTTGTCCCCCTCGTAGGCAACCAATTTGCCAACCACAATCCCATAGGGTATAGGATATGCACCGGCCTAAACGCTCTCCACAACCCATCTATCCTCAATCACACACTCTGCCCGAGCCCAAAACCAACCTCCAGGTGGATCCCAAAAATCCCAACATCTCTATGAGGGCAATTGCAAAATTTGGACCCCAAATCACCACGACACCCACTCCCACCTTGTGTCACTCTGCAATCACCCACCTTTCAATGGAAACCCAAGGTGGCCTCCACCAAAATGACTGCCTAGGAAAAAGGGAATAAAATCTTCACAATGACACTCTGACCCCCATTATGCAGAGTCGACATCCTTACCAATGATATACCCTCGACGTCGGCCACTACTCCACTTGTTATTCTTAGGCTACCTTGGAGTACTCCAAAGCCACCATCAATCTCACCAGTTTCAATTACTCCCTTGTCATCAGCCTCTACATCCCCCCAGGAATCGGATGTCCTAACCTCGCCACCATCACTTAATTGGAACTGACTCCTCACCTTGGAAAATTGGGCACGCAGCCAGTACAAAACCCACAGTGGGGTGCTGGTAGCATAGCGCAAGGGTACAAAACCTGACTCAGGGAGCCCCCATTAAAAAAAGGGGGAAAAAAAAGAAGCAAAGTGCCATGGCCGTAACAAATTTTCCACGGTTGTACCATTTACATCCCCTTCAGGTGGCTGGACCATTCAAAACTTCAAATTTTCCACAGCCATTCTAAATATGCCACGGCCACACCAACATTCACTTAAACTACCATGGCCATTCCAACTTCTGCTTCCGTTGCCCACCGCCCTACCAACCCACAAATGAAGTGCCTCACGGCCGTACCATTCCCCTTCTGTGTTACCCTGGCTGTACCAAACATAAACCCAATCTGCCACACCCGTTCCATCCTCAGCACCAAATGGTATGCCCGTTCCAATAGATACCATGCCCGTTTGCTGGGAATGCCACACCCGTACCATTCAAGTTGACATTCAAGTTGACACTGTCGTGTCCTTCTAGAAAACTATATATATGGGACCCACCCCCTCATTTCCTCACTTTCAGTTTTCAGTGTAGCCAAAATCTTGCCAATTTTTCTCTCAAGCCTTCCTATGTTCCCATCCTCTATCACCCATGGCCGACACCTGGGACTCCTCCATGGAGGTCCTCCACCACCCTACCCTCAGGAAGAAGGGCCCGATGGGGGGGTTCTTCGAGGAATATGCCCGCCACCCCACACATCTAGGGGAGCCGCTCATGAAGCAAGTCAGCGGTCATACCGTGCACTCTTTAATGAAGAACAACCCATAAATTCAAGCACAAGGTCCTTTTTTTTATAGGGCCATGTTACAGGGCAGTTGTAGCTAACCCTGCAGTCGTCACATGCCTGGAGCAGGAGGCTTGCCGACTATGGAGCCATAGGGGCCAGACTTATATAACTTGTTATATTTTATAGAAAATTATGATGCTAACCTGGACACAGGTAAAGTTCTTGACAATGAGATAGAGAGTGCACCTAAGCGTGGATTTGATCAAAGATGCCCTCCAGCTCCCTCGCCTTGACCAGCCTTATGTGCGCAACAAACAAAGACGCAGTCAAATGGGCCAACATCACACAAGAGGATCTAGTCATGCCAGCAAGAGCCTTGAAATTTCTTTGGACAACTAGATGGACAGACAGATTCACCCGCCACCATGTCTACTTTGGCCAGGGTACACCAAGAGAAACCCATGAATTGGGCCAAATATCTGCACAAGGAGCTCCATGCAGTTTTCTCCAATCCTCAAGGGAAGCTCGCAGTAGCCACACTCCTATAACGAAAGTCCTCTACCATGTTGCCAAGTGGGAGGAGCTTCCCATGGCCATCCAGCTTAGTGGGCCCAATGCCATCCCAATTTCCATGCCTCCTCCAGCATCCTCTCCCCAACCACCACCATCCAAGTGCCATCAACCAGAACCCAAGGGCAAGGAGCCAATTCCCCCACCACTGAGTCAAGTCCCTACACAAAAGGAGCAAGAAGCTGAAGAGGCAAGACGCAAGCCTTTTTTAATCAAAATCTTTTTGAAACCCTGCCCCCAAACAGCTCAGCTGATTTCCCTCCTCACTACTCATTTCAACATGCTGGAGACTCTTCGATGGGCCAAAACATGTAGTCCAACCAAGCATATGTTGAGAGTGTGCATGTGGCCCATGGAGCAGTACCAAACATTGCACTAGGATTTTCTCATATGTCCAGGGAGCTCATTACTCAAATGACCAATTGTAGCAGGAGGTGGCGGTCGTGGCCCAATGAGAGATATTACTAGGCCAAAGCTTAGGAGAGGCACATCTCTGAAGATTTGTACACAACAATCTCAACAACCTCTAGGTCCTAGGTCCAAAACATGATCAATGAAATGAAGCAGCAGCTCGAGCAGGCCATCTCCACTATCATAGACCTCTAGCAATAGCCCTAGCAAGCTCATGAGGCTGCACAAAGGGCCCACAATGACCTCTCATTAGCCCAGGCCGTTGCTAGAGACTCCCAATATCGAGCTACTCCTCTGCAAAAGAAGCACTTACAAAGACCAAGCCTGATTTCCAACAACAATACAAGGAAATCTCAGAGGATACCCTCCATGAGATGGAGGCCACACTGGACACAGCCAAGGACAAAGCAGCATAGCCCCCACCAACACCATCTACCCCTTCCTCCAGTTCAACAAAAAAGAAGGTGTATGCACTCATGGGATATGGCAACGGAGCTGCCCCTACTCACCCTCCCCCCACCACAGAACCCCTTCCAGCTTTATTACTGGAGTGTCCGCCTCAACTTTCTCTAGCACAACATTTTTTATGGACGAGCCCCTCTCCTACACAACCTATAACTATGTCCTCACCAAGCTCCCCCTCTCTAGCATTGCCCTCTTCCCTCTCTTCTTCATCCAAGGGCTCATCTCTTTCACCCATCCTCAAATCTTCTATAAGCTCCCTACCCACCCTCATCACCTAGTGTCACCTACTCCAATTTGGCCAACCTACAAAACCAGCTGATCTCATTGGCCTCTCAGTTCCCAATGGCTTGTGTCCATACCCCTACTCCTCACTCACAAACCTCACTCACAAAGGACCACCGATGCTCTCCAACATCTCCACCATAGGGTTTGGCACATAGTCGATTTTGCATATCGCTCCCTCCATTGCAGCAAACTCCCTCCATACTCTGCAGGTAGCTAGCCTTCTTATCCTCTACCAATGGTGCCATGTACAGATGGAAGTAATGGAATCCATGGGCATCATCCAATTTGATGACTCGCATGTGGCCTTCCTGATGGACTTCACACCTCGGGAAGCTACGGAGGCAAAAGCATTTTTCTAACTGCATGGCCCAGAAGACTCCGAAGATGAAGCTCACGGCAGCGACCATGACGCCATGATGGTGAGAACGACAACCAAGGGGTACAACCACCTCCACCCCCCACCACCCTCATCTCCCCCACATCAACCTCCACCTCCCAACCCCTCTCATCCAAGCACCTGCACCCAACCACTGCCACCCCCATCTAGCACTTCAACTCTCCCCCTTTTTCCCTCCCAATCATCTCCACCACTCCATTTTCCCACACCGCCTCAGTCACCATCCCCACCCTCACCTCCATCCGTATCCTTGAATTTAGGCATGCATAGAGCCCTAACTGATTTACCTTCAACATTAGCAAAGCATCCCCACATACTTTATGCGAGCCTTGCCACACCCTCTTTAACCCCTCCACCCTTTACTTTCCATGGTTCGCTCCTCTGACGCCCTAGCAGCCCTGCATAGCAAAGACCATGATAAAGACCTTCCACGAGTTCATCTGAAGATATGATCAGGTCCCAGACCCAGCCATGATTGCAATAATGATCAAATTCTTTAACTTGATCATCACGCTGCTGGAGGCCTTCCTTGACTGGGACCACTACCATGAAGGTGCACAAGGCTTGGCCTTCGACATCAACAAAGGGCCGACACTTAAGCAAATTTTTGGCTACTACAAGTGCATCATGTGGATGCCCACCTGATGCCTCCAAACATTCGAAGACATGATGGAGACTACATTTTGGATGAGCTATCGAATCTTCCATGGAGCACCCCCTACACCTACCTCGCACCACGACTTTATCCACACCTATTCGATCTACTACCGCTAGATCTGGCCAGCTCCAAGGACAGACCTAAATTAGGGAGGGGGGTATGTTAACCACTGTAATTAACATTACTTTTCAAGTGTGGCTATGCTCATTGTAACTCATCTTTTGTAATCGCGCAAAGCGCTTAATGCAAAAAGAGACACGGGATGACCAAGCTTACGGCTTGTGTAATGCCGGTCATAGGAAAGAGTTGTACATAGAGCGAGGAAGACTAGTTTTGGGCCCCCAATTGTAAATGGGCGGCTAGCCATTGTAAACTAAGAGCTCTTGTATATAAGACATTTTATGAAATATTAAAAAGAGGGACAATGCCATTAGTCTCATTGGAGTTCTCTCTCTCTCTCTCTCTCTCTCTCTCTCTCTCTCTCTCTCTCTCTCTCTCTCTCTCTTATGAGCTTGTGGATGTATGCTTTCTTGATGTTTGCTTGCATGCTTGATTGTTGGTGTGTGCTTGTAGGGATGGTGATGATCTAGCTCTCCTTCTCTCCCCTATCTTTTCTCTTTACCAAAGTCCCCCTTGTATGCATGTGGCATGGAGTGAAGGTTGAGCTTTCCATAGCTCCCACTTTCTTACTCTCTACCTAGCATCTCTACCTAGCACTTGAATCTCTAATTGGGTGACACAGGTAGAGGTGGAGTGAGCCCCTAGCGGCTTCACATGGAGGAGTTAACCCTCATTAGGGTTGGCTAAGTGCACATCTCCAAAATCAACCCTTGCATGTTTCTCTTCTTCTCTCCCTCTCTCTTGTGTGCAAGCAGTATGTTAGGATTAACAGGAAGTCATCGCAAGGGATAGGGAAGTGAGCTAAAAGGTATAGAGAAGTCAGTTGAAGCTATAGGAAAGTCAACGGAAGTTAGCTAAAGGTATAGAAAAGGTAGCTGAGGGTATAGAGAAGTGATCTGAAGGCATAGAGAAGTGATCTGAAGGTATAGAGAAGTGAGCTAAAGGTATAGAAAGTCAACTTAAGGTACAGGGAGCTGAAGGTATAGGGAAGTCAGCTAAAGATATAAAGAACGCAGTCTAAAGGTATAGGGAAGTTAGAGGAAGTTAGCAATCTAGGTGAAGATATAGAAGAACTCAACTGGAGGGTATAGAGGAATCATAGCTTTCAGCATGGTATAGTACAAAGCTATGAGTAATGATAGAAAATCTACTCATTTCAAGATGGTATAGCTTTCACCAGTTTGTAGATAATCATGGTATAGTATATTTTCTATGCTTAGATCTCTACATTATGAAAACATGATAGTATGTATTGTAGAGCTATTCTTTATTCAAATAAGCATGGTGTAATAGGATTTCTATGCATGGGTTTTCATTAAAATATGATGATACGCACGTGTAGACTTATGGTTGGATGCATGGTAAGGTGGACTCAAAACCTATGTCCTAACATGGCTTTTAAACTAACTTTTAGACATTTTAAAAAGTTATTTTCTCCCACATTATGTACGTTTGAAAAGCTTGAAAACAAAAAAACAGACAAGCAGCTCGTGGTCCACTCATTTCACCACCTCTCTCTCTCTCTCTCTCTCTCTCTCTCTCTCTCTCTCTCTCTCTCTCTCTCTCTCTCTCTCTCTCTCTCTCTCTCTCTCTCGCAAGCTCTCTCTCTTTCTCTTACTCACTTTATCTCTTTCTATCTCCTATGTACCCTAAACCTGCATCACTGTCGCCTTGTTGTTTACCTCTCTCTCTCTATATATATATATGTGTGTGTGTGTGTGTGTGTGTGTGTGTGTGTGTGTGTGTGTGTGTCTATTGCAGGCCCCTTACTGTTGTTTCACTAACACACACACATATGCATGTACCTTTCACCCACCATAGATTCCCAAGCATTTGAGGAAGATGTAGAAGTTCAAGCTATGTAGATGGTTGTCAGTCATGTGTAAAGTTTTATGCCAATGCAATCAAGGTTTATCATGTGCAGAGGAAGCAAGAACAACGTGCAAGAATGAAGTCTAAGATACAAGAAGAACAAGAGCACAATGCAATCAAGGGTCATCATGTGCAGAGGAAGCAAGAACAACGTGCAAGAATGAAGTCTAAGATACAAGAAGAACAAGAGCACAATGCAAGTCATGGTGCAAACAAGCAGAAGCATAAAAAAATATGCAACGACGTTGTTTAGTACTTTAATCACAGCGGACCAAGGGTCTAGATGAGAAAACGAGGTTTGATATATTATCTCAAGTTCTCCAACATCGCTGAAATTTCCAACAGTTTTCCACTATGGAACCAGATAAGTCTAATAGAAGGCATACGAAATACACTTGAAGCAATGAAAGTGCCTAGAAACTCTGAGGAGCTATTTCTTGAAAGGTATATTCCAATGATTCTTATGAATGGCACCGGCACTAATACATCCTCTCTTAACATTGTAGATGCTGCAAGGTAGTTGAACATACACATACATAATTTCTATGCAGCTAGAGAGCGTTTACAAACCTCTGCTGATGGTATTTTTCCATTATCTTCATGCCATTGGCAAGCTCGTGCAGTAGGCATAATCAGTGAGAGGTGAAAGAGCTTGTTTTCAATTTTTTGTTAAGCCGTACACTCGACTTTCACCCAAAAAAAAGGATGTATGTCACAAGCACCTTGGTAGAAATCTCAAGTTAAGATTATGACACACCTTCTTGATCAATCTCAGCCAGCAGCAGCAAGTAATAACAAAAACCCGTGCTCCAACATGTGCTGATTTGGTGTGCTTTTATACATTACATATTCCTTCAGTATAGATTCAAATGCTTTATGATGATGCCAGATACTAGATTAGATGTTTCCAACCAGTATACAAACAAATGCCAAATTCTCTACTCTTCTACGATTATATGATCCTTGTCTCTATGTGTTGTTTCCTTCTTTTATCATGTGTCTATGTGTATTATGTCTGACTTGTCAGATTTTTCAATCAGTCAACCTACAGCTCTTGGACTACTTGGGGAAGTTTAGGACTGAAAAATCTAGCACATAAAAAGAAATCATCCTCCCTCACAAGGTAGGGCATGGTTCTAAACGGTTTTCAACTTGGGGCGACAATAAACAAAACCAAGAAAACCAATGTAAAACCAGTAAGAGATTAGTGTTAAACTAGTAAGATACCTAATGGAAAACAAGTTGTATACACTTAGGCTATAGCAAAAACAATCTTAACAGGCTTTTCACCAGTATCATATCAGTCCTAAACCAATATGATAGTTGTATACAACTAACACTACTCATAGGGAAAAGACTAGCTACCAATTAAACATTGCTATCATACTAGCTTAAGAGCACAGTCTCCTCTAATGTACTCTATATTTAGCAAATTTTCTAACCGGTATTTACCGGTTGAACACTGGTATGATACCGGGTAAAGACTAGCAAAAGGAGAACTTGGAGAGGCCATATGATACCGGTATTTTGTACCAGTATGATACCATTTGGAACATTAGCTCTATATAACATGCATTAGATATAAGGTAAAGATCAACTTTGCTTTAGATAACACCAGTTTTGAAACAATATGATACCGGTGTTAAACCAATAAGATATTGGTTGGTGAACCAGCTGCATACACCTAAGAACCTATAACTACAAACTACTTTCAAACCAAATTGTTTAACTTACTACTACGATGCATCCACAGGCACCAATTCATCAACGAACTTTTGAGAAATTAAAGCCATACTTTGTGCACAAGCTTAAGGATCGATACACTTGTTGCTGCATAACACATGTTCATATGTTATTCTTAAAAGATGCCTTCAGATTAGAGGATCTACTTTTGGGTTGCATGGCAAGGCATGTTAATGTGATTGTGTCATTTGTAATGTGGGTTCTCAATGCTGCAGAGAAGTCCTACAAGAGTATCACAAGTGCATGGGAATCAATCTTATGCCCCAAAGTTGAAGGTACTATTTTCCATGCTTTGAAGTGTCTGATGGGGAGTTGCACTGTCTTTGATCCCTACAACGTCATTGGTTTTGTTCTAATGGTTCTTCATCTCAATTCAAAGCAAAAAGGCCTTTCTACTTTGTTTCCAGGTATACTGCCATCACAAGGTTGCAAATCACATGGAATTTCTTTGGCTCTGGTCATGGAAAGGGAGAGCACGACGGTGCAGGGGCTATAGTGAAGAGAGCACTAACTCACGAACAACTCAAGCCTAATGGTGCTAAGCACCAATGTGCAGGTAATGTCGTAAAGTTTTTGCAAGAAACTCTCACTTCTACCATGAGAGCCAAGTCCACATATGCATCACAAGCTTGGTACGTTAGTAGAGTCTTTTGGGAGATAAAGTTGGGTGATATAGATAGATATGAGGCATGGAATGTCAAGGCTATAACAAACACAAGATCCCTACATTCAACCTCTGCATATTCTCAGCACGATCCAACAACATTGAGAGTGCGTCGGTTATCATGTTATTGTAGTAATTGTATGGAACACTTATGGCATAGATGTAGCAAATCAGTCTCATATTCATAGCTAGGACTACATTGTCCTTGAACCATTAGTAGATGGCACTGAAGAAGACAATGTTGACATTGATGTTAACATCGCAAACATTGAGGAGGCCACCTACGAAGGGCACCATGATACCCTTAGTGACGTCCTTCTTGTAGGAGACAATTTTGCGATGACAGCTGAAAAAGGAAATCTAGAGAATGCAGACTTCTACATCTTGAAATGCACAAAGGAGAAAGAGCTCTGCAAGAGACCTAAAAAGGATGATAATTTGGAGGCCTTGATAGCCACACATCTTGTACGAGCAATCAAATTTCAAATGGACCCACACCCAGATAACAAAAATATGTTTTTCCTATCTCCTAAGGTACATGAAGCTGTGTACGATAGTATGCCATTCAATTTTTAGCATACTTGTTAGATACAAGGCTGTGTAAAACAGTATGCCATCCAATTGTTAGCATACTTGACATGTTTCTAATGAAAAAAAGCGACAATAATATTTAATATCTTGTGAATTTCAGGTGATGTATTCATATATTCTAGAAAATATACATGTGTATCGCTCTGTGTATACATGGGAGAATTTCAGGGGCAACGGCTAGAAGAAGATTGTGGGGGATGGCGGCGAGGTGTGGGGGATGGCGGCGAGGTGTCTGTGATGAATGTGAATATGAATGTGAATGTGACTGTGATGACTGGGTAGCCTTGGATTAAGGCTCTCTTTCGCTCTTTCCATTTCTTCCCACACTCTTTCATGTGCTTGCCTACTGGCCTCCTGTTCTTGCCTCTGGACCTCTAGCTCAACCTGCCTCCTCCTCCTAGATTCCATCCATTCCTCCACGTCAGCTATACACCTTCCATATTCTTCGATAGGCAGCTTGCTGCGCTTCAACTTCCCTTTGCTATTGTTCCTCTTGCCGACACCTTTGTTTTTCGGCTTCCCTTGCAAATTCACATGCCCGTCTAATCTCTTCTTCTACATGATCATGGACCGCAAAAATAATTTTTTGTACAGCTTTGGTCCTGAATTGTTTTATGTGCAACGGATTATATTTGTGCAAATTAAGTTCCTGTACACAAAGGAAAATGTTTTGTCAGAAACCTCATAGCCATGTTAGATGATGGAGATGTAGATTATAAACATCACTTACATCAAGAATATTAAAAATATTTTTTAACAAAAGAAATATATTTAGGCACATCCTCCATCCACAGCTAGCATCTGCAGGCTGGAGTGGCACCCTTATCCTTCAATATCTCATGTTCTGAACAAGATTTAGCTCCAATAAAAGGTGTTCCACAACTGATGCAATTTTTTGAGCACATCTGAGAGGTCAACAAAACAAGCATTAGTTTATCCTACTTAAATAAATCTATCTATATGCTTGTGGAAGAGGGAAATGTCAATAGGGACTTACTCTCTAAACACAACCATGATATCCTTGAATAGAGTTTGCAAAGTAATATATATTTTGGGAAATGTCGTACAAAAGCGAACTCCAATGTTGGCTGAAAAAACAAACAAGACTAGATGTTATAAAAAAGACACATACAAATTACCTAATATATGTTGTCAATCTATAACTTAACACGAGACTCACCCTTTGTTATAAGCCGTGACAATAATTCTTACCAGATCAAGGTTGATTGTTTGAAACCACGCCATGATCCCTCATTTTGCAATTGTCATGATATGAGGGGATCAACAACATATGTACTATTATGTATCTCTTCTAGTAGAAGTGATAAAAACAATACCTACAGGCAACAATGAATAGAAATTAGAATTAGGATTTATGAGAAAATAGAATTAGAATTTGTGAAAAATAGAATTAGAATTAGAAAATAGAATACAACACAATCATGCCAACATGCCATAGTGCTGACAACTATGTTTGTGACTTTTAGTATCCTGCAACATCGCAAAACACATAAATCAGCATCTAAGCTGGTAACAAGCCTTGTGCCCCAAATTGTAAATGCCATATTGACAGGCACAATACTCTCCAAATCGCTTAATTCTCTGATATTTTCTGCTTCAATGACTTTAATTTCTCTAGGAATCTTGTTGGCTTCTTGGCCTGTATCTGCTAGATCATCAGCAAAATTATCACCATCACTGGCAAAACCAGAGGGTTGTGGTTGTGCGCCAACCTTTGGTTGTGCTTGTGGTTGTGCCTCCGGTTCTGGTTGTGTGTGAGGTTCTGGTTGTGCGGCATCTTGCTACGCTGTTCTTGTGCTTTTTCTCTTCTCTAAGTCCAAGAGCGGGTGTCCCTGTCATGACCAGCATGGGTATTCTCATCTAGCCTTGCACAAGGATGGAAGGGGGGGCATCAATATCTCCAGCATGTGATGATTGCTAATAGAAACATGTGCTAATAAACAGTCATATCTATACCTCAATCTACGGAGTGTATCAAAATCCCTAGGCATTATTGTAAGCCTATAAGCATGGGCAGCGAGAAAGTATGCATCTTCAAAAAACTCAATCAACTAGTCTTCAGTAATTTCCTAGAGACACAAAACTACAGATGCTTACCATCGCATGCCAATACTCCAATGTTCACAAATATCACGTACAAACATCTCAAATGGTAGCCTGGCTATTGCAAGTTGCATATATCGCTCAATCTCTTAAATCTCTTGCAGTACTGTTGTGTTGTGGGCTTGATATCTTCTCCTCTCCTACCTTACGTGTGCAGCAACTCCATAGGCCTTTTACTTATTTCTAGCCTTCGAGCAGTTTGCTTGGTACGTGCCATCTAATAAATAAACTCAGTATAATGACAGCTAAAAATTTATTTGGAGTCAATACCAAGAAATAATGGACTAGCGGGATGCTTGCAAGCAACTAATCGCTTAGTATTGACCCCCGCTAATAAGATCTTATTATATGACCCGAAGGAGAGACAGTACCAAGTCATATGGGGCCAGTGGGATGCCAATGAGCCTAATCCCATGAGCAAAATGACCGCAAGGGGTTAATACCAAGCGAAATGGGGCCTATAGGATTCCACAAGCCTTCTATCGCTTGGTACTAATCCCGTAAACAAAAATGACCGCAAAAGGGGGTCAGTACAAGCGATATGGGTCCAACAGGATGCCAACGAGCCTTCTATCACTTGGTACTACTAACCCCGTGAGAAAAATGACCGCAAAGAGGGTCAGTACCAAGCGATATGGGGCAAGCAGGATGCCAACAAACCTCCTATCGTTTGGTACTAACCCCGTGAGAGCAAAATGACCAAAGGGGTCAGTACCAAGCAAAATGGGGCCTACAAGATGCCAACAAGACTCGTGTCATATGGTACTAACCTCGTGAGAAAAATGACCGTAAAAGAGGGTCAATACCAAGAAATATGAGGCCTACAGAATGCCAACGAGACTTGTGTCGCTTGGTACTGACCCCGTGAGCAACGTGTCCCTAAGGGGAGTCGGTAGCAATCGGATATGGGGCCTGCAGGATGCCAGCGAGACTCGTGTCGCTTAGTACTGACCCCGTGAGCAACGTGTCCCTAAGGGGAGTTAGTACCAAGCGATATGGGGCCAACACAATGCCCACGAGCCTCCTATCACTTGATACTGACCCTATGAGAAAAATGATCGCAAGGGGGTCAGTATACCACGGGACACGAGGCCAACAAGATGCCAATGAGCCTCGTGTCTCTTGGTATTGACCCCATGAGAAACATGCCCCTAAGGGGGGTCAGTACCAAGCGATATTGGGGGGGGCAATACCATCATGCCCCTAAGGGGTGTAAGTACCAAGGGACATGAGGCTAGTAGGATGCCAACGAGCCTTGTGTCAGGTACTGACCTTGTGAGCAACATGTCGTCCCACCCGATGGTGGTGAAACTTTTCAAGTGGAAGGGTGGCAGTCTCATGGACCCACTCACAAATTTTCACCCCATCGAATGCCATACGAGTGTGATGTCCCACCCAAACCCGCTATGTTTTGCATAGGGGGACCCTTGGGCACTACGCAAAAAATAGCGGGTGGCAACACACCGTCCTACCCATCCGGCATTCGATGGGGGTGAAACTTTGTGAGAGAAGGGCTATCAACCCCATGGACCCACTCACAAAGTTTCAACCCCATAGAATGCCATACGAGCATGATATCCTACCCAAACTCGCTATTTTTTGCATAAGCGCCCCCTTGGGCACTATGCAAAAAATAGGTGGTGAGGGCAACACACCATCCCACCCATCCGGTGTTGGTGGTGAAACTTTGCGAGTGGAGGGGTAGCTTCCCCACAAACCCACTCGCAAACTTCTAGCCCCATCAGATGCATACGGGCATGATGTCCCACCCAAACCCACTATTTTTTGCATAGGGGACCCCTTGGGCACTATGCAAAAAATAGCAGCGGGTGGCAACACACTGTCCCGCCAATTTGGTGTCTGATGGTGGTGAAACTTTGTGAGTGGAGGAGTAGTAGCCCAAATAACCCATTTACAAAGTTCCACCCCCATCAGACACTATACGGGCATGATGTCCCACCCAAACCCGCTATTTTTTGCATAGGGGACCCCTTGGCCACTATACAAAAAATAGCAAGTGTGGCAACACCCCGTCCGGCCCATCCGGAGTTTGATGGGGGTTAAACTTTGTGAGTGGAGGGGTAGCATCCCCAAGGACCCACTTTCAAAGTTAAACCCCCATCGTACACCATACAAACATGATGTCCCACCCAAATCTGCTATTGTTTCCATAGGGGACCCCTTGGGCACTATACAAAAAATAGCGGCGGGTGGCAACACATCATCCTTCCCGTCCAGCATTGAATGGTGGTGAATTTGTAAGGGAAGCTACCCCATGGACCCACTTGTAAAGTTACACCCCATCAAATGGCATACAAGCGTGATGTCCCACCCAAACCTGCTATTTTTTTGCATAGGGGACATCTTGGGCACTATGCAAAAAATAGCAGGTGGCAACACACCGTCTTGCCCATCCGGCATTTGATGTGGTGAAACTTTGCAAGTGGAGGGGTAGTATCCCCATGGACCCACTCCCAAAGTTCCACCCCCATCAGATGCCATACGAGTGTGATGTCCCACCCAAACCCGCTATTTTTTGCATAGGGGACCCCTTAGGCACTATGCAAAAAAGAGTGGGTGGCAAAACACCATCCCACCCATTCGGCGTGCGATAGTAGTGGTTAAACTTTATGAGTGGAGGGGTATAAACTCCATGGATCCACTCAAAAGTTCCACCCCCATAAAATTCCATACGAGCGTGATGTCTCACCCAAACCCCCTTTTTTGCATAGGGGACCCCTTGGACATCATGCAAAAAATAGCGGGTGGCAACACACCGTCCTGCCCATCCGGCATCCGATGGTGGTGAAACTTTATAAGTGGAGGGGTAGCAACCCCATGGACTTGTTTGCAAAGTTTCACCTCAATCAGACACCATACGGGCATGATGTAGCACCCAAACCCGTTGTTTTTTGCATAGGGGACCCCTTGGGCACCATGCAAAAAATAGCGTGTGGCAACACACCATCCTGCCCATCCTACCCATCCAGCATCCGAATGGGGGTGAAACTTTGTGAGTGGAGGGGTAGCACTTTCCACTCCCACTTACAAAGTTTCAACCCCATCGGCATACGAGTGTGACATCCCACCCACTCACAAAGTTTCACCCCCCCAAACCATTAACATAAAGATACGCAATATATGGGCACAAATGAAAAGAACTCATAATATATATGGATAGAAGATACAAGCTAAGAGAAAGATACAAAATGAAGGGCTATAGATACAACAAATAAGAGGGAGGAGGATCCAAGCTCTAAGAGTCTCCAAGATGCTCATGTGCTCGTCCTGGGCTAAGGACCACCATGTGGGGGGGGGCTCCCTTCTTGCTGTTAACTCGCCGAAGCATGAGTGTCATCCCAAGAACTAGATGAGAGTATATAATATCCTCCTTGATCTACTCATATTGCACAAACTTGATGTTGCCCTTGCGCATCATGTTGTGGGCATCAAATGAGAATCCATAATCATCAATCACACCACACTCATGGGTGCACTTGGGCCTAGTGCACCTCAAAATGTAGTAGTCCACCTCCTCCTCATTGCCCTCCTTAATTAGCAATGACTGCAAAAAAATCACCCACTATCAAAATATATGTCAAACAATCATGATCTTCCCCCTCAGGCAGTGTGAGAGGATCAAAAGTGGTGGGGGGTAACGCTCTTCACTCTGGCCTCAACACCTGCTCTAACCAAGGATCAGCCCACTCTCCCATCTCGCACAATGAGTAGTCACCATTGATGCATGGCCCCACAAAAGCATAAACAATGTCATGTGAAGATGGTGGGGTCATCATAGGATGTGCTCCTGATGGAGTAGTGTAGCCTAAGTGTGACATCCACTGTCGCTCAATCTAGAGAAGCACCATCAAGGACACTACTGTCAACACACCAAAAGAATCTCCTAACAATCCTAGCATCTTGCTAAGGAAAGAAAGAGGTAACATTAGTGGTCAAATGCACATTGCACCAATCCACTACCTATTGTGGATCTTGAAAGTGCTCACGTTCATGGGTGGCGAAGAAGCTGGTGACATTTGAGGGCACGTTTGACACATGCACGTGCACCATTGTGCTCCCCCTTTCCATGCCTTGTCTCAAAGAAGCTCTAAATCACTCGGTATCCTGTCATGCGATGCTAAGAATATAGCCGATAAAATTGGCAGCACTCTTGAATTGTGCCCCACCATATAACCATATCCATTGCCCTGTCCATGTGACTCCATGCTCTCTCAAAAAGTCATCACATGACGATGGAAGAAATGCTGCACAAAGTGGGTGCTATGAGAGAGATCATCACTAATGTTTAAGTGATACTCTCTAAAATGATAACTTGCTCCTCTGGCATGGTCACATGACATCCACTACTGCCACTGCATATTCAGATAACTAATATGCATCAAGATGGCCACCTAGTCAAGCACACAAGAATGGGAAATGTTAGATTCATAAACAACAATATAAAATATCTTGAAGAACTTAAATTGAAAATGAGGCAATATCTCAAGCAATACCGACTCAAAAAAGTAGTACTCTGACTGAATCTCCTGCTGTGGTGTGAATGTGTAATTCTTTGCAAATTCAACCATAGAGATAACTACAACAATAGGAAACTATTGCATGTTGGCACAAAAAAGACAATCCTGCCACTTGGCACCGTGAGCATGATGTATGTAGGCATAGATAAAAGCTATAAATGTGCTCATGAACTTGCCACATGTCGAATGGTGCTCCACTAGCTGTAATATCCTTGACTGCCCATGTGTCACATACTCATAATGTCGCCATGTCACCACCTTGGTTGCCGAGGAATCCTCCTCACACAAGTGAAGCATGGCCAAGCTGCCGCACAAGGTACATGTCCCCAATGGCACAAGCCATCCAATGGTAGATGGCATCCTCCACTTGTGGGTATAATAGTCAATGAATAAAATCCCTCGAGCTATAAGGCACCACCCCCCCCCCCCCCGATATCCATAAAAGTCACAAAATAAGTCATACAAAATCTAAAATGCAACGTGGTATCTGTTGCCATATATATAGGCAGTGATGTGTGTGAACACACTTAGGACCGCCGGGGCACTTTTTCCCTCCTTAGGAGGTTTTTTCCCCCGGCTTGTATATACACCTATCATTCTAGGGCTAACTAATCTTTTGTACATTGACACAATCTAATACACTATGTGTTGTGTGCATTCTTGCTTCTTCTTCTCCAAGCTTTGTGTGCTTTCCTGTAACCCTAATTCCAACAATTGGTATCAGAGCAGGCATCGGCTCTCAGGGCTATGCCGCTAGCACCCTCCAACTCACGTTCTCCGATTGAGGTGAGCTTTCACGAGCGCTTGCAGGTCCCTATACTTTGCGGATAGACCCATAGGGCTTTGCGTTCTCAGAAATTGAATCTGAGGTCGTTTCGGGCTCTGTTTTTGCATTGCAAGTTCTGTAGAGGTGTTTTCGTCATTTTGTACAGAAATTTCGACAGTGCAATTTTCTGCAAAACAGGTATATGTATTCTATTATGGACCGTGCTACATAGCATGAGTTGTTTTTTGTTTAGTCTTTGCTTCATTACAGGTAGCTTTTGCATCAGTTTCAGTCAGTGGCCATGGCTGATAACAACAATGATGTATTTCGCATGTTGTCTCTAATGACAAATTGGATGGAGACAGCAACTACCCACTTTGGGCATACATGATGCAGCATGTTTTGGTTGCAAAAGGAGTGTGGAACATTGTGCAGGGTATGGATGTACGTCTAGGTTCTGTGGATGTAGGATCCATTGAGGATGTTACAAGTTCTAGCAGCTCTACTGTTGCTGTTGTTTTACCCACTGCTGAACAAGCTCATTGTGGGATGGCAAAGATGCGCAGGCTCATGCCTTGATTGCACTTTCTGTCAAACGTAACATCACTCCACATATTCGTTCAGCTAAAACAGCAAAACAGGCTTGGGATATTCTAGCTGGTTTGTATGCAGGTCGTAAACGAGGCAAAAATCTCTTACCTGCGTAAAGAGATAGAATCAAAGATTATGCAGGAAGATGATGACATGAATGTTTTTCTTGCTGAGATTAAAGATCTCAAGGAATAGTTGATTACTGCAGGTGAGATAATTTCTGATCATTCTCTTGTACAGACTGTTCTTGATGCTTTACCTGAGTCATATTAGACTTTTGCTTCCACGTGGAGACTTGTTACTGAGGACAGACCTGATGTTGTCAAGTATGATACTTTAGTCAACAAGCTCTTGCAAGAAGCACAGTCCAGGCAAAACAGGGCTAGGTAGCGTGCAGTTGATCAGGCATTTGTTGCTGCCCAGCAGAGAAGAAGTGGTAAGGCAGCCCCTTCCACTATTTCTTCTCCCGATGTATGGTATTTTGACAGTGGTGCTACAAAGCACATTACCTCGCATCATGATATGTTCACCTGTCCCTAATGGGAATACTATCACATGTGCCAATAATGCTTCTTACCCAGTGAAGGGCGTTGGTAAAATTATACTTACTGCTGCAAATGGCAGCGCTTTCACACTTTCAGATGCTTTGTATGTGCCAGGGATAAAGAAGAATCTATTGTCTATCTCTGCGCTTGCTAGACTTGGACTTGTAGTCAAATTTGTGGATGACAGATGTACTGTTCATGATTTGACTTCTGGTGATACGATTATTGCATCTGGCACCTTGTTTCGTGGGCTGTATAGGCTCAATTCTTATGACAAGTGTGTGGAAGATTCAACAAATGCAGTTTGTGATGAAAAGGCAGTTTCAGATGCAAAACTATGGCATGCTCGTTTTGGTCATCTGAACTTTGCTAGTTTGCTGCGTTTACAGAAATTTGATATGGTTGCTTCATTGCCCCCTCTTGAGGCACCATTAAAACATGTTTGTGAAGGCTGTATTTTGGGCAAAATGCAACGTTCTGCGTTTCCAAAGGATGATTCTGTGCGGGCCACTCGCAAATTGCGGGCCACTCGCAAATTGCAACCTGTATATAGTGATGTATATGGGCCTATGAAAACTCCTTCATTTGTACTTCGTGACTTTCATTGATGATTACTCAAGGCATGCATGGGTATATCCACTGAAGGCAAAGGCCGAAGTGTTTTTGTGCTTCAAACAGTTTTTGCTTATGGTTGAAAATGTATCCAATTGTACTATGGGCACCCTCCGTCTGATCGAGGGGGGGGGAGTACATGTCTAAAGAGTTTGATGCATTTATGGCTAGTCGTGGGATAAAACACCAATGTACAGTGCCCGTATACCCCTCAGCAAATGGTGTTGCTGAGAGGAAAAACAGGTCACTTATGGAGATGGCACGATGTATGGTCAAGAGTCAAGCTTTGCCACATGCGTTTTGGCTTGAGGCTGTCATGTGTGTTGCATATGTACTCTCAACAGTGTTGATCGCTATAAGGCTATACTTGTTGCAAAGGGTTATGCTCAAAAAAAGGGCATTGATTTTGATGAGACCTTTGCTCCCACTTGTCGTATGACTACCATTCGTAGCATTTGTGCTTTGGTAGCTCATAATGGTTGGAATGTACATCAGTTGGATATAGAGACTACGTTCTAAAATGGAGATTTGCATGAGGAGGTGTATGTATCGCAGCCTCGTGGTTTTGTTCAAAGAGGGCAGGAAAACAAAGTGTGCAGGTTGAAAAAGGCTTTGTATGGTTTAAAGCAAGATCCACGAGCTTGGTATAAAAAGATACATGCATATTTGACTGCACATGGTTTTCAGAATAGTCCAATAGAAAGCACTTTGTATGTTAAACATGTGGATGATGTACATCTAATCATTGCTCTCTATGTCGATGACATGCTGCTCACAGGACCAAATGAGAGTCATATTGCTGATTTTAAGGCTGATTTGAATGCCTCTTTTGAGATGTCAGATTTGGGGCATTTGCATCATTATTTGGGGATACAATTTTAGCAGTATGATGGAGGTATTGCTTTGTGTCAGACAAAGTATATTGAGACATTGTTACGGAGATTTGGCCTTGAAGACTGCAAGCCTATTGCTACTCCAATGGAGACAGGTTTGAAGTTGAGTCTTCATGATGCTGGAGATCACTTTGATGTCATACTCTATCATCAGCAGATAGCTATTAGTTGCCTCATTTATGTATGCATTACGAGGCCGGACATTCAGTTTGCAGTCTCACAGGTGAGCAAGTTTATGCATAGCCCAGGATCTCAGCATTGGAAGGCACTTAAACGCATCTTTCGCTACTTGAGTGGCACCATACATCTTGGGTTGTTTTATCCCAAGGGGGGATCATTGCCGCCAGATTTACATGCTTTTTCGGACTCAGATTGGGCTGGTTGCTATGACACAAGAGTGTCCACAAGTGGTTTTTGTTTCATGCTTGGTAGCTCATGCATATCTTGGTTGAGCAAGAAGCAACCTACTGTGGCCACTTCTAGTTGTGAAGCTGAGTACAGGGCAGCTTTCACAGCTACGGTTGAGTGTGTGTGGCTCAGACGGCTTATGGCTAACTTGGGTGTTGGACAGGATTCTGCCACCTCTATCTACACTAACAGTCGGAGCACATTGGCAGTTGCAAGAAACCCAGTTTTTCATGCTGGCACAAAGCACATTGAGGTGCATTATCACTATGTCAAGGAGAGACTCTCAGAGCAAGAGAGATCAGCTTGGCATATGTGCCAACACAAGACAACCTCGCCGATCTTTTCACAAAGACGCTTCCTCGTGAGAAGTTTGAAGCTTTCCGCAAAGCTTTGGGCTTGCTCCCCTTTGTGGACTGATCTACTTCGGGCATGGCACTTCCCTATACATGAGTGCCAGCTCTCGTTCACACCATCACTCCCAGGGGGGATTTTTGCCATATATATAGGCAGTGATGTGTGTGAACACACTTAGGACTGTCGGGGCACTTTTTCCCTCCTTAGGAGGTTTTTTCCCCCGGCTTGTATATACACCCATCATTCTAGGGCTAATTAATATTTTGTACATTGACACAATCTAATACACTGTGTGTTGTGTGCATTCTTGCTTCTTCTTCTCCAAGCTTTATGTGCTTTCCTGCAACCCTAATTCCAACACTATCTACAAAGACATGTGTCATGCTACCTTAAGTAGTATACGAACCAAGGCTTGCAAGCCTCAAATGAACATTGGCTGATGGTGATCTCAAGGTGTGTAGACCTAAACTCAAAGTACAACTCTGCTTTTTTCATCTCAAGAAAGCAAGTCCCATGCATTGTGTACTCCCCACGATGAACCCTATGTCTTGCAATGCCTCCTTGTACTCTGGTGATGCATGACAATGCTCCTCCCAAAACCTCTCTATCATCGCCCTCATCTCAAGGTCTAATAAATGACTATATCTAGGTGCACGACCACTACTAGCCCATAAAGCACCATCAATCCCACTGTCCAAGCTCTATTTCCTCACAACCCTACATGAAGTGCTCACGAAGAATCTAAAGTATGCGAGAAGTGGCGCGATGCATACCTGGTAGAACATTGCTAGAAACAAACATTGTAAGGGCATGTCTTGCAGCCAACCCATTTGGATGTGTCTTACGCTTGAGTGTGATGTAGGATTGTCTCAAGCTTAGTAGAACACCAACACCGGCCCTCCTTGAATGTGGGTTGCAAATCACAGAAGCAGCGGTACATTGTTCCATATGCGCAAGTGCCGTATAGCAGCACATCTAGCACACAAGACTATGATGCCACATAAAGGTTAACAAAGTACTTGTCGAAGATAGCATTGGAAAGGTTTCGTGAACTAGACCTAGCAAGGGATTTCCCATGAGAATGTGCCTCATGAGCAACATCAAAGGTATTAACTGCTCTTGAGATGTACAAAACTTTGTCATGCCAAATGTTAACAAGGCATTTTGTGTCTCCATGTTGTAGTGATGATCTCTAAGGAAACTTGTTTTACGGTAATGTCTTTACATGAAATGTTCCTTTCATTCTCCATGGTTCTAAATTCAAGCTATACTAAGTTTGCGTTGTTAAAATTTCAGCAAACACGACTATGAGACAGAGATATGGAATAGGGTTCCATATTTGAGCTAAAAAGACCTTCTATATTGCATGTCAGTACAACGTGATTTATGTTGGAAGTTGGCGAGGAGAAGCCTTATATTGCATTGTACTAACTTACACTATGCAAGGTCTATATTGCACTAATATGCAACAAACGGGAACCTCTAAGCCTCATTATACTACAATTTTTTGTTGTATACAACATCCATACAGTTTCACGTTACACAAGTATGCAACATAGCCAACCGGATGTAGGCTTCCATATTCGCCCTATACTAACCACATATATTGCAAGTCAGTACCTATATGTAGAATTCAAATTAGTGTATGTAAATAATAGCCTATTATGGCTTAATGTTGAAATCTAGACGTTTTCAAGGTAGAGGAGCAGGGATGCCCAAGACGTGTGGTTGCCATAGAAAGAAAAAAATGCAAAAAGAAGGAAGAAGTAATATTTATACAACAACATATAGACCAAAGATAACTTTTGAAATTTTATTATAGATTTAAGGTTACAATCTCAAGGTGATTCCACAACCTCTAGGATATGTGGTTTGAGACAAACAGAGTATGTTTTAAAAACAATCAATGCTTAAAAGTAACTGATGTCACCCTAACATAATTTTCTATAAACACAAAAAAACTTTATGTTTTGATTTCACCTGAATGTAACAACTCTGGCATTGTTACTTTGCATTCAATGGCATCTTCTACAGAGGTCCTCTCTTTACATCCCATCCCTCCCACAAAAATTGGTTCATCCAATCATAATCAAGGGACCTCACTTGATATGTTAACTTTTTTTTCTTGACACCCTCATATGATGCATACATCTATGCAAAGACGCTAAATGGTATAAACCAACTCAAATGGACATCTTTAGAACCTGTTGACCCCTTCTACACAGTCTATCTTAGAGTTGAATATATGCTACATTAAATGAACTCAAAAATAACCTTGTCGGGTGCATAATTTTTCAAGTACAATGAGAATTGCGGAATAAGACTCAATTAGACACATGCTAAAAGAGGTACTGATGATGAGTAGACAATAAGAGAGAACATTAACACAAGCATGAGTCACATTATATATATAGACAAGCTTACTATGTTAGAACATCACTAGCAATACCCAAGGAAACTAGAATTCCATTCACACATCAAATAGGAAAGTAATAAGCTACAAGAGAAAGGGTAGCTCCAACACCTAAGGAAACTCTATGGCTCAATATACTAATATATGCAATACTTCCAATATGCCTTACAAGTGAGCAAGAGGGATCCTTGCATTAAGAGATAGAAGAAGCATTCAATTTTGGATTACCTAAGCACGGATGCCACTATCACATCTCCTTCCTAGCTAGTTTTGACATGTATCTTCTTGATTTTTTAATTCAAATATTTGTTGACTTGGAAGATAGGTTCAACCTCTTGATCCCACACAAAGGCCACTCAAGGACACATGCAAAGGTCTCCTTAGTCCACATAGGACTTCTAATAGGATTTTTCTTTCTTATGCATACTTCCACACTCCTCCACATGCTCCCCATATGCCTTCACAAACTTGGCATGTGTTATGCATCGTGTTTTACTAGAATTACCATGCCATGTAGCTATAAGACCCACTCCTATTTTATGACTCATCACCAATTCTATATATATTTAGCACTATACCCATACCAATGTATTTATAAATCATACACATGGTATTTACAATGAGTATTCCACTTATTCACACATCTAATATATAATATTACATAGAAATCATTCATGTGAAACAAGATATTTGGAGCCGAATCATTATAAAGCTATTGAAGATGAGCCCCCAAGCTATCAACTTCTCATATAAGCTTCCCAAGTTGCCATCAAAACCTCATGTGAAAGTATTCGCATAAGCTTATCTTCTTCTACAAGCCCCTAATTGGTAAGCATTACCAAATGCCAAGTCCCACATGGATAATCGCCACACATATATATTATACAATATAATAAAGAAGCCTTAGTAACATGAAAATTTTGGTATTACAAATACCACAACTACTCGCAACCATTCAACCCCCACCACTTCTCTAGCACCACCAGCCACTCCACCACCACCCTTCAAATCTAGGAGGGCCATTTTTACATCTCTATAGAGCTACCCTTCAAATCTAGGAGGGCCATTTTTACATCTCTATAGAGCTACCCTCTAGATCTCCACCGTGGACCAATCCCTAACTTTCTAACATGATTTACTATTGCACACTAATGCAAGATAGGGGGGGGGATTTTTTTCTGCAAGCGTTGTATTACGAGCTCTTTTAGCCACTTTGGCAGTTTGCGAGTAATTTTGGACACTTGTGTACTTGGCATACTCTTTATGAAATACATCTTTCTTGACCTTGGATCTATATATGAAATCAAAAGCCCTTACTTGTTGGAGCCTCTCTTTGTCTATGTAAGCACGACTTTGTAATGTGTGTGTGAGTGCCTGGCAAAGCACGTGAGGGCAACCAATGTAATGTGTGAGTGTGTTTTTGAATTTGGGGATGAGAACCCTAAATCTATGTATAAAATTTTGAGTCACACATTGTAGTGTGAACCCTTGGAGTAGGATAAGGTGCTCTCTCTCTCTCTCTTTTGTCTAAGAATTGCTGCTCAACACATACACTCATGCAAGCTCTAGGGTTTACCTCCCTTCAACTGTCTTTTTGAAGTTCTCGACATGGTATCGAGAGCCGGAGCAGGAGGTCCAAGGTAAAATTCTATCAAGGGAGCTCGTGAGGGCAAGACAAGGAGGTGCTATTGGTGAAGCAACAGGTCTGAAGCTGGAACGCGTGGAGTGAGGCACTGGTTTCAGGAAAAGCCACAAGATCTGTGCATAACATGTCTCAACACCAAGCAGATGAAGCGATGATGCGCTCAAGCTTACATGTAGGGAGGCGAAGCGTAGCTAGTGAGGCGCTGACCCCTATTGCAGCAAGAACAGAGTGTGCAAGTCCACGAATGTAACCTGTAAGTGGAGTGCCAAAGCAACAGTAAGCATAGCAGTGCATTGACCTGCGTAGCTAGGGTAGGGGCCCGTGCGAAGGCTGAGGGGGAGGCCCATGTGGTAGCAGCCTATAAGGCGGTTAAGGAAACCTAGCAAATGCAACAAACCTTGAGCAGTGCATCGCTTCAATAGCCAGCAGTGCATCCTCTGCAAGCAGTCTCCGCAGCAAAAATTTGTGAGAAGCACCCGCCTGCATCAACAACTCAGAAAGGAGAGCATATTTATAAGGTATTTTGTAGCCTTGTGGTTTTTCAGTGTTGGTTGTTGAAGAGGTGCAATTGTTGTGCCTCCCTCCTGTCTTTCTACAATCCTAATCAGCAGCAGCAGATTCAATTCGAGTGTAATAAGTCATGATGAAGGAGCTCTCACTAAGTAGGATTAAGCCGTTTGATGGAGAGGGTTTGCACACATGGCAGACACAGATCAAGTACTTGTTCATGAAAGGGATTGTGGTCTTATGTGAAAGGCACAAAGCAGGTTAACATCAGTGATACGGATGAAATAGATGCAGATGAGCATGCAACGGCTGTCATGGCCCTGAATATACACCCCAAGCTTATTCACTTGGTCACAGGGTCTATGTCCTCGAAGGTGGCATGGGATGAGTTGGAGCGGCTGTATGGAGCAAGAGCCAAGCACTCTCGGATTACTCTCAAGGTCAAGTTGTTTGGCCTATGTTTTTTTGAGGAGAAGCTTACTGATTTCATTAGTGAGCTACCTAGCATCACCACTCAGCTGGCTTCCATCAATGCAAAGGCAGAAGAGGAGGATGTAATTGAAGTGATTTCAAAAAGCATGCCCGGGCCATATGAGAGCCTAGTCATGACATTGAAGCATCTTCCCGATCCTACACTGGATAGCATCATTAGTTCCTTGCTTGATGAGGAGAGGAGCATCAAGGTAAAGAGGGGAGACACAACATCGTCATCAACATCCTCTCAGGGGCAAGCTCTCTCCATGGATCATGGTAAGAAGAATAAGGTCTCAAGTTTGATCAAGTGTACATATTGTAAGAAGATGGGTCACAACACATACACACATGCAAGCTCTAGGATTTGCCTCCTTCCATTGTATTTTTTGGAGTTCTCAACATTACTCTTACCCCAAACCACCCAACCCCCTAATCTTATCATACCGTTAATCTTATCTTCATCAAAACATGGATAATAGCCATAATCTCAAAGCATTGATAATAAACTACATAATATAATACAACTATCCAAGCTAAGATAATAACCATCCAAACTACATAATAAATCTTACTTCTATCAAAGCATGGATATTAAGGCTCGTCTCAAAGCATGGATACTAACCCTCTTCTCAATGAATTAATTAATCATTATTAAGAGTTTCAAATAATGAACATCATGCAAGCCATCCACTCGTGATCATCATATCCATGTTCACACTAGCATCACAATAATTGTCCTCTAAATCAACAAACAATCTAAAATAGCTTTTATCAAAGCATGGATAATAAGCCTCTTCTAAGAGTAGCAATAATACTCTATTAAGATTAAAACAATGAACTACGTGGTATAAACTAACCATCCAATGATCCCCATACCCAAGTTCACACCGTAACATCATCATCTATACCCATAGAATGTGAAATAGATTTTATCAAAGCTATAATTCTCCTCTCAGAGCATTGATAATACTCTTTGTTAAGAGTTTCAAACAATGAACATCATACAAACTGACCATCCGATGGTGAAACCCATGTTCACACCATAGCATCATCATCATTATCACTTACACCCACACAATTCAAAATATCTTTTATCCAAGTTATGATAATAACCCTCTTCCCAAAGCATTAATAATGTTTTTTTTATGAGTATTTCAAATAATAAAAATCATCCATTCAACGTTCACACTAGAGCATTATTTAAACCCACAAAATATAAAATGTCTTCTATCGGCAGGCTATAATAATAACCTGGTGTTTACATCATTATAAATTAAACCCACAATATTAAAGCAAAAATAGATATGCACATCAAACCAATAAATGTATACTAACCAAACCACCATCTTTGAGTGTACATGTTGATGAAAATTTCCCTCATCCCACATTCACATCAAGTCAAAAAATGTTCATCCACCAAAACAACCAAAACAAAATTTTAACAAGACTGAGCCATGACCAACGTAGTCTACTTATCCTTTGCAATACACAGAAGATGCAAAACTTACCTCCTCTGAGAACTTTCAATGTGCACATGGAAAATACTATGTTGTAAAGGCTCTAGTTCTATCTCTCCCATGACAATAGCTTGCATACATTAAACGCTCTTTATTCTTTTTTTAGCCTCCTTGGATATCCATGGCCTCCACCATGACCATCATGCTATGTTATGCACAGGCTCATAATTTGGTGTAGATGCAAATCCTTGATGCTCATCATTTGGTGCTAATGCAGATTGTACAATAAGTATCCATCTGTGGCCTTGAAGTCTTATTAGATAGATTCATTATTTCTAACATAAAACCTCCATCATTAACCAAGGTTCTTATTTCTGTAGATGTAATGTTTATTCCTGCCTCCATCCTCCCCACATGGATGGAATTTCAAAAACATGGGTGATATTATGATCTATGTGCCATGTATGAGTGGTATCGTCATTACAAAGCCACATCATTTGTGCTTTTAGACCTCTTGGTCTAGGGTGTTGTCTCTTAGACAAGAAACAAGCAGCTCTTCTTGCACAATTTTGAATGTATCCGTTATTACAAGTAACCTTACCATCTATCAAACCAAAGCACTTGACCTTGGAGTTGACTGAAGTTCTTCAAATTGCCCACCTTGAATAGCCCACCAAGTTTGACTGAAGTTCTTCGAATTGCCCACCAAGTTTGACCGGAGTTCTTCAAATTTCCCACCAAGTTTGGTGGACTGCCTCTTCGAGAATGGATGGACCCCCTTGAGGTTACACTAAATCCATGCCTTCACCTTGAGATTGAAAGGTAATTTTCCTTGGCCAACCTCTTTTCTTTTGTTCTCTATTCACCATCACATATCATGGTCAGTGTAAGCTATTCTTAACATCAATCCCTGTGGACTTGCATCTCTTCCTTTGTATTGTTTTCCTATCCCCATGAAGTGGTCTTTGGCATCATACATTGGTGTGGGTGTGGGTGTGCTCCTTGAGGGCTACTCTTTGAATCAAAGCTTCCAAGAAGCAAGGACCTTGCCTAACATGCTGTTGCATGACGAATGAAGATCAATACAAGGATGCAACAAAAAAGACACTTAGGGCTCTTGAAAAGAGTTCCAAGTTGTGGATGAGTGTGGGAGTGGGTTTGACAATAATCCCACATGGGAACTTTTGGGAGTTTTAGAGTTTTTGTATAAAAAGTGGCTCATTTGAGAGCTTATGGACACATTGGGAAAACTCATGTTTGAGCTCTCTTGAGACTAGCTCTCCCTCTTCTTCCATAGAGGTGCAAGCTCTTCTCTCTCCCCATCTACATTGTTGTAAGTTCTATTCTTTTGTTAATTCAATGCAATGAGTTGATATTTGTCTCTCTTCTCATGTCAATTCTCTAGTGTGCATGTTTCTTATTGATAGCTTCAAGGGTTGTGTGCATGCTAGGGAAATGAGTATTTGAGAATGAAGAATGCTTTGATCTTGTGTAAGCAATAGCTAAGCTTTCTTCTTGTTTGGATGTATGGATGAGTGGAATGTGGAGTTGAGTGAGCAATAGCAAGATTGAGCTTGAGTGTGTGTTGAGTCTATGTCATTAGTAGTAGTTTTCTTAGCATTCTCTCCATCAAATGGATAAGCTTTTGTGCACCGGTACGGGTTGAATCCCTAGCTCCGAAAGGGATGCAAATCCCATTGGATTGAGCTAAGTGTGGATCATACTACTCTTGCTACAAGTGAGAGAGTTTTTCCGTCTCTCCATTGGCGCCGCTGCCGGGGAGAAGACTCAAATCCGGTTGAGAGTGTGTGGAAACCACCACTATTTCCTCTTTTGGTTGCAAAACCATTGAGTGATTAGGTTAAGTTCGGGTGTGTGATCTCGGTGTGAGTGGATATGGTTAGGATAAGAAAAAAAAACCATTGAAGGTTGAGGTTTCTCCCGCATTGTTTTTTATGTTTTATTGCTTTTCAAGTACCGTCAGTATGCTTACATTCATTGTTTTTTTGCCATTTAATGCTTTCATGCTCTTCGTTAACATGTAATTAGTATAAATAAATAAAAAGAAAAGAGGTGCGATGCTAAGCTCTTCCATAGCTTATGCAAGCTCCATAGGCTCCCAAGCGTGAAGCCCGCTTAAGGAAGAGAGGAGAGAGAGAAAGAGAAGGGAGAAAGGGAAAAAAAAAGAGTGGAGAGAGTTGCTAAGCGAGGGGCATTCAGCCTTTCCTTTTTCATGTAGGCACCGACCTTTGCATTTTAAAAAGTGCGTAATATATTAAGGTTGCAAGGCGTGTGTTCATTAATTAGGCTATTATACTATAGAGGCTTGTGTAAAGAGCACTGTATCCACGGCACTCAAGGCCAAGCCCAGGCAATATTTAAAAGGGAGTGCTAGCTTCTAGTAGCTCTTGAAAGCGGTCTGCAAAATTTTAAAAAAAAATTAAAAAAAACCACTCAGCCGTTGAAGGCTGGTGCAAAGGCAAGCTCTTGTAGCAGTTCGAAGGACAGTTAGAAGGCAAGCTCTTGTAGCAGTTCGAAGGACAGTTAGACGGCGGCTGAAAGAACGGTGCTGAGGCGGGTTTTTAAAAATATATATATATATATATATATAATATTTTTCGTTGACATGGCAGCTGGTCGTCTGCATCGAAGGCGTCGTCTGCAAAACTGAAGCGCCGGCAGAAAGCGAAGGAAGCGGGGAGCTGGTCGCTGACTGGCCGACTGGAAGCGAACGTGATAACCGCTACACTATGGAGTGAAGAGCAGCCAACAGAAGAGCAGAGGCGGCATTGGCATAGCCGACAGAAGAGCAGAGGCGGAGTTGGCATAGGCGGGAGCAAAGCAGAAGCGTCGGCGTGGGCAGCGGCTGGCCGATGTTGGCGTGGAGAGTGGCAGCGGGTAGCAGCAAAAGCGCAGGCGAAGGCGGAAGTAGGCAGCTGGAAGCAAACGTCTGCAACTGAAGCGAAGCAGATAGTGTGAAGCTAAGCAAGAGGCGCCTGCAGTGGGCGAAGCAGTGGATGGTGCCTGCAAAGGAGTAGACGGGCGACCGACTGTGGAACCGGAAGCGACAGCAGCCAGCGAAGAGCGCAGCATTGAAGACGTGCAGGAGGCATTGAACGTGATCGTGTGCGCCAGCGAAGGATCCGGCGTGCGGTGAGCTGCGAGAACGGCGGAGGATAAGGTAGGTGGAATTTTTCTTTTTTTTTATTTTTTTAAATTTTTTTATGTTTTTTTTATATTTTGAAATAAAAAAAACAAAAAAATAATATTTTTCTTATTTAAAAAAAAGAAGAAAAAGAAAGAAAAAAGAAAGAAAAACAATTAAAATTAGAAAAAAAAGAAAGAAAAAAAAAGAAAGAAAAAAAAAGAATAGTAAAAAATTTAAAAAAAAGAGGAAAAATAATTAAATTAAAAAAAATAATTTTTATATTTTTTGAATCCATTGTTCCTTATTTAAATTTTTGCATAATTAAAGCAGCTTGCATTTTTTTATTTTTATTTTTTTAGAATTTTTATAAATGATGCATAATTAGTAAATTTATATTTTTTATATTTGGCACGAAATTTATTAGTTTTTAAAAAAACAAACAAACAAACAAACAAAACAAAAACAAAAAGGAGAAAAAAAAAGAAAACAAAAGAAAAGTTTAAAAAAATAAAATAAATTTTTAAGTGTTTTTTAGGAGTCTATTTTTTTGTATAATTTGTAATTCTTCATTTTCTTTAATTTTTTGCATAATTAGTATTTTTCTGCATTTTTTAATTTTTGTAACTTTGTGCATAATTAGTATTTTTTTAGTGTGATTCATAATTTTTGTGTTTTAAAAAAAAAGAGAGTAAAAATCATAAAATCATTTAAAAAAAATCATTTAAAAAAATAATAAGAAAAAAAATAGGATAGATAGTTACGCCACACATATTCATTTTAGTTGTATTTAGTGATTAGGTAGGTTAAAATATATATATATATATATATTAAAAAAACAAAACAAAACAAAACAAAACAAAAACACATAAAAAACCAAAAAAAAATTGACCTTATGCACTTGCGGTCGGGACGTCTTGTAGATTCTGCCATAGGGTCTAGGGCACCTTCTAGAGTACCTACGCAAGAAAGTGGGACCCAATCGGTAGGCAATTTGGCAGATATTGCTGAAACCCTTTCTGAATCCCAATCCGATACCCTTTCCTCCAGAACAACTAGCTCATTGTCCATGGACAATCTAGGGCCATCAAATAGTCATCCCGTAGCCCCAAATAGGACACCCTCAAGATCCTTTAATCCATTTGAAGCCGACACTATGGGGTTAACACTCAATGTGAGACTCCAATATGTCTACACAAATGCTCAAGGAGCTGAGATCTTTAGGGATCCACAACAACGGTATCTTGTTAAGATCGCAGACATTTTCTCAGAACTTGATAGAGCACCTCTAGTCAATGACCAGGGTAACATGTACATGGGTGGAGATGGTGTTCGCTACGAAGTCACCTACCATCCAGAAAAGGTAGACAAATTAGGGGAGCTCTCTAGAACCGAGTTCTTAGACTTATCAGAACTTTCCAGAGCAAGGGAGTCTAGAGATGATTGGCTCATCGAGCCGGACATGCCTGGACCATCCAATGCCCAGTCCTCAAAACCATCCATAGATGATTTACTTCTTGTAGATCTAAATTTGGAAAGGGATAGGAAAGGCAAGAGCAAAATGGATCAGGGGGCTGAAAGCCAATGGGAGTTTATACGACAAATTCCTGTGACAAAGGTCTTACAGGATGACCCACTTCAAGAGGTCTATAAGGACTCGTTAGAGGGATATTATGCCACAACTAGATTGCCACAGCTGGCTCTTCCTCTAGCTCATGTGGTGGTAGTTGAGAAGCTTGCAGGACACATGAACAGAATAATTGATAAATGGGCCAATGAATACCGAACCTTAGATTGGAAAGAGATTTGGGAACTCACGTGGAAAGGACAACCATTATTCATGGAAGTGTTCTCAACAAATACAGCCAAACCGGGAGAGACAGCCTTTCTTGGAGAAACTGTTGCTCCTCCCCTACGAGAGTTCACTGGAGAGAGACCCTCAACATCTAAGTGGACCACTGCTAGTAGCCCAACTCTAGCACCAAGATATCGTTCTACACCAAATGTGCGACCACAGGTCACACCACACCAACATCTTTCTCACTATAACAATCGGAGGGTAGGGGAGCCAACTCGGCCTCCCATTAATGCACCTCCTGAAATGCGGGTGACAAGATCTTTGGAGGGGTTTGGTGAGGCTGGTAATAGGGTACCCACACCAATTTTGGAAACATGTGGACCATCTTTCCAAAGAGAGGAACAATTCCCACTGAGAGTGAGAGGCCGTAGGCCCTATGATGAGTATTCAAGACAAGTAAGGCCATCAACTCTTCAGAAACTGGTAAAGAAGTATGAAGGGTCGGGAGATCCATACGACCATGTAGCAGCATTTAGGCAAGCAGTTCGAGCTGAGCAAGTGGCTGATAAGCATACTCAAATTGAAGGATTTGGGGACTCACTCTTGAGGGAAAAGCCCTGGCTTGGTTTCAGGCATTAGAGGCTTCAGACAAATCTTCTTTACGAGTTTTGGAAGAGAGATTCATTGCTGCTTTTTCCTTGATGGGAATTCAACATGACACGGTAGCACACATCTACTCTTTCAAGCAAGGCGAGAATGAGAGTGTTAGAGACTGTGTAAATAGAATAAAGCAGCACATTAATCGTTGCCCTGAAGATGAGAAGCCCGCCCAAAGTCGATTAATTTCTCTCTTCTTAAAAGGACTCAAAAATTCAACACTGCATACACATCTCTATGCGAAGAAACATACAAATTTCAATGAGTGTTGCCATGATGCTATGGATTTCACCGATAACTTCAAGTTCCAAGATGGTTCTGGCCCAGAGGTGAAACCTAGAGATCAGTGGGGAGACGACCAAAGTTCAGGGTCTAGCGCGCTAGTAAATCCAGACCAGATAGCTAACCTAGTACTACGGAGATTGGGACAGACCTATCATCCACCCATGCAACCACAACAACAGCAGCAGAGAATGAGGAGTGTACTTCCTACAGGTCCTCATCTTTGTGGAGCATGTGGCGGTAACCATAAAACAGAGGATTGTAATACCTTTTCTCCTCTAGTAACAAACCAACCCACAAAAAAGTGGTGCCAAGCCTGTGCTTGGAACTTTACCCATACCACACAGGAATGCACTCGCATTGCGAGAATGAGACAGGAACGTGAGCAGCCAAGGGATGGAGTGGCTCCACAAATGTATCAACAGTATACTAATTTTGAACGTAAGCCACCGATGGCACAAGAGCAAGCACGACCTGTTCTTGGTGCTCAACCTCCTGCTCCAGGGACTGCTCCTGTGAGGATTGTTGACTATGACAATTCAAATATGTGTAGAGACTTGGTAAACCCAGGCTATGTGGAGGAGGAATATGTATCATATTCATCCAAAGAAAATATCTTTGAAAGTCCCGCATACCCAAGCCCAGCACTGGACACTCAACCAGGGGAACAAAACTCTTTAATGTTGCTAGGCGGCTACCAACCTAGGACTCTAGGCCCCTCAGGTCAATGGAAGCCAAGGAAAGTAGAGGCCAAACCAATGGGCCCCTGTTATGAGTGCGGAGAACCCCATTGGACTCGTGATTGTCCACATCGCTCAAGGCAAGCATCTCGGTCCAATACAACAGTACAACAGTTCCCACCAATTGAAAGATATTGTCTAGGGTGTTGTGTAGAACACTTCCCAAAAGACTGTCTGCTGAAACCACATGAGGAAGGCACCTCTCAACCAAAGGTCTCACTCAACCTTGTAGGCACAGTTCCATCACCACCTTCATCTGAGAATGAGGATGTCGTGCCACTTAGAGTCATGACTAGATCACAGACACGAAATGCAGAAATGCAAACTGATGAGACACCTCGAACCAGGGATGCAAAAACAAATCTAGTGGACAAGACCCTACAGTCCAATAGAAAAAAAACCACTCGGAGGAAGAAGAACCAAAACAAGCAAACTAAAAGTGCATCCACTAGTTCTCAAGAAGCCTCTAAACAAAACATGAGGGATAAAACTTTTACATCCCAAGAAGTGCATGAGGAACATCAACCTCAACCTGGGCCTAGTGTTAAACAAAATGAGGCTAGTATGACTGAGGATAGTTTTGGGGGTTCTGTTTTTGTGGATAAAGTGAATGAGACTCTAGAGGCCATCATTGATGCTCATAGAAGTCGCATTGCAGCTTTATCTGAGCTACCCAAGAAGCTTCAAGAATACCCAAACCCTCGTGAGGAGAAGATCAATCTAGCTGTACATCAGCAACTCATTAGGGAAGCTCAGTCAATACTTGAGGGACCACCACCACCTATTCCTCGGGGCCCAACCTCTCTTAAGCCAACATTAGAAACCATACCAGAAGTGTCATCAAGTCGGGAAATGAAAAGTGAACTCATTTCACAAGCTCATAGCGAAAGGTCTGCACCAATTGACACCCAATTGAAAGGGGGTAATCTGCCACCACCTAGCCTTGTCTTCCCATGCAATGATGAAGTTATTGATGCTAATGAGGACATGGCAAATGAGATGTGGGCTGCAGTTCATGAGAAAGTTAATGAGAACATGTCTTCTATTAGTTCGCCTCCATTCTCTGAGGTGGATTTTACCAGGGGCACGGAAAACAAATTTAGACACCCAAGCATCCAGGAGGAAGTTCAAACAATTGTTTCTCCTAGAAGTAAGCATACAATGAAAACCTTACCATCATATCTGCGAGAATATGAGAATTGTTCTCAAACCTTGAGGATACCCTCCATGCATAAAAGGTTGACAAAGGAGAGGGATATGAGTATGGTGCAAGCTATTTTGTCAGCACCAGTGGCTTGTACCTTACCTTTGCTTGATTTGATAAAAATTCGACCTGAGTTGTGGAATGATATTGCCACATGTTTGTCAGAGCAGGTATTGCTACAAAAGGTTCACCATGAGTGTACTATACACCCTGAGACAAAGCATGTAATGCCAGTTCCTATCAACAAAGTAGGAAAATTTTGTGAGGATGATCAGGGAAATGCTACCCTCCCATTAGAAGTGCGAAAAGTATCTTCAACTGCAATACTTGATAGTGGTGCAGGAGTGGGCATTGTGACAAGGTCCATTTGGGAAAAGTGGGGCAAACCAGCTATTAGGAGTACAAGGATGCGCTTGCAGCTAGCAGATGGAAGCTTAGAACATCCCCTTGGGCTGCTTGAGAACATATTGGTCACCACATGTGGGATTGAATATGAGCACACCTTTGCAGTAGTAGATTTTGGAAAACATCCAAACTATGAAGTGATATTGGGTAGACCATTCATGCGACAATTTCAAATGATTCAAGATTGGGGATACAATTATTTGTACCTCCGACATGATTCTGTCATCACAAGGGTCAACCTAAGGAATCACTCATATCGTGATGTAACAAGGTCTCCAATAGATGAGTTTGATTCTGCTTCATCTGAGGGCTCAAGAGTTACATTATCAAATGGACGAGAAGATCTGTGGATGTGTGGAGCCTCATGTAGGGATTTCAACACTGAGAGACTTAAGGGTAATCGAAGTGTATCAGACGAGGCATACATTCCACAACCCTTCCCTGAGCATTTAATTGATCCATTAGAATGGAGTCATGTCCTTGCAACATTATCGACATGTGCTTTACCGAAGCCAATTCAATTTTGTGACTCAGATGGATATGATATTATTCCTATACGAATGGTACAACCACGTGCCCTTCTAGATGATTTGTACTATAGAGATACATCCACAACAGCTATGCATGTCGAGGAATTCTCAGTAGAGGATTTGACACTCGAATCTGCTAATGATGCTGATAAGGAAGATGGATGGGACTCTGATTTTAATAATGATGTGACAATCCCTGAGGAAGAGTTAGGAAAGGCACGCCTACTCTTGAGAGGAAGGGAGGTTCAAGTAGAGATCCCTCGAAGCCGACCTAAACGTAAATGTTGTAAGGGCCATAAGAGAATCAGTAGACAAGATGAGCGGGAACAACGTGAGAGACTACAAAAAGAAAAGGAGGAGTCTAAGAGTGAAAACTCTCGACCACCACCTCACTTCTCAGGAAAGAACGGATATCTATACTATGTCCAAGCACAAGATAGTATCAAAGACCAAGTCAAACGATCAGATGGATTCCAAGCAGGGGAAAAGCTAACAACTGTTAGCAAAAATCGTAAAAAAACGAAGAAACAAAAACCAAAACTCAAGTCTAAAACCGATTCAAAAAAGAGTGTGGGAAGTGCAAAGACAACGGTTGAACAAAAAAATCCGATGCAAGATAGCAAAGGAGAGCTCAAAACCGCATGGTCTTTAATGAGTGAAGACTCAAGTGGACAAGAACAAGGTCTCAATGTTCCTCCCAATTTCACACAGTACACTCTTCAAGATCGGAAGATTGTTCTTCAACAGCCCATGCGTCAGAAACCAAGCATGCCAGGGATTTCATACGATGGTCCAGAAGATGCAAAAAAGATTGATATTGCTAAGCCAGGAGAAGAGCCTCACTATGTGTGGATTGCCACAGACTTGTCCTTAGAAGAGGAGAAGTTATTAATACAAACAATAAAGGAGTATCGCGATGTTTTTGCTTGGAGTTATAAAGACCTCAAAGGAGTTGATCCAAGCATATGTCAGCATACAATTCCATTGCGAGAGGATGCAAAACCCTCCAAGCAACGTCCTTATACTTACAATGAAAACTTCGCACGGAAGATAAAGGAAGAAATAGACAAGCTCTTAGAGGCAGAATTTATCTATGAGATTGAACACACTGAATGGGTCTCCCCTATTGTAGTGGTGCCCAAGAAAAATGGAAAACTTCGAGTATGTGTAAACCTCAAGAAGGTAAATGCAGCTACTGTGCGTGATCATTACCCACTTCCAATCACACGGATCATGTTCTGGAACGAGTTGCAGGGAAAAAGGCATATAGTTTCTTGGATGGATTCTCCGGGTACAATCAAGTGTCAATTGATCCAAAGGATCAACACAAGACAGCCTTTGCTACTGAAAATGGCATCTTTGCCTATCGTGTTATGCCATTTGGTCTAACAAATGCACCAGCAACCTTTCAGCGGTTAATGAGTCATGTATTCAAGGAGTACCTTAGGCAATTTCTTGAGATTTTCATGGATGATTTATGTGTTCACTCACAAGAGCGTGATGATCATATAAAACACCTGAGACTTGTGTTTCAAAAGTGTCAACTTTATCGTATATGCTTGAATCCTGACAAGTGCAAATTCATGGTAAGACAAGGGAAAATTTTGGGCCATTTTGTTTCTCGCAATGGGATTTCAACAGATATGGATAAAATTGATGTCATTGTCTCATTACCTCGGCCTATCAACCCTAAAGGGGTACAAACATTCATGGGACATTGTGGCTATTACCGTAGATTCATCTACATGTATGCTGTCCTAGCCAGACCGTTATATGCTCTTCTTGTAAAGTTTAATTGGACTCATGAGTGTGAGGAATCCTTTGAAAAGTTGAAGCGAGCATTAGTGACTGCACCCATTTTACAGGCACCAGATTGGAACCAAATCTTTCATGTCCACATTGATGCTTCCAACTTTGCAATTGGATGTATTTTGGCTCAATCGGGGGAACACAATAAGGATTTTCCAATCTCATATGCTAGTCGACAGTTGAACAATGCTGAGAGGAATTACACCACAACAGAAAGAGAAGGATTGTCCATGATATATGCAGTGAAAAAGTTTCGCCATTACCTTTTGGCAAACAAATTCATATTTTTTGTGGACCATCAAGCATTGCTATATTTGGTGAATAAACCTTGTGCAACTGGAAGGATAGTAAGGTGGTTTATCATCCTTCTTGAGTTTGATTTTGAAGTTGCAGTTCGAAAAGGAACAACTCATCTAAGGGCAGATCATTTGTCTCGAATCACCTCTGGCGAAGCTCCTGTGGGTGTGGATGATGATATGTTAGATTCAACACTTTTCCTTGTAGAGACAGCTCCTAGATGGTCTGAATCCATTTTAGAAATTTTGACAAGTGGGCAAATACAACTAGCGGGTCCTAATGTGGACCTATGGCGACCATTCAAGCTAATCTCAGGGAGATTATATCGTCAGGGTAATGATGGAGTGTTGAGGCTTATACCTAACCCCGACCAATATGAGGAGATCTTGGAATGGGCACATGCGGGTATCGATGGAATCCATGCATCAGCTACTACTTGTGTGCGACGTATATCTCAAGATGGGCAATGGTGGCCTACCATGCATGCAGATGCTGAAACATTTGTTCATAACTGTGCTTCATGTAAAATTCAGAAGCCAATTCATAATGTCACATTATTCCAAATTTCAACTACACCAAGTTGGAGTAAGTATATTGTGGACTATCTTCAGCATGGTCATTTGGATCAAAAAAATCCTAAACATCGAAAGCATGCTATTAAAATTGAAGCGACAAACTATATGCTGATAGAGGGCCAACTCTACAAGAGGGGCAAGGATGGCAACTTACGCATGTGTGTATGTGAAGCTGACTATCTGAAAATCTTAACTCATGCACATGCAGGTGTTGGGGGTGGACACTTTTCTGGCAATACCACAGCAAAGTTGATTAGGTGGTCTGGGCTTTGGTGGCCAACCTTACAAATGGATGCCGAAGAATATGTGAAACGTTGTGACGATTATCAAAGGACCAAACCTCCTATCACAAAGGACAATATGCCATTGCGGCCTATGTTAAGCACACGTGCTTTTGCAAAATGGGGTATTGATTTTGTCGGTCCCATTAAACCTCCAGCTCATAACACGCATGCAGAATATATTATAGTCGCAACCGACTATTTGACCAAATGGGTAGAGGCAAAGGCAACAGTCAAAAATGATGCCAGAACCACAGCCAAGTTCTTGTATGAGTACGTGTTTACACGCTATGGATTACCAATTGAGATCGTTAGTGATCAAGGTGTGCACTTTGTAAATGAAGTCATAGAATTTTTGCTTCAAGAATTTATGGTAATTCACAAGCGTTCTGCACCCTATCATCCCCAGACCAATGGACAAGCCGAGAGTACTAATAAGATTCTCTGCACAACACTCACAAAGATTGTTGAGGGACATAGGACTGATTGGGAGCAGAAGTTGCACTCAGTTCTCTGGGCATATAGGACAGCCTATAAAACATCTGTGGGCACAACCCCATTTGAACTTGCTTTTGGGCTAGATGCAATTCTTCCCATTGAATTTCTTGTACCTACTCTACGAGTAGCTAAACAATTGGATTGACTGGTCATGAGCTTTCACAACGCGTTGACGAATTGGAAAAGCTTGATGAGACCCGCTTATTGGCGGTAATGGGGATGTATGCCGAGAAGAGGAGACAAAAGCAATGGTATGATAGAAATGTAACAACTGGCCGATTCAAAAAAGGAGACCTGGTTCTCTTGTACACACTTAAGAAACATAAGAGAAAGCTCAAAAAACATGGCTTAGGACCGTTTGTGATTAATGAGCTTACTCCAAGTGGTGCAGTGCATTTAGAGACACTAGACGGTGAGCAAATGCCTAACTTCATTAATGGAAGTCGTCTCAAGAAATACAATGAACCATTAACTGAAGCCATGCTTCAACAGATGCATGCTGCACAAACACGGAAAGAAGCATTTGACCTACTTAAACGTCAGGCTCAAGAGGAGGCTAAAGCCAGAGTTGCAAAAGCCAAGGAGCGTCGCAAAGCTTCTATGTTGGCCATACAGTTGGCTACTGATGAGCCATATGTCGAACCATTCAATATTCAAGTGTGCCTTCATCTTCATGAGACTACCTACTTTGTCTCTGCCTTAATTGACTCTGGTGCAGATTATAATGTTCTCTCGTTTGACACCTGGATAGCCTTGGGTCAACCACCACTTGTGCAAATTCCTGTGGACCTATGAAGCTTCTCCGGAGAAGATAACCCTATAGAGGGAAAATGTGTCATTATGATGACCATTCAGGATCACCAGATGTCAGTGCCCTTTTATGTGGCACGTAAGTCCAAGGCAGTAGTAGAGGTTGTTCTCGGTAGATCGTGGTTAAGTGCTACCAATTGCTCATTAGATTGGACGAATAGACAATACAAGTTGCAAATTGATTCTGATTGCATCTTGGGATCTGCTACACCACGAGCTTTATCGTGTCAAAGGAGTAATGTTTCTACCTTACCCAATCCACAATCAAAATCTGCTCTTGAAGCTCCAAAACAAATGATGTGGATAATTGATGAATACTCAAGTGAGGGCCATGGCTGGCATGTTCCAACTACTCTAGTTGCTGCTCAAAGAAGGCCAGGTAAGAAGGAATTATCAATGTGGCTACCCAAAGATGCGTACAAACTTGTACCATCTAGTCCAGTTGCTAAGCCTCCTAAGAAGCACATCATTTCCTAGCCTAAACCTCGGATTGTTAATCGATGGGTCCCAAAACATGTTCTTAAAGCACAAGGCTATTATGAGGGTGCAACAGCAATTTGGCTTCCAAAATGCCATGCTTTGCGAGGGGTAACAGAGTGTTTCAGAAAGATTCCAAAAGCCACCCTTGATTGTCCATATCAGTGGGTGCAAAAGAAATCAACGCAAACTCTTCAAGAAAGGAAAGGTGGCTGTGATAGCACCTACAAAACTACTTGTGTTGATCTTCCTAAAACATGTATTGAAACACCGATTGTCCCGATTTCTCCTTGTTACACAATTCAACCATCAACTTGTGTACCTACGACAAGTCCAAATGAGTCTCATTTGAGCATAGATTCTAGCATTTCAATGCCTAAATCCTCTTATCTTGCTCAAATTCTAAGACAATTGCTAAAGTTTCCACCTCTTAAAAAGGAGATACCAAAAACTAAAGATAAGGCATTAACACTACAATTAAAGCTCTTTGGTAAATCAATGTTTGAATAATGTAGTTCCTTATGCCTTTAGAAGATGTGTTCTCTCTGAGATAATCTTGTTTTTGATTGGAATTGTCATGATGGATATGAGTGTTCTAAATTTCATTGTTCTACGTCCAGATAACTTCTGATTGATATTTGGCGAGATACATGTCCACCATATGCATTGACCCTGATAGTACTCGACCAGATCATCGCGGGGGTTATAGTGCTCCTCCATTTCAAACACATTCTAGGTACTTCTATGCTCCCTTAGGTGAAAATTGCTGTGTGCATCACTTTGTCACATTATTCTATCAACAGCATCACCCATTTCCACATTGTCAAGAGTGTGCACGGCTTGTATTAGAAGAAGCTTCACATATTTGTTGGATATGCCGCTCTTACTTTAGACGATATGGCACGGGCTTAATGAAGCAAATTGTGGGAGTTACACCCCAACGCCATAATCTTCTTAATGTGAGAATACCAGAGAGAGGACCAAATCAACGTAGATTACCTGAGGAGGTTCAAGCACAACAATGGAGGGATACAAGCCTAAATGACTTGCAACCACCGATCTTGCAAGCCCTCCTTCCCCAAGCCTCCACATGTCAATATTGGATCAATATGAGTACCTACATTGCGCAGTTCCAAAATCGAAACTGTCTGATTAACCTTCCCATAGAACCAATGCCATACTTTAGTAAGGAAGCACTCCTTCCTCTACCACCTTCTCCAGCGGCCGGTTTTTGTGAGGGGTTGTCTCTACATCCTGAGGAAATTGATACCATCTTTCCAGCAGACGAGGACACGGATCCCCCACCAGCGCAAGGGTAAGTTCAACGACTCCATAATAAGATCGACAAGCCAGGGCACTTTTCTCCCATTGGGTTTTTCCCCTCGGCTATATTCGGTGTTTGGCACCAATGGCAAATTTTATTTTTTTTCTTTTCTTTTCGTGTTTGTTAATAAAAATTTTACAGAAATCTCCGTAAAAAACAAGAGCATCAAATAGTCCACCTATCGTGCAAACAAATTAGGAAGGGGGGAGACATGCTACGCTTACAAAGATCAAGGAGGAGCAATCTGCACAAAATCAGCAATGCATCAATGCAAACGAACAACATCAACAGGGCACTACAACAGGTGTATTCAAATCTTAATCTTTATTTCTTTATGTGCTCTTATCTTTCGAATATATGGTTTACATGTTCACACAATGTTGGCTGCTTGAAGTTTTTGATTAGTTGTTAAAATATGGTGAGTGAATTCTAGAGTCTTAGAAGACTTAGAAAAAGATATTTCTATCTAAAGACAGTGTAGGATATATACCAAGGGAATATGCCAAGTTCTTATGCTTTCAAGTTATCCCTAGTGGTAGCTACCTCTTAGATATGAGCTAGGTGCTAGGAGTAATAAAAATTTATAAAAAAATTATACCCTAAAAAAACATATATATACAAAGTAAATTGAGACATGATGTGTCTACAGCCATGTGGAATGCTTGGTAGGACCTGGGGTTGTCTTAGCACCTTGGGGCCGATGCCTTGGTTTCCATGGGGTGAACACTGGTGTCTAAAAGCTTCAGAAAAAGACCTTTGAGGAATCTATTGCCTTGATAGATGTTGGTAGGACTCTGGGGTACACTATGGGCCCTTGAGACCGATGCCCTCATCTTCATGGGGTACTCCTTAGGTCATAAAAGAAAGAAAAAGGGTCTGTCGCCCTTGAGATACTTAACGGTCTTTAGATTCTCTTGGCGGAGGACTCTTGTCCATTGCTTGGGTCTCTTTGGGATGGAACCTTAATCTTTATCACCTTCTACACACACATCCAAAAAAAAAAAAGAAGAAGAAAAAAAAAAGAGTTTCAATCACCTTTGCTCATATTTAGGAGTAGGTTTGCCACTTAGGAATAACTTACATACTTGTAGGACATTGAGACTGCGGTCATAACCGGCGGTGTACAAAGCACACTTGCCTTTGCATAGCACTATCTACCACTTAAGTCTCACTTTGACTAGTCTTTACTCACCTATTTTAGTACTCATTAAAACTTTAATCAGCCTTGCACTTGTATGCTCACGTGTGAAATTATCATTGCTGGTTTTTCTTTTCTTTTCTTTTTTTCAATAAGAGACTTTACTTGTATCCATTGTTTTTTTGTTGCAGCTCTTGCTACTACCGCGCTCGAGGACGTGCGCAAAATAGGAAGGGGGGAGTGTTGCATGACGAATGAAGATCAATACAAGGATGCAACAAAAAAGACACTTAGGGCTCTTGAAAAGAGTTCCAAGTTGTGGATGAGTGTGGGAGTGGGTTTGACAATAATCCCACATGGGAACTTTTGGGAGTTTTAGAGTTTTTGTATAAAAAGTGGCTCATTTGAGAGCTTATGGACACATTGGGAAAACTCATGTTTGAGCTCTCTTGAGACTAGCTCTCCCTCTTCTTCCATAGAGGTGCAAGCTCTTCTCTCTCCCCATCTACATTGTTGTAAGTTCTATTCTTTTGTTAATTCAATGCAATGAGTTGATATTTGTCTCTCTTCTCATGTCAATTCTCTAGTGTGCATGTTTCTTATTGATAGCTTCAAGGATTGTGTGCATGCTAGGGAAATGAGTATTTGAGAATGAAGAATGCTTTGATCTTGTGTAAGCAATAGCTAAGCTTTCTGCTTGTTTGGATGTATGGATGAGTGGAATGTGGAGTTGAGTGAGCAATAGCAAGATTGAGCTTGAGTGTGTGTTGAGTCTATGTCATTAGTAGTAGTTTTCTTAGCATTCTCTCCATCAAATGGATAAGCTTTTGTGCACCGGTACGGGTTGAATCCCTAGCTCCGAAAGGGATGCAAATCCCATTGGATTGAGCTAAGTGTGGATCATACTACTCTTGCTACAAGTGAGAGAGTTTTTCCGTCTCTCCACATGCTTACCCATCATGTATGCATGTTGCTTATTAGCACTTTGTAATGAGGCATTTGCCATGTTAGATACACATGTATCATACATAGCAATCTTATTCTTGTAGCCTTCCCTAGCCGTGTTTGTTTCTTAGATCTACCTTTACAAATTTCCTTGTGTATTGGTGCAAGATTTGCTCCCAATGGAATAGACATGAATGATCTCATTCCTCCATTCAAATATTTGGGCCCCCATTCAAGATGATTCTCACTACAAGCCGCCCATGAAGCCGTGGAAGTCTGTGGGTAACCACATTGTTGCAAAATGGCAACATTTCCCAAAAGAGAACTTGGCTTTTTTTATCCTCTCCTCTCATTTCACATGTTGCTATGGTCATAAGCTCCTGCACACTAGCATATCAACACAAAGTTCCAACATTATAGTAGTAACTATTTTAGCACTTATGGTGGAGAAGCTTAACCAAAGTGCATGTATCTACTTGGGATCATATACGTGGCATGCCATTCCAATTTATGACTCAGTGGGTGTGTGATCAAATTGCACCTAGGAGTTACAGAAATCTCCATTCCCACCTCATCTCATACTATTTACTAGATTCACACTAGATGTTGGGACACTTAGTTGACATTCTAAAAATGAAACATCTTTCATCCAATAGTCCTTGCCATGGAAAACAATTTCCATGGAAGAAAGAATACATGGACCATTTTTTCAACAACAACAAACCAACAAAACCTTCACCAATAAGTAGCCTATCCTTTCTTTCTTGAGCAACAATCCTTCTAAACCTAAACATTATTGGCACATAATATAACACAAAGCACAAAGCAAAATTTTATTCATAAAGCCACTATACCTCTGGGTCACTAATTCTTCAAGAAAATTGGTCAATTTAGCATCCCCTAGGATACCAAATCCTTCCATAGTGTCTTCTCTCATCAAAGATGACATGATCTCCTTTGCCAGACTCATTTGAATCTTTCAAGGTCTAGCATTATTATGCACTTTGATGACATTAGAGCAACAAGATTATTTGTCTTTTCAATCATGGACTTAGATATCCCAAGTTGAACACAATATTTACGCTCACCCACATTGACCATCAAACTTGTCATGTTATCATTACATGGTATACCACATAGTTGCATATGTATATGCAATAAGTAGACTTACAACAAAAATCACATACTATTTTGTTACTTCCATCCTGAGTAAGAAGACCAAGGGTAATTTTTTGTAGATATCCTCTAAAGAAGTCACATTACACTTCTTTTTATTGAAGTGGAAAGGATAAGATGTCATATGACATTCCAATAAGCCAATATAATAGCTCACTCTTATGGTACACAACATGTTGGTGGTTGTTGGTCTTATCCAAATGTGGCCATCATATTTTTGATCCATGCCATTTATTCCATTAACTTTTTCAAATTTTTGAGGGAATTCCATGATGAAGTTACCATTATATTCCATAGGGGCTTCTATCACATTATTTTTGAACTAATTTGTTCTTGGCTCAATTAATTTGGACTAATTTGATTTTCTATTGAGGCTGATCCAATTATTATTTCCTTGTTGGAGAGAGAGAGAGAGAGAGAGAGAGAGAGAGAGAGAGAGAGAGAGAGCATGGGGGATAGGTTAGGACCAAAAGGATTTCGTACAAAATTTGGTAGATTTTAATGAAATGCAAGACTTAAATATGCCAATGTACATTTCATTTTTATTATAAAAGTTTAGAGTTGAAAAACCATGCCTTAGGGGTTTGTTGAGTTTAGGCCCGTTACCTCCCCTTGTAATAGCACGCATAGGTAACACCGATCACCTCCAACTTCCCCCATACACTTGCTTTGGACAAAGCAAGGAGCCATCCATGGAGGCCTTGTTCCCCCTACCCATTATGTTGTGTGTGTGTGTGTGTGTGTGTGTGTGTGTGTGTGTGTGTGTGAGAGAGAGAGAGAGAGAGAGAGAGAGAGAGACTTTTTTTGGGGGGTTGCTTCCGAGCCCTCCCACACTGTATGACACGACTAAGAGAGAGACCTTGTACTTCTATCCCCTAGAGAGAGAAATACTGCAAGAGAGAGTGAAGACCCATGGAGACAGGCATTTAGCAACGTGGAATGTTTCGATACTAAGAAGACATGCACTAAATCAAGAAGATCTTACTCAAGTTTTGAAACTTGTCATATACTTACTTAACCTTTGCCATTAATCAGTACCACTTAAAAACCACGTTGTGGGGGTTTAGTGAGCTAGTTATTTAACATGGACTTTCTCTTTCTTCTCCAAAGAGATGTAATGTTGTGTATACGATGCCTATTCTCTAAAACTTAATGTTGCATATTCATTAAGGGGCCACTTATGCATCCGATACCCTAGAATTGAAAAATTATGATAACCTTTGTGTGTGCATTAGTTGTTCATTAAAACTTTATTTGTACGAATCTAATGTAAGACCTTAGAATTAAAAAATCATGAGGTCTAACCTTTGTGTGTGCCTATACATTAACGAGCCGCTAATGCAGTCAGTAATTGCTGGTTTTCTACGCAATTTACCGTACTTCGTCTCTTTCACAGACATGTCTTTCAAGCTTGTTAGCCCATCCTCTTCAGTTCTTCCTTTCTATCAACGATTCTTAGTGTAGCTTCCTTTCCCCTTCACCAAACAGTCCTCTAATATTTAGCTTTCACGATGAGCAGCGAAATGACTTCATTTCTTGCCAGGTGTTTCAATCAAAGTGCTTTACCTTAGCGTCAGCTGCAATCCGTTTTCTGTTTAATTGAGCTCTTTTTTGGGCGCCTTAATCAGAAGGGTTACTGGCTGTCGTTCTTCTTTTTTGGTGCTTTAATCAAAGGTTTTCACCTTAGCTTAGCAGCAACCATTTTCTGCTTAATTGGGTTTGTGGGTGCTGTGATCTAAGCTTCTTTTTTGAACTTGGGGATATGTGAGGGTTACTGGCTCTAGGTTCTGGCTGGTGCCTTAATCGAAGGTTTTCACCATAGCTTAGCAGCAATATGGCTTCGTTTTCTGCCTAATTGCCTAGGTGAGAGTTTCACCCTTATCTTTTTTCTTTGGGCTGTTTTGGGTTCCTTGATCTAGCAGATTTCCTCTAAAGGGCCGTGTAGCCTGGTAGTGGAGCACCACCTGTGGTAGAAGGACCGGACAGTACCAGGGTTCGAATCCTGCCAGGCCTCCCTTTTGCAGCTTGCTGCTGATAGCAATAATGCCAGACTCCAAATGTAGTGGCAGTGTGGGATACATGTATAGTCTGGCAGATGGCATGGATGATGAAGACTATGATGATGAGTTCGAGGAGTTAGATCCATCTGGGCGCTATGGACGAGTAAGCTTTTGTGTAATTAATCAAGCTTATGTTGTTTAATTAAACATCTTAATGAATCACATCAAGAAGGTTTATAAAATATCACTCTGTCTCATGCAGGCAGGCAGATGCACTCACACATGTGTGTGTATATACACATGGTATATATACACACATGGTATGTGCGTGCGCACGCTCTCATGTGTATGTATGCATGCACATGCATGAATGCATGCTTTTCTTTTTTGACATGCATAGGCCTCAAAACCTGGGATATAATATTTCTGTAAAATCTCTCTTTTGACTTGCTCAGTACAAGGAGGTTCTTGGCAGAGGGGCCTTCAAAACTGTGTATCCTGCATTCCGTTGATTTTGTCTTTTTTTTGGGAGTCCGGAGTATTAAGTTTAACAGATTTTTTTAAAGTAACTCAACCTTGACTCACTTGGATAGATATAAGGCTTTTGATAAAGTGGAAGGAATTGAAGTGGCATGGAATCAAATCAAAGTGCAGGATGTGGTCCACACTCCAGAGGATATGGAGAGGTTGTACTCTGAGGTCCATCTATTGAAGACTTTAAAGCACAAAAATATAATCAAATTCTACCATTCATGGGTCGATGCCGAAACACAAAACCTCAACTTCCTAACAGAAATGTTTACTTCAGGCACTCTGAGGCAGTAAGTGTGGCATGTACACTGCAGAAGACGGAGCTCTTGCTGCATAGAGAGATTGTGTTGTATTGATAGCGTCTCTGCGTTGACCTTTACAGGTACCGCAGGCAGCACAGGCGTGTCGACATCCGGGCAATCAAGAATTGGTCCCGGCAAATCCTGAGGGGCCTTTTGTATCTGCATAGCCATGACCCGCCCATCATACATCGAGACTTAAAGTGTGATAACATCTTCATAAATGGCAACCAAGGGGAAGTCAAAATTGGGGATCTTGGTCTTGCGGCGATCCTCCGGCAAGCTTATGCAGCTCGCAGTGTCATCGGTACGGCATGCGATTAGCATCATAAGGCAACTGCTCAGCTTGTGGCACTGTTGCAATTTTGGTACTTTTTAAAGTTTTTTTGTGTGCGCACGTGTAGGCACTCCTGAGTTCATGGCTCCTGAGCTTTACGAGGAAGAATACACAGAATTAGTCGACATCTACTCTTTTGGTATGTGCCTGTTGGAGATGATCACATGCGAGTATCCATACAGCGAATGCTCAAATGCGGCACAGATTTACAAGAGAGTCACCTCGGTAATCTCTTGATGGCATAATAGAACACTGCGTGATGATGTAGCACTTTAGGCACTATAATGAACAAATTTTTATTGCACATGAACAGGGGATAAAGCCAGCAGCTTTGAGCAAGGTCAAGGACCCTTATCTTCGCCAGTTTGTGGAGAAATGCATCGCCACTGCCTCTAGACGCTTACCTGCAAGGGAGCTACTTATGGATCCATTTCTTCAATGTGACAGGAATGGTGATTCCATAGAGGGTCAGCGATTCATGTGTGGGGGCCTCACAGGTGCCAAGTCTGAAAAATGCTTTGAATCTTTCTTGGGCAACACATTGCATAGACCTTCCTCTATGAGTAGAAGCTTTGCAAACTTCAGTTCTTTTTCAAGCTTGCTAGTCGACTCCAAGCAGGCTCCTCTGCTTGCTGTTGCTAGTCCGAAATGTATTACAGGTACAGGACATGGTGCTGCTAAAAATCCCTCAAGGATGCCCCCATCATCCCATCTTATAGAAAATACGACAGGTTGTAAAATGGATTTTCAAGTTAAAGGCAAGCGAAGGGAGGAAGACACTGTGCATTTACGGCTCCGTATTGCAGACTCAAAAGGTGATCTCAATGAATCAACCATGCTACGTTCTGCACGTACACATGCACACACTGTGTGTGCACACACACAGGCTCACATGATTGTGCACGCGCCCCCCGTCCCCCCCCCCACACACACACACACATGTTTTTATATTACTAGCTTTTACATCATGAGGCTAATATATATCCTAAGCCATATACTACACATAACCACTGCATCATGAGGCTATTTTCTATTCAAATGAGATGAGAGAATTTTAAATCAAACCCTTTCAGTTTCCAGTGTGCGCTTTCTTTTGAATGTGCAGGTGAGGTGCGGATCATCCAAATCCAGTTTGACGTGGAGAGTGATACGGCAATGTCCGTAGCTAGTGAGATGGTTGCAAAGCTGAATCTTGCAGACCAACATGTAACTAAAATTGCAGAATTAATCGATGCTGCAGTCATGGTCATGGTACCTGAATGGAGGTTGGGTTTAGCTATTGATGAAGCAGGTGGTGGAAGTGAAGAACTTCTAAGCGGAACTCCAGATTGCCGTGACCCCTTAAGAGTGCATTGGACCTCTGATCGAACATCTACAGTGTCGTCAGAGAGCTCTTTAATAGATCAGCCTCAACATGATTTAATGGCTTCGGGCAATATCTCTGAAGGTTCAGCCTTACCCCTACAAACAGAGGCTACAATGCATGGGCACTTTGAAGAAGTAACATATCATCACCTAAAACTGGAATGTGCGCCTCTTGGAGGGGCGGAGTGCCCCACTCCTAGTGCTTCATTGGAAAATTTGGATGATTGGGATTCTATACATTATATGAGCTCCCCATTCCCAATTAATGATAGACCTTCTGTTGTCAAAGATAGATCTTCCACGAGAATGGTTGTTGAGCCAACCGAGCTAGCAGAGCTTAAGAAAAATTCAGGGCTTGAAGGTGAGAATGTGATGGATTTGTGGTGGTAGTACTGAAAAGTCTGAAAGCGTTCTTATGCCTACAGCGTCTTCAGTCAATATTGGTGACAGCAGAGAATTCGCAATTCAAGAGTTGAAAGAGCTGGCTTTGCAATATGAACACAATTTGAAAGACCTACAGCTGAAGCATGAAGAGGTTCTTCTAGATTTGAGACATCGGTGGCGTGGCGAGGGAGGGAGGTTTTGCCTTCATCTGGTAATGCGTCTATCAGCAAGTAGGTCGAGAGCAAACACTTGGAATTGTGGCACACATCGGCTACTGGGAATGCATCTAGGAGAATGTGATAGCCTCTTTCTCAAAGAGCTGACATCTGGCCTAGTGTCCTTCTCAGAGGTAGACCAAGTGGGATGCATGGCTTTGATGGATCTGATGATGGCTTGTGAAAGATGCCTCAGTTGTTTTGGAATTCGAAACTGCCTTAGGAATTGTGAGATAGATGAGATATGCTCAATGATGGATGAACTGTTAAGGTACATAAGGATCCAAATCAGAATGCAACTGTCAGTTTATTCTTTGTGTGTACAAGCTTGTGGTAAAAAATATTGTGGGGGTAGGGGGTTGGATTTGGTGCAAACACTCCAGCAGTTCAACGTAGCGCTGAAGAAACTGTCTATGTTTATGGGATCTGGGCTCTCTAGGTGCCTTCTATCTGTCAATATGGCAATGATCCAGACTTTAGCGCTAAAGAATTTCATTAAAATGCTAACTTGTATAGTAGTTGCTTAGCTTTTTTTGTGTTGATTCCCTTGTGTGTATGTTGTGCAGAAACTGTAATTTCTCCGGTCTCACATACATTCTGTGCTGGTTCATTATAGTGTGTGGAAAACCATGTGTATTTTAATGAATGAGAAGTTAACAAATAATGTTACCATATCGAAGTGGCCACTAGATTCTTTTGTCTAGAATTTAGCTACTTTCTAAGACTGTTTTCACCTTTCTAGATTTTGTGGTATTCAGTAAAAGGGCTGTGGGAAGTTTTATGATGTGATGTCAAAGTATTTTGCTTCATCTCCTTACAAGTCTGAGGTAGCAAAAGCTACAACAAAAGCATTGCTTTGTTTTGACAAGTGGCAATGCCTTTGAGCTTGGAAGTTAGAAAAGGAAGGTGTACATGGTGTGTGCAGGTATGTATGCTCTTTTGAATGTGATGAGTTTGGAGAAGTCAGACACATGCCAAAGATGTGGGGCCTGCCACATTGTCTTTGATACAGGACAAAGGTAGGAGAGGCCAGTATTTGCACACTTTTGATTTGATGGATGGCGAAAATGGCTCATGGATGGGGAAAATTGCCCAGAAATGGTCAAGATGATTTCTGTTTTTTCTTTCTTGTTTCATGCCAAGTGTGTGAAGACCAAACACCATACTAAATGTATCTTTGAATTCCACATGCACCACTGCATCCCATTTTGTGCACATACTTTGGTAGGCCAAGAGTATTGAGTCTCGTCCAAGACTGACCAAGGATTATCTAACATGGAACACACCTAGAAGCAAGGCTTTAGGCTCACCTCCCAGCCATAGAGTCCATCCGGACTCACCCTTGAGCTACAGGCCATAGCTTCACCCTAGGCAGAGCTCCCCCGCGGTAAGACTTGGCGTCCCATACCACCAAGCCACCACTTGCAAGTGTCTTTGCGGTAGATATGATGATATACCTTAAGGAATGATGATATGTCCAAGCAATGAACTTGGAGCCATAGAGATATTGTCTCCACTTCTTCAAAGCATGAACTACTCCTAGTAACTCTTTTTCCTTAGCATGTCAGCTTCTATGAGCTTTTTACTCTCAAAAGCAACTGGCCTTCCGTCTTGATAGAGAGTTGCCCCAATGGCAAAATCACTAGCATCAGTCTCAAACAACCACGAATGGTTTGTTAGGATCTACTAAATGTAACATTGGTGCTGTATTCTACGAATTCTTTCAATGCTTCAAAGTTTACAATGAGGACATCATTCCACAACATTAGAGGACTCTGCTTGCCCCTTTTTTTCTTCACTACTCCTTTCAAGAGTTGAGTGAGCGGTGCCACCGCTACCTTGGCATAATCACAAATAAACTTCCGAGAAAATCCGATAAATCTCATAAAAGACTTGATCGGCCATAAAATCTTCAGAATAGGCCATTCACAGACTTTGCGTAATTTCTTTGGGTCTATGTGAATTCCGCACGAGTAATAACATGGCCTAGATAGATAAGTTGTGTTTTAAAGAAATCACACTTGGACTCCTTGGCATAGAGCTTCTCTTGTCTTAAAATCTATAAGGCGGTCCTGAGATTCTCTGTGTGTCCTCCCAATGTTTTACTGTAAACCAGTATATCATCTAGGAATACCACAATAATTTTTTCCATATATGGATGAAGTAGATTATTCATCATCTGGTGGTGGAAAGTGGCTAGAGCATTGGTTAACGGGTAACACCAAGAACTCATAGTGACCATATCTAGTCCGAAAACCTACCTTCGGCACATCTTCAGATTTAATCTGAATCTAATGATACCCAACACGAAGATCAATATTTGTGAAGCATTTAGCTCCACATAAACGCAGCGTGACGTTCTTTTTTCTACAAAATAGCACAGGTGTTCCCCATGGAGATTTTCTAGGCTGTGCAAACCCTCTCTCGAGATAATCTTGTAACTACCTTTGTATCTCATCCTCCTCGGTATAAGGTTTCTTTGAGAACGTCTTGCTACGAGGTATTAGCTCAATCGCATGAGCTACCCCTCTCTCGGGAGGTGATCCCTTTTGGTAAATTGGCAGATTTGCAAATTCACGCTTAATCTCCTGTAATGCTCATGACTCATCAACATAACAATACTGGTTATGCTCATGACATAGCACAAAACCAAGTTTACTATCACATAAAGAGAAAGTAGAGTGAAAAAGACTTAAATCACACAAATAAGCATCATACTCCGAAGATGATAAGTGTTCATTCATTTCAGTAGACAATACAATAGGAATATCATTACCCAAGACATGTAAAACAAAATGGGATCCTTCAAAACTATCGAATGATTATTATGAACAAAAGTAATTACATGGTATTTATAATCAATAGGAATATCATTACCCAAGACAAGCAAAACAAAACTGGGATCCTTCAAAACTATCGGATGATTATTATGAACAAAAGTAATTACATGGTACTTATAATCAATTTGAAGAGTATCATTCTTGGAATAAAACCAAGATATTCCCAAAATGACATCAACTCTGTCTAAATTGATGAGGAGAAAATCAAAGTTCTCCCTTAGTCTTCAATCTGCAATTCTACATTTGGAATATCTTGTCCAAAATTTGGGGGATTCGTCCCCTTTGCAAAATTGACTTAATACTTGGTCACAATTTTTGCATCAACCAAGAGCTCACAAAGTTACAAGTATTTGACCCTTCATCCGAAGTAGGTCGTTCTGGCCAAAGGCTGAAGTATTAATAGAACAACCTTTACAAGCAATATCCTCAAAGTGATGAATTTCAATGGAAGAGATTCGATCATTACTTGATATCTCGTGAATCTGCATAGATGACTTGGTTGATTTCTTCTTGTTCAGACAAGCTTTCTCCATATGCTCTTGTAAAGCAGCTACTAGTATTCTTTGCTTCAAGGATGTGGGTTGTTCACTTGACTAACCTTGTCATCTTTCCATGACCTTGAGTGGATTGAGGGGTATCAGATTAGCTTTTTGCTAAAGACCTCTTCTTACCATATTGATTGTTTTGGGGTTTTTGGTGGTTATGTTCACTTCTATGACCATGCACTTGGTCATAGCTACAAACATACTTGATGGCATCTTCAAGTGTCAAAGCCCCATTTTCCTTGACTTCCAACTTATGATATGGACCAACCCACAGATGAACATCTTAGTGGCATTGTTGAGGTCAACCTTACATTGCGACAGGGCATCCTTAAATTCCTGAACATAGCTGTCAAAAGCCTTGCCCTTCATCCAAGGTTCTTGCAATCTAACATAGGCCTTAAAAGGGTCTATCTCAACAAATTGCTTGCGAAAAGCATCAACAACTTCATCGTCTCGCAAGTGCTTGGCTTAGGTTGAAGATCTCTCTACCAAGTAAAAGCCTTGTTTCATAGGAACATCTGTACTTGGGGAATCCTACGATCTACAGACTCTTGCTTGAGAGCAAAGTAGGTTATCCACTGTTTTAACCAGTTGTCCACCTAGGTTTCCTTGCATACCTTTTTATGTCTTTAAAAGGGAATGCCTTGAAACAGTAACCCACCACTTATTGTGCTACTTTAGGACCAATAGTAACAAGACGTCTATCAAGGTTTTGCATACTGTCAGTGAGCCATTGTTGCATGTCAGTCTCGTAAAACCCAAGGGAGCTGGGTTTGTTGATACCATAGGTGTTTCTCTTCAGCCATGATAATGGAAGTGAAAGGTTAAAGAAAAGCAAGTAGAGTAGATGAGAGACTAAGTGGAGAGGCACAAATCTAGTGAAGTATTGATGATGAGTGCTCGCACAAAGGACTTGAGAGAGCTTCTTGAGTTGTGTGTGCCAACAATGAGGGGTAGGGTCCCTTTTTATAGTTCCTTGAAAAAGTTCTATGTTTCCAAAATGGTCTTCACCTCGGCCTCTAGATGATGATGTGCCTCTACCTCTACCCATGTTTGTGTAGGCTTGCCTTGAGCCAAGGCTTACATAAAGCGCATGTATAGTGTCTTTCACACAAGCGCTTCACCCAAGTGCTCACATGTGTAAACACATGACCGTCAGCAATCTTTTGAGCATACCAGTACACGAACGTTGTAAACATGTCCATGCCATCCTCATTCTACCATCAAAGGGCAAAAGCAAGGGGCATGGAAAACTTTTCTTGGGATTCTTTCAAACACATAGGAGAGTTGCCAGCTTTTCTCTTCCATCCCCACCACAGGATCCATAACACCTTCACATCAAGGGTTTCAAGCTTGTCTAGTACCAATGTTGAGTCTTGTCCAAGATTGACCAAGGATCATCTAGCATGGGACACACCTAGAAGCAAGGCTTTAGGCTCACCACCCAGCCATAGAGTCCATCTGAACTCAACCCGAGCTAGAGGCCACAGCTACACCCTAGGCAGAGCTCCCTCATAGAGCAATAAGACTTAGCGTCCCACACCGCCAAGCCACACCGTGAAGGTGTCCTTGGGCAATCGTATTGGGCCTTAGGCTATGAGTCAGACTAGACGATTGTGTCCTAGAACTATGCCTTGGTTTCACTTATATAGGAGCATGGGCCCTAAACTTAGCCATAATTTTAAAATAAGTGCTTTCCCATACTTCTTTTAATAATTATGCATCCTATTGCCTCTTCCTTGGTAACTCTCTCAAAAACGTGGTAAATGTCGTTTTTGGTGTTGAGAATGGAGTCCATACAATGCTCCTATCCATGATGCCTTTGGGTAGGGCCATGGGGTTACAACATGGCAAGATAAAAAAGAGTGGGAAAGTTACACGATCTCCATTTAGAAGGGGAAGACAAGGATTTTAGTTTGATGGACACACTTGTCAAGCAGTCTATGCGACCACTATATGTAGAAGGATGCACATGATGGATGGTGGATGATGATTCGGAAGAGAGGATCCTAAGAGAAAACCCTCATCTAGTCACATTGCTCATGTGGTGGATGTGGGAAAAATAACAGCTTAATACATTGCACCCAAACCTCAACATAAAAGGTTTGTAGAGAGGATAATCATGAGACTTCTCAGAATAGTTAGAACGGCAGACAAACAAAAGAAGGTTGGGCTAAATAACCATATTGAAGAACTAGTAGAATTAAAATAGATGTCAATAGATGGGCTGAAGAAGTGGTTGAAAAATGAGAAGCTGCAGAAATTAAGTAGTAAGCCAGCTAGATTATAAGAGGATGAGCTAGTGAAGATAAATTTGGGTCCACAGGATGATCCACATAATGTAAGGGTTAGTACATAGCTAGAGGACAAATTTAAAAAAGACCTCATCTCACTACTAAATAAATGTATGGATGTCTTTAGAGCTATAGTGATATAAAAGGCATTTACTCTAATTTTACCAAAGCATCCTCACACACTGATTAACCTCAATGAAGATGCCAATCTATCATCATCACCAAAACGATATAGGATACAGCCCACTATGCCAAAAACATTGAGGAAATTGACAAGCTATTCATCTATCTAATAAAAAAGGCCACACTGGGTATCACCCATAGTATTTGTGCCAAAGAAAAATTTGAAGATCAAAGTGTGTGTATATTATAGGAAACTAAATGCTACAACAATCTCAGTTCCATTTCCCTTTCCCTTTATAGATTCATTACTGGATGAGGTTACTAGCCATGAAATATATTATTCTTGGATGGTTTCAATGGTTATAATCAGGTTCACATGGCAAGGAGAAGATACCATTCATCATTCATCAGAGAATGGGGGGTACCTCAGAATGGGTTAAATCATTCGATATGTTTATAGATGTATCCCATGTGTGGCAATAGGCAGTGTACGAATGGAAAAAATAGAGGAAGGCTATTATTAGCTAGTTTATTATGTAAGAAAAATTCTCTCCGAGGTAGAGTGCATTGTTGTATCTCATCAACAAGCTAAAATTGCAAGACAAGTTGACTAAGACGATATTACTTTTGTAAGAGCTTGATTTCACATTAATTCACACCCCTCGAAAGTGAGCATGTCATGGTAGAGTTTTTTTCCATATTGGATATAGTGTGGGGAACCTATAGAATTTGGAGTGCTAGATCATCTAATGGATGCAGAGCTGTATTCAATAAACACTAAAATAGTATGAACAAAACTGGTATTATGATATACTAGCCTAGCAGAGAAATTTTCTAGTAGAAGGGATGACAAGGAATCAACGCAAGAAGGTACGGTAGAGTCAAATCATATACTACTAAAAATACTTAAAAAGATTATTAATGTAATCACATAGATTGTGATCACAAGCTCTGCAATTAGCACATCCAGAATGGTATATGAGGTTGTAATTGTGCAAACAGCATTCAAGTTGGTGTATGGGTCATAATCAGTTATGCTCATGGATTTCCTTGTGCCAAGCATGAGAGTGGTGTTGTAGGAGCGACTTTCTCTAGACTAATATATGTAGCACAGACTAGAACAATTGCTAGCACTAGACGAGGAAAGGTAAAAACGTTACATACTTTGCAAAAGCATGAGAGTGGTGGTGTAGGAGTGACTTGAGCGACTTTCTCTAAACCAATATATGTAGCACAAACTTGAATAGCCTACTAGCACTGTGGAGGGAAGGTAAAACAGTAACATACTAGTGGAAGGAAGACATGGATTTCCTTGTGCAAAGCATGAGAGTGGTGTGGCTTTCTCTAGACCAAGACTAGAACAACTACTAGCACTAGAGGAGCAAAGGTAGAAAAGTGACATACTGGTGTGGACGGAAGACATAAATACAAAGTACAAACTCTTTTAAGAAGGAAGTTAACTGGGAAGGTGATTGGGTTTTAGTTTTCTACTCAAGAATGAGTCGGCTTTTAGGAAAATTGAAGCTCAATGGATAGGCCCTTATCAAATAACTAGAACATTAGGGTAGGGCACATTTAGTCTAACTTCACTAGATGGCATGCCACTCCCTAAAGCCATATCATGAGAGTCTACCATACAATGGTAGAATGCACATGTAGGCAAAAAGTCCAGTTAAAAAAAGGTGAGAAAGAAGTTCATAATGTGGCAAAACTTTTTCTATTTACGAGGAGTTGTGGAGTAGAATATACAAACTCTATGTTCACATGAAGGTGCAAGCACAATACTTTGCAAGATACCTCGTAGGATGATATAGTGATGACAAAGGCTCTCCATGTCCCATTAAAAGGCATTAAAAAAGCAAACATCACCTCTGAGCTCAAGAAATACTCTATCTCCATAGTAGAAATCTAGGCTCACTAAAATTAGATGTGATTCTACATGGACATGGTGTCTCTATTAGAGCAAAGGATGCTAACATGAACAAATCCAATTATACTTTGCTAAACGTAGCAGAAATGGTGAAGAACATAATCTGGGTAACGATAATCTTAAGAAACATAATGACTCAAGCCTTAAAAATGTCTTCATTAGGAGGACACTCTAATATGGGGGGACATTTGGAGGTATAGCTCGAAAGCCTAGAACAGTCCAATGAAGTCTATAGTGGACCGATGAGGGCTGTGCAGACATATGTTTTCTCTTCCAAAAAAAAATTCTCACTTTTTTCTTCCTCCTTAATGCAATGAGCACTAGTCACTTTTTTTTACCAAGCCAAGCTTAAAATTAATTATATATATTCTTCGTCTTCATCTCCCTGGCGAGTGGAAAATGTCACCTTGGAAGATACACGCAATGATGAGACTAGAGAAAATACTCCTAATGTGGCGCCAACCCTCCCGTTGAAAGCTCCACAATGGAACAGTTTCCAACCGGGTGGCGTCGTTAGCAAGGCCCACAGTCGACGGGCTCATGGTATCCCTCATACCATTGGGAGAATGAGGTTCGCCGATTGAGGGTGAGTAATTGTGATGTTGTCTAGTTCTGAGGGCCCAAACTAGTGCAGTGAATAAGCCCACCCTAGCGTGTAGACATCCCTCTGAGGGGCGGGAGGATCGACTGATGGAGCCTGAGGGGGCGATAGGTGGGCTTGAGTCCTCGCCAACTACCAACATGAGGTGTATGGTCCCGTAGGGTTTGCCTAGTCTGTAGAGGCTGGAAGGCCAAATTCTAGATCATCGATAGTACAAAGGAAAAGAATAAGAGAGCCGGTTTGGCTTGTATGGAATTGATTCTTGTATAAAATTATATATATATATCTTGTCTTTAGCATTATTATACTATGGAAAGAGGTTGTTTTAACGAACCTTGTGAAAGGCCCCTAATTAAGGAACATGTTTATTTATGTCAAACAATGTGGTAGGATTAATTAGGAAACAAATTGACACGTGAGTATGGTGGAAAGTGGGAGGATGGAATGCCTCGACGGCACCATCCTATTGACGGGTGGACCCCATTAGTCGGGTAGCTTTCCAAACAGATTAAGTGAAAGCCCTACGCTAGATAAATAGGTTCTTGTGCAACTCTATTCTAGAAGACTAGGCCAGCGGGGCTGTGCCTTGCATGGATGAGGAAAAAAGCGTTGTCCTTCTAGGAATCAATATTAGTAGTTGTCCAAATTATGATCAATTACCCTATAGGTGATTTGATTTTTAGAAGACCACGCTCCCCTTGCGGGATAGGACTAGGTCTTACCTACAAATCATATCCTTGAATCTTGGCATGATCAAGGTGTCGACGATGAGTAGGAAATTTTCTCCAAGTTAAGACTTAGTAGACTATCTTAAGTGTTTCCCCTATTTTGGAAGGGGGAAACCTTATATTTCAACAAGGTTGTGCGGTTGATGAATCTAAGTAACACAACTAATAAGGAACAACGCAAACAATTACAAGCCGAGTTGCAAAGCTTCATTAAAGTGGTGGTCTATACATGGGGTGAATTAAATATCGTGCATTACATTGTATTCCATAAATTTCTAAGGTTTGCACTAATGATATCTTCTGCTACTAATGCATTTTACATAAATGTGGTTTTGTTCTCTGACTACAGCACATATTGTACATTCATGGTGCATGGTTCATGAACACATATGGCTCCCTTGACATGTGGAGTACCCAAGGAATGGAGAAGAGTCATTACCGTGCAAGAGGAGTGTACTTCAAGAACACATGACATGGAAGCAGTAAAACTCACACAAACTATCTCAAGGAAATGTTTGATTGGTTCTTTCGATACACCTTTGGCAGAAACATTTCAAGGGAGAGGACTCAAAGGTCCAAATTAGCCCAGCTTGCCAAGCGGAGAGGGAAGGGTAAGAAAGCACCACAGTGGAGGGCGGGGAGACAGGACCCACACGCCATGCTGCATGGAGGATAACATGAAGGAGAGTCGAAAAAGTTTGGGCCCCTATTGACATCTAGGGTTTTGGTTATATGGTCTAGGATCTAGGAATTAGGTTATAGGGTTGGCTCTTCCAATGCTTATAAATAGCCTCCCTGGGACCCCCCTCTCATTTTCCATTCCGTTGCTTCTCTCAGCACTCCTTATCATGGCAACCATGAGTGTTGAGGAGCTTGCACAATATTTGCTTGACCTATAGCTACCCATTCTAACTGTGAAGAGGAGGTTGCCTCCCTATCCTAGGAAGGATGCTTGGAGAGATGGAGATTGCGTTCCCACATCTAGGATTTCCAAAACCTTGGTGGCCCCATTGGCCATACTTCTTGGTGGATAAGTAATGTGTAAGAGCCTTAGAGCATCATTTGTTTCATGGTGTAAATTTATGATGATTGAAAAACTTATTTTGTAGGCTTACAGTGTAAACCACAGTGCATTCCACCGCGTCACAGGTTGTAGAGCCCCGAGTGACCCCGTGGTGCCGCAAGAAGACCAAGCCTTGGCCTTGTGCTATGCTGCAAAAATTGCACAACACCGAGAAGCTATGATGCATAACATTATCCAAGTACTGGAGTCCCCTCCTATTTCAAGCACAATTAAATACAATGTAGTGCTAAGCTTGCTTCAAATGATCCATTTACCTAGTTAGGATCTTGTAAGGGATGGAATTTTGATGGCAAATTTTGGCTTGTAATACGATACCAATAAATGAGAATTTTGTTTTTTGCCATACATGGATTCAAGTGTCATTTTCCCACAATTTTTGTTTTTTTGTTCTTCCAACTGTTATTTAATGTCAAAATTGTGGATTATCAAGCGAGCTATATTGTTAAGTATTGTAGAATTGAGTTTTTTTGACCCAAAAAAATGTGGGCCAAAAGGGTGTGAAAATGCCCTGTGCGAGGTGCCGGATTGGGCATTTTCGCACCCTTCTAGCGTGTGTGAAACGCCTCCTAAAATTAGGGTTTCTTGCAATGATGATGTTTTTTTGAGCTCTATATAAGGAGATTTTCCTCTTTGGGCCATTTCATACATTCGAGGGCATGCATCCTCTTTGGGCCATTTCATACATTCGAGGCCATGGTGCACACTAAGCAAACTGTGAAGAAATTCACAGAAGAGGAGATGAGAAGGAGGGAAGCAACTGCCAAGGACATCGCAGAGGAATTTAATGCCTCCATCAGTAAAAAGGAAAGGAGGGTGCTTGTGGATTATGATGACACCGACACCAGCAGCAGTGACACCATGCAGAGGAATGATTCCGATTCGGAGAACGATTCAGAGAGGACTGAGTCGGAGGATGATAGGCTGATGGGGTAGCCCACATGGGCTAGCATGGAGATTCAAGCACACCCAGAAGTAGCCTTGAAGACTCTGCCTAGAGGGCGTGCCCCTCCTAGATAGCCAGAGGCCACCGAGACTCCCAAAGAGCCCGAACGGCCAGAGTCACCTCCGCAACACCGCCGCCGTAAAGAGTAAGTTTTTCAAGCCCCCCGCACATATGGCCTGACCCCCCAACCTCTTTCGTGTGGTCCACGATGCAAAATGCGCTCCATCTTCAAAGTATTCTAGGAGATATGCCATTACTAGAAGTCAACGGAGTTGCTAATCCCCAGAGGGCACCATTTGCATGGACATGTAAAAAAATTCTATGGGATTACAAGATGGAATGTCGCATGCAGTTTGTTGGCCTCAAAGTGTTGCACGAGGCGGTGGGGCCTACCTGGTCACTCTTTTTGAAGACACTAACATCTGTGCAATTCATGCTAAGCGAGTGACCATCGTGTGATGAAGGACATGCAATTGGCACAGTGATTTCATGGAGAAAAAGGGCCGCACAAATAGGCCGTGAGACTTTTAATGTAATTGGCCTATCAAGTACAAATGTAATATTTGTGCAATTGTCAATGCAAGATAACTTTTTCATCTTTGTTTCATAGTCTACGATTGAGTGTTTAATGTGATGAATGTATGCTATACTCGGTCTATGAATTTACGCTACACTCAATTAATGAATTTATGTTATGGTCGGTCTATGAGTTTACGCTACGCCTGATTGATAGATTTACACGATTCTTGGTCTATGAGTTTGCTACACTTGTTTAAATGGAAGAACAATGTATGCAGAAGATGGGCCAAAAGGGTGTGAAAAAGGCATTTGCAACAAAAGGCTTGCACAGGGAATTTTTGCACCCCTCTGGCCCCTTTGGATTTCGATGTTTTGTGCAATCTTTGTGGATTTTTTTATGCATATCAATGCTATAATACGTGTCCAAAGATCGCCTTACTACATTTACTAGCAACAAGAAGGCCTGTCCACATGATGGGCCAGAAGGGTGCGAAAAAGGCATGTAAGTGATCTGAGAGTGTTGCCATACCTTCAAATCTTTTAAGCCATTTTTTGAAGGGTTTTTGGTTGTGGGCTATGTTCTCGAGTAGTTTATATGGCACACCCACAAGCCATCATCATCCCGTAATGCCAATGAGTGCAGCCTCAGGTGGGTCTCCATATAGGTGAGCATGTCAGCAAACAGATTTGAGTGCAGTTGGATGGTGGAGGTCCCGTCAACCACGCAAGTAAACATAGCGCGTAGGTGCATGGCCCCTCAGGGAAGTCACTCTCATGTAGGAAGTCCATGAATTGCTCTAGGGGCGCATGATGAGGCCTTGGGCTGTTTAGGTGCTTTGGTGCTTTGGTGAGTGCAAAGAAATAAATGACACATAAAAGGGGCCTTAGGTATTTATAGAAGGTTTGTGTCCTATCACACTGGACCAAAAAAAACGTAGAAAGAGTAAATGGCTTCTCAAGGTGGGAAGGATGAAAAGGGGGAAAAAGGGGGAAAACCCAATTTCCTCTTTCCACATGGAAGAGGATATTATTAAAAAAATGAAATAGATATGCAAGATTTAGATATTAATGAGTATGAGGATATAGAAATGAAAGAAAAAATCTCTAATATAGAGAATAAACTTGAAAAAATGATGGGTATTATTAGCTCCTTAATGAGAGAGGAAGGATTGGGAGGAAAATAAATATCTAAAAATAACATTGATGTGAGGGAAGGGAAAAAACTCTAGAAAAAGGATTAAATAAAACCATAGTTGAAGAGGGTCCCAAAACTAGAGATCAGGGTATAGTATTCAAAGATTTAAAGGCACCCAACTTTTAGTGGAGAAGAGAAGGAGAGAAATAAAGATGCGGTCCATATTTTTCTACCAAAATGGCAAGATTTGCATCTTTTAAAAAATTTGTCTAATCATAACCACCCCATTGAAGCTAGCCTATCCTTATAAAAGGTAAAGCTTATAAGTGGTGAATGAGAATAGCAAAAGCTAGGCAAGAACCCGATTCTTGGGATTCATTTAAGGAATTATTCTTAAAGGAATATCTTCCTAAAAATGAAGAAGATCAAAATTGGGAGGAGTGGGATAATTGTTCTGGAACTAAAGAATTTAAATCTCACTCAATATATAGCTTGCTATAGAGAAATTGTCTTAAAGCTTAAGGGAATAGACAATTTTAAAAAAGTAAGAGGCTTCATTAGAGGCCTAAAAAGGGTGTACAAGAAGGAAGTCCGCTCTCCAAAGAGCAAAAAAACTTAGATGAGGCTATAAAATTTGTAAAAAAATTTGATGATACTAGGGATAATGGTAATCATAAAGAAAACGATAAAAAAATTTCATATAAGCCTCATGAAGAAAATTTTGGTTCTCAAAAAAGAAAGGGTTTTTTCTTTAAAAAGGAAGAACCTCTTAAAAAGCAAAAATCCAATCCCTTTCTCAAACCGTGCTTTTTTGTTGAGGGATTTTTCCTCTTCTTCTTCATCTGACTCTTCAAAGTCATCATCACTATTCTCCACTACTTCAGAGTCCGGATCCTATTCCTTTGATTCAATGTCTAATTCCCCATCTGAATCTGAGTCTTGACTTTTCTTTTTCTTCTTCTTTGATTTGCCAACTCCCAACCTTTTCTCAACTCTGGTAGCTGCTATCACAATTTCTTCAAAACCCACCATTGCAATATCCACATTTGCAATTGCACCTCTTAAACTTTCCCTTAATCCCTTTGCAAAGTAGTAGGCCAACATTTCATCTAAAGGCCTATCATGACATGTAAGCCTAACCACTAACCCCCTAAATTTCTAGGCATAATCCTCCACCAACATATCCTTCTGCTCCAAAACCTTGATCTTCCTTAAAATTTCATTAGGGGTCTTTTCCCTCCTAAATCAACTCAAGAATCTAGTTCTTTATGCATCATAATCATTAAAATGAGTCAACCCATACTGGCTAAACCAATTCATTTGTAGAACCTTCTAAGGTGGGTGGCACCAAATTGTTGCTTCTTCACCAGATCCCCATATATCTCTTCAAATCCACTAGCTAGCCATTGCGTCTCAAACTGAGCCACGTCGCCAATCAAGGTCCTCTTTGGCCTTCCCTGAAAACTTTACTGATCGGACCTTTGGGTTAGGTGGTACTGGTTGTTGAGCATCCATCTTTTCCTGAACCTAGGCTTGCTTCTTTAATCTTGGCTTACAAACTGTAACCCTCTCTAGGGTGGAGGTTGTAAAGATGTCAAGGCTAATATTCCTACCCATTTATTTAGGTGCCTCTGTAATTAATTAAGGATTACATACCTAATCCTACAACTCTAGGTCAAATCCAGGTGGAGTTGCTTCAAATTTACCTCCTGCAAAACCACTTGCATCCACATCTTCATGTAATTCTCCCACATTATCTGGGACAATCTACAGATGTCCCTCTCCAGGTTGCTCTCCTAAATTACCTTCATAATTAAATGGATCTACACTGATGTCGGATCTTGCAAACTGGTCCTCTAAAACTGACTGGCCTACGACCTTGTATAGTATATTGTTGCCTTCTTTCGATCCTCCTGACCAAACATTCACAATGCACTCATGAAACATAAACATGCAACAAACAGTAACTCCTACCATAACTCCAGCATACACACACCTAAAGGGGCCCATAACCTTCCTAGGCAATCAAGGCTTTCCCATGAACTTACACACTAAAATGGGTATTCCACCTAATCTATCAATATGGTTTATTCTAGATTAAGGTTTAATATAGTAGCCTAAACTTGCTCTCGCTCTAACATATTAACCACAAAGATGCAAACTCTCTAAGAATCATGTTGTGAGGTTTGGGCGTAATATCATGTCGCATCAAGAAGGTCGGCCCCACCATCTACCCATGCACATCATTCCTTGGTGGTCATAGTGCTCACTCTCTTAATTAAAGGGTCCAAGTCACTTCTACCACCTCAATTTAAAGGGCCCCAACCATTTCTATAACATAAAGAGGCCTCATACGAAGAAATTCTACTTTGCATCTGCCTTCTATGTTGCGTCAACAAGATACCCCTCACCAAGTCCACCGAAAGCTTATCACCAATATGCCCTACCTTCAACTATGGAGATTATTCCTAATCTACCACTTAACATTTCCTCATGTCATATCATGGGCCATCCAAACCTTACCACCGAAACAGCAGCTTAACCACCGACTTAGGTGACGTGAGGATGTGGTCACCATTAGTAATGGGGATATGTTAACCACTTCATATAAGTTAACATAGTCTTACATGCTCGGCATACCGTAAGGAACTTTGCCAACTTACCTACTCAAATAGATACCTATCTTTTATAACATGATGCTTAAACATATAAAGTGGCTTTACCTTGAGCTTAATGTTAAATAGCGAAAGTCTGAGAGTGTATATGCTTACTTAAGACTAGTAATAATGGTCAACCATTATTAAGTTTGGCATAGTGTTAAAATTAGTAAATTAATCACTTGTATAAAGTCAATTATGACACTAAGTAATATATAATCATTCCCTTCTTGCATGAAACACTTGTGATCTTTGCTCTTGTCTATTATTGCTTACATGTATGCTATTAGATTCTTACATGTTAGATGGTTTCTTGCTTAAATAGGACTGCTTGTAGGTTCTCTCACATGCATTAGCCTCTTCTTCCCTCGCCTTTTGTGAGAGAGAACCACCATGAAGGACATTCTCTTTTAGGAATATAGAGCTATATCTTCATCTCCTTACCAACAAGGAGCAGTTAGATGTGATAAACGAAGCGAGAACACGATGGCGATAAACTAGCACACCCACATTAAGGAGTTTCATTACAATTCAAAGGCAAGAAGTCCTAATGATACATGATTCGGCAAGGCTAAGGTAAGCTCTTAACTTGACCAACAATCCAATAATAGATAAACCCTCTCTTGTAGACAAGGAGGGTTCTCTACCTTGCCACATCAAAGATATAGTATTTCTCCTGTCACAAAACTTCCTTCATTATATAAGGGGATTGCCACCTACGTATGATAGTTTTGTCACATCTTTAAATGTTGATGTCAGCCCTACTCCTCTCACATTTGAGGAGTTCAACTTATTGCTTTAGGAGATGAGGAGATAAGGATGCAAAGTCATAATATTGGGGACCAAGATTTTTGCCCGCTAACACAGAAGAAGGGTGTGGATTCTAATGCTTTAATTTTTTTTTAAAGGTTAAATGTTTTTATTGTAGAATGCAAGAAAAACAAGTACATGCTAAGAATGGAACTCTAAAGACCAAGGAAGAATCCAATCATGTTTAGAAATAGAGCTATTTGTTGCCATTAAAGAAGTGTACAGTGAGACAGCTAATATTCCAACACATGATGATTCTTGGATCATCAACAGAGTAGGGCTTCTAGGCACATGAACAGACGTAAGGATTGGTACTCCTTCTCCTAAAGCCTACGAGAGATGACATCATAGTGGGTGGCAATGGGACATCATAGTTGCGATGAGTAATGATGCAAAGTACCCAATAAAAAGTTTAGGTACTATTTTTAATTATGTTTAAATAAGGTTGTACAAAATGTCCTTCAAATGTTCTTTGGGTTCTAGATATAAAGATAAACCTCCTTTATTACATCAAAAGTGTTTGTTGCATAAGTAACATCATACTTGTCATACATGTCCAATTTATACAAACCACCCTCGTCAAAGATCCAGTAAGCACAATCTATTTAACATGTTCTTTGTCATGAACAAATGTATTTATCAAAATTCAACATTAAGACCTTGCCTTGCTAGAGTGGGCGCAGAAAGCAGATTTTTTTGAATACCTCGAACAAACAATACATTTCTAGACAAAGATCCGCACCACTAACAATAGTGAGAAAACAATCTCACTAATACCTTTAACAAGGTAAGAGGCATTATTGGCACATGTAACATATTTTTGTGAATACCTCGAACAAACAATACATTTCAAGACAAAGATCCTCACCACTAACAATAGTGAGAACAATCTCACCAATACCTTTTACAAGGTAAGAGGCATTATTGACACATGTGTAACAGTGTGACCACTTTGTGCATTCTCCATATGTTTGACCAAACATCTTTAAGAAGTTTGTGTTTAGAATTACCAATAACAAGAAACCAACTATGAACAACAGTTGCACAAAGACATGCATCCTATTCATCAAGATTATGATTGCAAATAGCGAGAAGTGAGAAGTCTTGATGTGGACAACGAAATTAGTTGAGTCCTCTTTCTTAGAATTCTTATCGGAGACAAAATTGTTGGATCCCTTATTAAATTCTTTCTTCTTCTTTTGAAGAATGGTGTAGTTAGTTTTGATGGAGATGATAAGGTCATTGCAAAGGGCATTCAGAGGAACAACTTGCATGAGCTTTCATCTCAATGTTTGTAGTCCAAACTAACTTGAGTAGCAGCCAACTTTGGCATGAGAGATATGGACATCTCACTGTGCAGACACTTTAGAGATGCAGCAAGGTAAGCTAGTTGAGCAATTGCCACCAACTTCTAAGAGTCCGGTTGTATGTGAAGCTTGAATGATAGGAGTAATCAGCACCAAAAACCCTTTCCCATGAGAGGCTAGTTTTAGGGCCAAGGCTCCTCTTCAACTCATACACCCTAATCTCTGTGGAAAGATGGGTACAATTACACGGACGTTCTTCCTATTTTTTTACATTGATAAATGATTACATTAGAAAGATTTGGGTGTGTTTTCTTAAGGAAAAATATCATGCTTTTTGAAAGTTTAAGGAATGGCTTCCAACTAGTTGACAAGAACAAAAAGTTGAAGTATTGGGACTAATGCCCCAATTTGCTTCCGAAAAAATTTAATTCAATATATTAAAAATAGTTCTAATTTGTACAAATTGACACATCGACGTATTAAAATACAAAACAAAACATAGTAACTCCCGAAATCTTAATTGTAATAAATCCCAAACGCCATAAAAGGTGAGTTACATCCAAAATGCCATAACAGGCGAGTTACATTGAGTATGAAGTTACACAACACAATAGGCCGGTCTCTGCTCATCCTTCTTGTCCTCCTCCTCATCATCATCATATGAATTCTTGGGTTTCACCAAAGAAAGATGCATAAAATAGCAGCTCACTACTGCTCGCAAAATGGTGTTTTGTGCAGAGCACAAGAATGGTTCTATTGTTGAGATGGCAAACAAAAAGGAGTATTATACTTAATGGCAAGAATCTACCTAACTCCTTTTGGGTCGACATAGTCAACAAGAGTGCAACAAAGGTTGTTAAAGGGATGATTCCATTATAGGCATACTAATGTAAGAAACTTTAAGCTACACACTTGAAAGTCTTTGGGTGTGAATGTTATGTACATGTTTCGATGCTAAAAGAACTGAATTGGATACCAAAAGTAGCATCTTCTTGGGTTACAACATGGAATCAAAGGGATATCGACTGTATAACCCTGAGGTAAAGAAGATCATAGTGAGTCATGATGTGGTATTCCAAGAACAACCACATTGGATGGAGGAGGAGCTTCCTTCTTCTTCATCATGCAACAAGGAAATCACCAAGGCAACAAAAGTTCCACGTGTAACATAGGCTTCCTCATATTCTAATGGAGGGCAGCCCGCCCCATTTCTTATGGACATGGATTTTGAAGATGAAGGACAAGAGCATGATGTGGTCTTGTCCATTTCAAAATCTACATCCATTTCCTATGGACGTGGATTTTGAAGATGAAGGACAAGAGAATGATGTGCCACAAAAAGGTAAGCCATAGGTAACTTTTGGATGGAGCAAAACCTTCGACCATCAAATATCAAAGATACTCAAGATTCAAGAGCCTGCCACCTTTGTTGAAGCACAAGGGGATCCAAAGTTACAGCCATGCAAAGAGAATATGACTTCATCCTAAAAAACGACACGTAGGACCTTGTAGATCGTCCTTCAAGGCATAAGGTAATTGGCACTAAGTGGGTTTACAAAGATAAATACAAATCTGATGGTACTTTGGAAATATAAAAGGCATGGCTGGTTGCCAAAGATTTTGCACAAGTTAAAGGTTTTGACTTTCAAGAAACTTTTACTCCTATAGTCAGGTTAACCATAATCCGCACCGTTCTTGCATTGGCAGCACAAGGGAATGGCATGTTCTCCAAATGGATATAAAATTTGTTTTCCTCCATAGGAACCTCGAGGAGGAGGTATATGTGGAACAACCACATGGATTCATGGTTTATCGATTCTGAAAGCAAAGTTTGTAGGTTACCAAAAGCACTCTACCAGGGGAAACACCATGGTACCAGAGGATTTATGCTTACTTATTGAGTATTGGTATCTTATGCAGTCCTTCAAATGTAAATTTGTAAATCTTTTGTGAGGAGGGGAAGTATAAGGTCAATGTTCTCTATGTAGATGACCTCATCTCTTCATAAACAAATGAAAACGTTTAGTACATTATTGAGACCTCAAACTTCCACATTAACATAATGTAATATCACTACCATTCATATAACCACATGATGTAACACATGTTACCACATATTCAAAATCCCACGTTTGCTCACATGACATCGTCATGAAGTCAACACCATACCATCACTTAATCTTTTAAACATACATTGAGTCACGACTATTCAACATGTCAAATGTAAGCACATGTACTAGAATGTAGAAAGAAATTAAAAAACCAATACACATATTCCCACAATGCACACATATATTAATAGTTTCATACAAAGGAGAAATATCCTCCCGTAGGAGCTCAAATCACCCCACCTGAGCACCTCTGAGCTCAAGTCACTTAAACTCCTTGCAGCAACCAACAGAAAGTGACTAGAAGGGATCTATGTACCACAAACTGAGTGGGCTAATTCCATCCATATCTTGGTCTCCCTAACCTTTCTAGCACTTCCGTAGAACTATGGAGATCTTGTCGCAAGACGGATTGGCTCGAGAATCTACCATAGTAGAGAGTCCATTATTCCACCACAATGGCATTAATGTAGACTCTATAGTCACATAATATGGCAAAGTACATAATGGCAATGATTTAGTCATGTTATACATACATAATGCTATGTATGAATACATACAACAAAGCATACTCATGTCCCATCAAAGTACTCAAGTAGTCCTATGAATTGATCGGCCCATCCTAGAGTTTTGCAAAAGCATACTCCATTGTACCCTCCAAAGCATTCTTCTTCTTAACCTCCAAATCCTAGAGGATTATGTCCATAGTCTTCAAACATGCCCATGGAATTACCTCTTTCCCTTGAGCCCTCCAAGGTTGAACTCTATATTTACATTTGGTTGGTACATCGATCCCTCTAGATAGAACATATTTGGGAATGGGAAGGGCCACTTCTCTTGTCTCTCTCTTCCGGTGTAGGAGTCTACATTGACACCTACAAGTGTGGTGACTCAAACAACTGACATTACACACATTCACTTCTTGATTTGGCAAATATATTTCACTTGATATCTAAAGTCCCAACCATATTCCTTAGAGAATGCCTCTTGATTTGGCAAGTATATTTGACTTAATATCTAAAGTCCTGACCATAATCCTCAAATAATACTTTATTAATTGGTCTCTAAAGTAACCTAACATCTCTTATAGCCCTACGCTCTGCCAAGACATCCTTCTACCTAATCTTGGTCTTCTCTCACACATAACTTTACTTAAAATAAATCTGGTCATGGTTTAATTATTCAACCATTACATCCACTAATCATTTACCTATGGCTTCAAAAAAAGCAATATATGATTTTTTAAACATTCTCTCTAGAAACTCTCTTATTCTAACATGTTTCCTTATAGGTCATTATCTTAAATTTGAAAAATTTAATGTCCTTAAAATGCCTCAATTCTAACCTAAACATTTAGCCACACTACTACTGGTTTTAGTTTCATGATCCTTCACTATTACTTGTTTTAGGGCTCCCTCTAGATTTTTAGAAATTTCCAATTCCTTGTCATCCTTATAAGCCCCAACGATGACCCCAAAAGACGGTATCAATCATAAAGGTTAAGAACAAAACTAGTCAAAATTTAGCAAGGACATAACTTTAGATCCATTTGAATAACAAGGGCTTTCTTTCTTCAAAGCCACCAGATCTATGAAATTCTTCTTTCAAAAGGTCCAAAAGAAAAGCTCTTTAAATCATTCTTCAAACTTCAGATGTGTCTTTATGAGTATCACCCTAAGTTTATTCCAATGCAGTTCTGTTTCCCATATTTACATGCTTTCACTGCATCATGACCCATCTCTCAAAAATCTAGGGGTTACATCCCTTAACCTCATATGCTTGGAAAACAATGGATTTCGAAGGCATATAGAAAGGACTGAGGCCTTCCCAATGGCCCAGACTTATACAAACTGACACACTCTGCATTTAATTTTTAAGAGCTTTGTCCTTGCAATGATGCAGAGCTACATTCGACTTTTTCAAACTCTCAATCGAACCCGTATGGACTTTTCAATATGCTCGGCAAATTTTCGAAGCAAATAGGACCATTTTAGGAGGCCATAGATCAACTTTTGTTGATTAGGATTAACTGTGCTTCATCAATAAAAATACAACTTTGGGCATCTCAAACCACACATTTCTTATGCACCATCACATTACAATCCATCATCACCACCACCTTGGGTGAAACTGTATAGAGAGCATGAGTTGAAACTGGGCGCATGCCCTTGAAGGGGACACATGATGACTGTTAGTGGCTCTCTGAAGATGCAACAATTTGCATGTGATAAGCACATAATTCTCCTAAATCCTATGCTGATACCAGTTGACATGCCTAATGAAATAATAATATCGGTGGCGGTTTCATTCATTCCCCCACATAGTTGGTAAACAACCCACAAATTTGACCCACCCAGCCTGCCCTCCCTTGTAGTCGTTAAGATCTCCCGTCAACACAGCATCACCTCCCTTAATTTCTACACTAATATTTCCACACCTAGCAGCATAATGGCCGCCTCTGAAGAATATTTTCAACTGTAGTTATTTTCCTAGTGCCATAAGCATTGGCTCTCATCCACACCATTGCTTCCCATTTGGCATAATGCTATGATACCCAATTGGGGCACGACTAAGAAATGAAGGTATGATTAGGCTTGTGTAAAATCCTTTAGCGACTATCGCATCTTACAAATCTTTAGTCCCTACCTTTCATGATGAAAACTTGAAAGGTAGCAACTTATTGCATCTAACAAATCTTTTGTTGCTACCTTTCATGCTGAGATCATGCGCATGCAGAATTATGACCATGCACAAGCCCCCTTAAAATATGCATACAAAGAAACATTACAGGTCCTCGTACCATTACCAATATGGAGGATTCTAGGTCCCACAATCAGAGAAGAGAGTTTGCATGTTAAAGAAGGCACTCTACAGGCTATGGGCTGTAAGATTTAGAGCATCTAGATCATAGGTCATATCTTCAATCCTGTCTAAATATAACATCTTGTAGAAAACATGATGTGCAGTTTAAAAACGAACTGGGTCCTAAAGCCTCGAAATTCAACATCATCCCCATGGCTTCAAGTGTCCATCAGCAGACACAAACCAGGTCTGTTGGCATTTCACACGGCTAACTCAATTGGGCCATCCGAAAAGCCTATGATCAAAAGCCTCGCATATTCACAAAAAAAGCTTGTTATCAAAGGCTTTTCATACGGCTGTGCAAAAAAAGACCTCTCATTCATCCCAAAGTTGGCCCGCCTCTAAATCTTAAATAAAGACGCTAATCACATACACACACACACACACACACACACTGATCTTTAGCCATGTGGCCCAACAAACATAAAAAGACACCTTTTGGTATCCAATATGACCAAAACCTGTACCTAAAGATAGCTAGCAGACATGAGAGAGAGAGAGAGAGAGAGAGAGAGAGAGAGATTTACCCATGTCAATTTTTTATTCAAAACCGTACCTGTGAAAGAAAAACTACCTTTTTTTGGCAAACTCTCCCTCCAAACAATGGAAAATTTTAACAATCCAAATGCCAATGATTACACAAAGAATGAGATAGCCTATACCCTCATCATACAACACCTTGAATCTTAAACCCGGTTCCCAGGCTAAAATACTCGTAACTGCCAGATCCAGTAACCCCTTGAGAGTCTTTACTCAGCAATGCTTACTTTTGTACAAAACTGTTGCCGTCTGATACACCAACTTCAGGAAAAATCGTGACTTACGAGAATGAACTGATGCAAACTCACCCCCTCAGCAGAGGGCAGGAAAATACTGACTTCTCCCTTTGAATTCTGATATATTTTCAATGACTTCTTCTTCAACATTAGCACCTGCCCGCCTACCACTCTTGGTGCCTTTCTGAGCACGAGATTTGGAACCCCAAATAAAAATTGTCAATTTTCGAAAATTTGGAGACTTTGGGCAAAAAAATGTTTTGTACCAGTCAATCACATCAGCCTTGGTAATTTTTCTCAACTCTTCTGCCTCCCGATTGTTAATGTCAAAGAGATACCTGAAACCCCAGAATGATTTAGTAAACAAGCAAGAACCCTACCTTGATTGAACTATATGCAGAGCAAGGCAAAACATAGGCCAGTCATGAGCATGGATTTTGAGGTTTCTAAAGTTGAAAAAGTGAAAGCATGTTATGACCTAGATTTAAGGCTAGGGCCCACTCAGGCTGCCCGTGAATGACAAGCAGGCTCCAACTCCCCGCCCACTGTCCCATGGGCAGGAAGATTTGTGTAACCCGTTCCAGTTCTCCTCAATGAACCAGATTATATGAGAAGGTAGTTGATAGTAATCACTAACTCTGGGAGGGGGGATTCTATATAAGATTTTAGAAGGACCTATGCATTACCTTTGCTCCACAATTTGAACCCAGTGGCGATCAGTTTCCTCTGTTAAATGATGGTCTCTCTCAAGCTTGTCCTCGATTAAAGCATCCACATAGTGCCCAAACTCATCATCATCAATGTTGTCCTGCCAAGTAATCACCAACAATGAGTAAGATCCAAACATGATCAAATGCATCACATGCCTAGTGCATCATAGCCAAAGAAATAAAAATGGATGTTTCTTATGTCATGGCTGGTTTTAGACCAACATATCCACATGCCACCTTATCGCAAGGCAGTCTGCTCAGTTAAAGAATCGGTGTCAGCACAAAGTTTAAGTACCCCTTGTGTGTGTGTGTGTGTGTACACATATATACATACACATATATATACTTATATATATATGTAAGACTCAAGAGGATACAACATGAACACCAACTGCTCGCTGAAGCTCGCGCTCCCCCCCTGCTCACGCTACTGCACACCTCCCCCCTCTTCCGCTTTCGCGTTTGCTCACCCCTCCCGCCCCCCCGCCTGCATTCGCGTTCGCCCCCCCTCCCCCGCCTGGCTGTCCTGCGCGCCCCAGCGCTGCTGCGCCCGCCGCCCCCTGCTCCTTCTCCTCTCCTTCGCGCCCTCCCATCTTCCTTCAGCGCCTCACCCCCCCACTCGCCGCTGTTGCCATATCTTCCCCCCCGCCCCCTGATTCGCGTTGCTTCCGCCTCCCCCCTAGGGCCCTTTTTTGGTCTTCGCCGCCTTACCTTCCCCCCCCTTTTTTTCTGATTTTTCCGTCCCCTGGGGTTTTCCCCCCCTTTTTTTTCGTTTTTGCCTTCCGCCCTTGTGTGCAGCTCGGCTCTTGCAGGACTCTCCGCTTTGCTCCGCCTTCGACCTAGCTTCAGACTCTGATGGAGGTTCCTCCCCACCTCAGAGGGACTCTCCCGCAGCCCCCTCGCCCGCCCCTGAGGATACCCCCATCAGGCTTTCTCTTTCGCCAGAAGAGGAAGCGAGCCTCACCGCGGAGGTGGAACGCCTCCAGGCGCATTCCACCATCTGCCGTATAGTCGGCACTCGCCCTAGCAGAGGGGAGATCCGGGATCTTCTCCAAGCCCGCCTTCTTGCAAATGTGGGCAAGATCCTGGACGTTCAGCTACTGGGCCGTGGTCACTACCAGATCGAATTCGAGACTGCCCAGAGCGTGGCCAAGGTCCTAGCCATGAGTCCCCTAGACATCAGGGGTGCTCGGGCATTCTTCAGACCTTGGCAGCATGGCTTTGACCCAGCAGCGGCCGAGCAGGGAGAGCGCCTCTTCCATGTTAGAGTTTGCTTCCCTGGACTCCGCCGTGAGTACTTGCCGCTCCTTTCTAGGCTGGGAGCATTGGTGGGTTCGGTGCTAGAGACTGGCCCCACAGCAGCTTCAGTGGTGGCCAGAGCAGCTGGGCTACCTTCCGTCAGAGTTTTGGTTCCGGACATCTCCTCCCTTTCGAAGGTCATTCAGCTACCGAGGATAGGGGGGGGATGGATTGATCAGAGAGTGGAGTTCTCGGGGCTCCCGAACCAGTGCTTTATTTGCAGGCAAGTCGGCCATCTGGCCAAGGCCTGTCCTCGCAGGAGACCCCGACCCTCACCGCAGCAGCAGGCCCCTGATGGCCCGCCCACAGATGCGGCTCGGCAGGCAGCCTCCGGGACACCTGCTCAGGCCACAGAGACCTCGGAGTGGCAGCCTGGACAGGGGCGCCGTCGAGGGAGACAGCCATAGCAGCATGCCCAGAGACCGATGCAGCCGCCGCAGCCTCAGACTCAGCACCACTGGGTTCCCGTGAGGAACAGCTTTGCTCCCCTACAGGAGGAGACCCCTGCGACGACTGAGGACCAGGAGATGCCAGCACCCCCTCCTTCACCCCCCCACCCCCATCCCCCGATACCGCCTCGCTTCCTCCTTCGCCGCCTCCCGCCCCCGCTCCGGTTTCGGCAGCAGCTCCTTCTCCACCCCCCTCGCCCCCCCCTCCTCCCCCCCCCCCCCCCCCCCCCCCGCCAGCCTCAACTCCCCGGGAGGCCCTGGGGTAGTCCCCTGGCATTCACCTGCAGTCCGAAGGGCTCTGAGCTCCGATCTTGATCGAGCACAGAGGAGACTTACCATGCCGATTCGGGCTTCACGGTTATCATCTATCCGCAGTCGGTTGAGTCGCCTCGGCACTAGACAGCGCTCGGAGGCTTTTGATTACTCCTTCACACGGCTCTTTGGAGCAGAGGGCCCCTATGAGCCAGCACCCATCCGAGTTCATGTAGTGATACCTCCGCCCGCGGGGAGGAGGCACTTGACTCAGCGGTGGCCTTCTCGTTCCCTCTCTGTGGCCCATGCGACCGGGAGTGGACTCTGGAGCTCGCTCTTAGCACTTTGAAGACTCAGGCAGTTGAGTTTTCACACCATGTGAGCGATCTGGAGGTGATAGATGTGATAGGCCAACTATGGGAGTTGGCTCATTTTTTCTTGGATCCCGGGAGTGTGGATGCCTCAGGGATTCGCCATTTGGTCGTTCGCATAGTGGCAGACTTAGCACGCGACCCTGGATATGTCTGCATTCACGAGGTTGCTATGTCTAAGCGAGAGGCAGTCGCCATGGGACAACCACTGGCGCTTGATTCGTGATTCTTGCAGCACACCGGGTGGGCAAATTCGTAGCCGCTCGGATGGGGACTATTCTCCATCCAAGCCGCTTGCGAAGGCCCGCCGTACGGCTCAGACAGCATCCACCTCAGCAGGTCATCCATGAGGATCATCTCATGGAATGTACAGGGCCTCGGCGGAGCACATTACATACGCTATCGTGGTTGCTTGAGGCAGGAGCTGCAGAGATGCCTGGTTGGTGGCAGTATTGATATTTTGATGATGCAGGAGCACCACTTGGGTGAGAGCAGGATCCGGAGATATGGTTCGGTGATGCCTGGTAGATGGGACACCTTTTGGTCTGCAGGGTTCAGCCCTTTGGGTGGACAGGGAGGAGTATGCATGGTCATTGCAGATGTGTGGCGGCAGGCCATTGTGGATCGAGGGATCATTGTGCCTGGTAGAGCACAGTATGTCATTCTGAGGATGCATGATGAGCTCTTGGGCGTGCTTAACGTCTATGCACCCAACCATGCTAGCGCCAGAGCAGAGTTCTGGACCCAGGTTACGGATGCATTGCCAGAGGCCGCACACTGGTGTGTCGGGGGAGACTTCAACATGCTTGAGGACCCGGCCGATAGGGTGGGAGACAGTCATGTTACAGTGCACGGCACGGAGCTTGCAGCTTGGGAGCGATTTTGCATGTCACTAAGGATCACTGATGCATGGCAGCATGGGGCCTTCTCCCGCTCTCAAGACAATCTTAGTTTCTCTCGGTTGGATCGCCGGCGGCAGGGAGGGACTATTCTATCACGGATTGATCGCTTTTATGTGGGCGACTAGTTAGTGGAGCGAGGGGGCTCCGTTGGCATTCTCGCTGGCACCTCATTTTCAGACCATGCGCCAGTTATTTTGACACTTGGGGAGGGGACACGGGAGCCCAGCCTGCAGTTGAGGATCCCAGAGAGGGTACTTACAGATCCTAGTCTCGCTGAGGACATTGAGAGGATATGGCATGATAGTCAGTGCTCTGACCAGGATGCAGCAGGCCAGTGTGCCCAGGGACTCATCGAGCTTAGCTCTTTTCTGCACACGGCAGCTTTGACACGGCTGAGAGAGACTCGCGAGCGAGAGCATCGGCTGAGACGCAGCCTTGCTTCGCTCCAGCGCCTTCAGGAGCAACAGCCTGCATGTGAGTGGGTGGCGTCCCAGCTGAGCCAGGCAGCTCAGGAGGTTAGAGAGGCAGAGGAGCAGAGACATGAGTTTTACTATCGCCGCCAGGCCTCTCAGTGGACGCAGCTTGGTGATAGAGTGACTGGAGAGTTTTTTGAGATCACTGGACCCCGCCATGCTCGAGCAGGAGTCCGTCAGCTTGGGAGGCCGGACGGATCGGTAGCTACTGAGCCCGGGGAGATCAGAGCCATTGCCACTGGGTTCTATAGAGACCTACTTTCAGAGGAGCCAGCCACTGAGGCTCGGGATGCTTGCAAACAGACTGTGTGGGCCCATGTGCAGAGGAGGGTCACAGATCGTATGCGTACAGTTCTGGGTGCGCCTCTTTCAGAGGTTGAGCTTGCTGAGGCCTTGAGGGTCCTGCCGCGCCATAGTTGCCCAGGGGAGGATGGATTGACGCCTGCCTTTTTTATGCGCTATTGGGACCTTTTGGGGCCAAGCCTCCGTAGGGGCTTTCAGTATGTTTTGGACACTGGGGTGATGCCACAGAGCTTTTCAGAGGGCTTATGAGGGCAGACTTCAGAGAGTGGAGGTGGAGTCGCCTTTGGTTGCAGAGTGCACCTTCCAGAGGATACGGGTAGTGGCCACCGCTTCTCGGAAGTGGCATATTGACCCAGACCCTGCAGATGTGCTCCCGGATTGGCGCGTATGGGCATATGCAGCGCGCCCCTTGGCCCGGCTACAGTGGGACCCTGGTGAGTACGAGTGGCATGATCCTTATGCAGCCCTTGAGGCCACAGAGACCACCTTTTTCCAGTATACTGTTCGGCTGGGGTGGCATATTTTGACGGCGAGGAGGATGGTCTCCCCAGCTGCAGCGGGGCATTGGCGGCTACAAGGACTTCCACAGGAGTTCCTGGAGGATTTTTGGGCCCGGCTCTGGGCCAGTAGACAGGCCCGCAGGATCTGGACTTTCCAGTGGGTGGCTGGTCGCCCACAGGGGATCAGCAGTTGGCACTTGGCTTGTCTACAGCGGTCTTCCGGCGGCCTGTGTCCGATGCGGCCACCCTATGGAGACACAGAGACATTGCCTTTGGGATTGCCCTCAGGCGCAGCAGATTTGGCTACGGATGCTGCGTATTCTCGCCCCCCTCTCTCCGGAGGGTTTGTATACGTGGGGTGCCGCTGCTTGGTCGACTTCGTCAGGGCCTGCTATGGGCTATGAGACGGAGCAGGACAGCCAGGCCATCAGATTCATTAGGGGCCAGCCTCGCCTTGTTCCTTCACCGGATTTCTCGTCCGCCAGCTGGACACAGGAGAGGGATCTACGATGGTAGCTCCTCAGCAGCCTCACCATCTGGTTCACCTGGAGGGCCCGGTGTTTCAGGGCCTTTGAGGGGAGATTGGAGCCACCAGCAGAGACTGTTCGGGGGATTTGGCAGGAGTTGATCCACACCCTGCGAGGACAGTATGACCGCATCCGGGGTGACTCAGATGAGGCGATCTTGCGGCGCCAAGCTTTCCACACCACCTGGCGCAGCGGCCCCTTCTATACCCTACACACCCCGCTGGCATTACAGGCCACCTGTTTGGCTTTTCCCCCCTCCTATTGTATGATTTAGCCCCTCAGTTCTTTGTACTGATGCTTGTACTTTGCAGCACCTAGGGAGAGTCTCCCGGGCTGCCTTGCTTTGTCCACTACTCTGTTTTCCTTGCGAGCAGGAGAGGATCTTTTGTAGCCCTATGGGCGTCTTTATATAACTAATGAAAGGATCTTTTCTCGAAAAGAAAAAAAAAAAGAGGATACAACATGCGGTGTATACGAGAACACTCACAAGATCTTTCACAGCACACGACTTTAAAACCCAAATTACACAATAACAAAGACAGAGATGAATACTATATTACTGAAGTGATACAACAGATGGCAAAGCCCCACACCCGTGTGCTCTTGTGAAGGGAGCTTTGATGGCTGATCTGGAACTGTTAACACAGGCTGCATGCTAGTAGAAGCTAGGGAGTAAACTCACAGCGATGACTGATGAATTGTGTGGAGAAAGAGCTGGCCATGAATCTATATAGGCATGTATACGCAGGGTGCCCATGCCATGACTGTGGGTCCACGGTCATAGTCAGTGCCACCATCCGCCATGTAGACTTGGCTCATAAAGATGAACTATAAACTGCATCCAGGCTATCACAGCCCAAAAGCATGTTTGAAGGCCTAAATCCCTCATTCACACCGTAAGGCCTAAATCCATCATTCACACCAGAATGGTCTGTCTGGCATTAAAAAGAAGATCAAAGAGTGGCCCAAAGTCTGCAATGCAAACAACTGATTGCACCATCTTACTCCAAAATGCATGTCAGGTACAAACAAGGAAGTATCCTTACAGGGAGGAGCATGACCCCCATCACTCCAATCACAGGGATCAATGGCTCTGTAGGGCCGATTTGGCATAGAAGGAATAACAGAAGAAACAGGAGAGCATAGGAGGCATTCTGACAAATTGTTTAAAAATGGCTCTCACAGCTTCTCCTGATGTTTAGAAACTCTTCCCTAACCTCGTACACGGTTTCACTTCCTCAATAAATAGCTTTTTGTAGTAAAAACAGGGAAACAAAAGAATCAGAAAGACAGTCATACCAGGAAACTCTGAAAGTTATTGATGAATTTATCAATACGTTGTTTCAGGTACGGAGGCGAAAATTTTGCTGACAACACACGGAAGCAAAACCCCAACACTCGGTAGGTCATCCTTGCACTGCAGCTCACTGTATAGCCAAGCTGCTCCTTTGTTCTGCAAAAACAACAAAACACAAATCAATAAGCCTCCCCTTGCACTTGTTCATAGACTTGCCACACACCTAACCCTCGTTGGTCACATCGTAGGATCCTGATGACCAACATGCTACTGGACAACAGGCAATAGTTACCTCAACTCGTTGAAGCAAGGCTCATACACAATCGATTCAAAAAGGTCATAGATCGCCCTTGCCTTAACACTCACTTCACCCTCGTCTTGATCAAGTTGGAAATACATCTGCAAGAACAGGCAGTAACCTGAACAGATAATCCTTTGCCAGATGCCATCATCAGTGAAAAGAAAGACAATTACCTCTACTGCAGAGTTCTCCTCCATCATATTTTTCGCGTCTGCACTGTAAACTAAACTGGTGCCAGAAGGAAGCTTTAGTATTTTCTCTTTTGGTTCAGCTGCATCTGGCAATGGTTCCATGACAAGATAATCTTTGAAAATTTTGACAATTGCCATGGCCTCTTCTTCCAAAAGGTTACCATGGCAAAGGGCTACAATGTGAATCTGGTAAGCACATACATCAGTCAAGATATTCATTACCACAGCCACTAATACGTACACTTACATACACATACACATACATACATATAGATATTTATGAGTGACATGGTGTGTGATATATATATATATTTATTTTATTTGTTTTTTCCGGGAAAAAGATCCTTCAATTAGTTAAAGAAAAACAGCCGCGAAGGGCTAAGTACAAGCACGATGGGCTAGATACAGCCTCACCTCATATAAGGGTGGGAGAAAAATTATCAAAGGGGAAGAGATGCTTCTCCTCCGGCTGGCCACCCTGTGAGAAGAAGGCTATCTCGTATAGGGGGAAGGGCGGGGAACAACCATATAGGTGGTCTGTAATGCCAAATGGGGTCACCGCCTCTATCTGTGAGGAAAGGGCCAAGCCTCCAAAGTCTCGAGAAGGCTTCCCGCCGCTTCCGCATGCGGTCAGAACCTCCTTGAAGCTTCCCCCACTGACCGCGGAGGGTGTGAATGATATCGAGCCATATGCTCCTGATGGTCTCAGCCCATGGAGTGCAGGTACCCTCGATGGCCTCGTTGCATCTAGCACACCAGATGTGCCAGGCTGCTATACTACTGCAAATCTCCCATCGTTGGCATGAGCCTGGTCGTAAAGCACCCGTCAGTGGGGCTGTGACTAGTACTGATGCAATACGATAGTAGGAGATCTGAAGGGCTAGTCTTCCCCCATCCTCCTCATAAGTCTTGACCACTCTAGCCTCAATGGCCCAAGCGACAGTACCCCAAGTGATGATCCGGGTCGATGCCTAGTCCATAGCAAAGATGCAGAGAATCCGCTACCAAATCTGTCGAGCCTTCGAGCAATCCCAAAGGCAATGTCGTTGAGACTCTTGGGGGTGGCTGCACCTCGGGCAAGCTGCTAACCGACCTCCGACTGCCAGCCAAGTACCGACCGCCAAACTCCTGTGTGCCGTCAACCAAAGAAAGAGAGTGATCTTCCTCGGCCGAAAGCTGTCCCAAAGCCTCTTCCAAAAATCTGAAAGGAAGCGCTGTGATAGGCCCTAAGACTGCCAGTGCGTTGCCGATGCCGATGTGCCATCTATCTCAGGCATCTGGATCTTGCGGCTACGCCGCGTTGTATATGCAAAGAAAGGGGCATCCAAAGTCTCCACACAATCTGTGGGATCATGCCAAGTCCACTCTCCAAGGTCCCACTGCAACCGCGTGAGAGGTCGGCACTCCCAAATCCATAGCCGCCAAAGTCTCTCCTTGGCCACCTTGGCCGGTGCTCGATCTATGTGCCATGCCCGTGCCCGAAAACCAATCACCCTCACCCTCTGCAAGGTACAACCTTTGAAATCCTCCAAGGGGTGCTCTGATCTCTCTAGTTTGAAATGGGATCCAATAGAAAAAGTGAGCAGACCACTATCCTCATCTCCTCCATGGACCGCCACAAGGACATCGTGTCTGGTGAACACGCCTAGCCACACCAGGGGGGTCGGGTCTGGAATAGGAATCAGCCACTACTAAGGAATAACTGAGATGATGTCGATGCTGAGCCTATCTCTACCCCGGATCCTTGTCAGGCCTCTCCTACTCTGCCTGAGGTAGCTGCCTAAGTGCAATCCAATCTCCGAGAGACTTGGTTGGTTCTGGTCGGGCCCCTAGCATGTGGCCACTGGGTAAACGGATCAGGGGTTCCAGATCAACGGCTGCCAAAGCTGCTCCTTTGAAGGCACTGGAACAATCTGTCTGAGAGCTGGCCTGAGATGATCCCAAGCACGAAGTAGATTGGCTGCAAATTTGTCCTCAAAGGCAAGACTAAAACCATGGGCTCGCATCTCTGTGAATATCCATCTAGTACTCTGCGGCCCCGGGCCTCCAAGGCTCAAAGTGCGGGTTGAAATCTGGGCCAAGAGGAAATCCTTCCAAGGCTCACCACAAGGTAGGAGTCCTTTGACAATCAACTTGCCCAACAGGACACGGCTCTGTATAGCTGGATCGATGAGGCCAAGTCTCCCTTTGCTACGTGGCTGAATGATCACTCTCCATGCCACCTTGGCCCTAGCTCGCCTCCCATCGCTTCCAGCCCATAAGAAGTTCCGGATCAAAACGTTGTACCTGGTCAATACATGCCCGAGAAAAGGCCCAACACGAGGTGATGTACCACATGGTGGCAAGCAGTACCTCGTTCGTCACCACCACTTTGCCTGCTAGGGATAGCCTCGCCGAGCTCCAGTATAAAAACTTCTTCCAAATACTCAAAAGAAGCGGAGTGAGCTGCTGCCCGAGAGAGAGATCAATGCCAACCTGGCAACCAAGGTATCGGACTGGTGCCCCTCTGGATCCATTGGAAAGCCTCAACTGGTCGCTAAGTCGAGGTGGGTGTTGAGCCTACCCAAAAACCACACGACTTGTGCCAATTGATCTGCACTCCTGATGCAAAGAAAAAAATCTCTATCACCTCCGCGAATCTCTAGAGATTCCCAACATCTCCCGCAAGGTAGGCTGCTCTGTCGTCTACAAATTCTGAGTCCAACAACTCCTCCTGCGTGCAAAGGGGAAGGCACAATCCCTGAAGTCCGGTCTCTTGGGCGAAGAGAATACTACTCATGGGCTTGGCGACAAATAGGAAGAGGTACAACGCCAACGGACAACCCTGTCGAACCAAGCGAGAAAGGGAAAATTTGTTGCCTGCTCATTGTGCCCTCTAGAAAGCTCCAGTCCACCCTGTCATAAGCTTTCTCAAAGTCTAGGAGTAGCACAATGAGGTCCTGTTGCCGCATCCTAGCCGAAGCTGTAGTTCTAGGAGAGAAGACTGAAGTCGCCAACTGATGGCCTTGGCCAAAATCTTATAGGCCGTCCCTAGAAGGGTGATGGGTCTCTAAAACCGGTCTATGGACACATAAAGCGGTAATTCATTCACAAATAACCTGGACTTACTCAGACACACAATCACAGAATCCTCGCTCCCTCGCTCAACAACACATTGGCCCCGAAGTCCGGCGCCCCTTGCGGTATTTCTTTATTGTTAAAAAGTTGGAAAAAATACAAAGCTCGAGTGCAACAGAGCACTCTACTTGCACCAACTGAGTTTTACAAATTCTGGGAGAAATTTGCCAGCATAACTGCACTAAAACTGTTCCATAACATCTCAGAATGAGTCCCAACTGACAGGCTCACTTCCATAGGCATCAGACTACCCAATGGAGTCCAAAACATCACAATTCAGCTTGCTGTAATTTTCTGCACAGACCTGTTTTCAGCTCTGTTTTCAGCCCAAATTAACCCTTGTACTGTCCTGGAAGACTTTAGCAAAGTCCTACTGCATTCTGGCATCAACCAGGCAACATAACAGCCCAAAAACAGCACCTAAACAGTGCTGAAACAGCGTTGTATTGAAAGGGTTATTACCCTCTTCCGTCCCTGCTTTGGTGTAGGAACTAACTACACCGGTTCCTGTTCAAGGAGGCAACTAGCCTCTGCATATAGGCATGAAATTCACACAACTGTACCTGATTTTATCTGATGAGTAGTCTGCAAGAGAGAGAGAGAGAGAGAGAGAGGCTGTGGGGAGCAAGCTCAACCCTCAATACATGAGTTGCAGGGCAAGGGAGTGCACCACAATAGCTCTTTACCTGCAACAATCCACCATAATGGCTGCAAATGAGCCTCATTTAGCCCAAAATCCCACGCTTCCCTCTTCCTAGTGTGGAAAATACACAAAAATTTGACACTTGGCACATTTTAAGCCTTTTCCACATGCAATCTTCCAAGCTAAAAATCTCCTGACTGGTTCACATTCTCACAACAATCCTTTGCCAGCTTTTGGTCCCCTTGACATTCTACACAAACTGACGCGAACACTTTTCAATTCCGACACTGCCCAAAATAGCAGTTTCCTAGATTTTAGGGATGATGTCATCTGCATTCCTTTTGGTCTCCTGACCATCCTTGACCACTATGGTCACTTCAGAATTTGCTTAGAATTCAAGATACATTCACATTTCGGTGGCGGCCACTTACTCGGCCTATGCCCTCATTCAGTGGCCATGTCCTGGACACTGTCATTCATCTTTCAGTGCCCATGTCCTGGGCACTGTCATTCATCTTTCAGTGCAGTTCTCAGGCTTAGCCAACCACTGGTCCAAAGTCCCATTGGCTGACCCATTCTGACATTGCAATGGCCCAAGCCCTTCCAAGAGATCCCGGGGGAAAACAACAGCAACCAAAGAGAAAGAAAAGAAAAATATATATTTATAAAGATATGTAAATAAAGAAAACAACTGCAAAAATTTTCACCTCCTGGTGACATACCCCCCTCTTGAAAGAAGCAAGCGACCTCGATTGCAAGTCCACATGCAAACGGATGACACAGGACGATCACAAGATTCCGCAGGTGATTAGTGTCATCGCATGTATCTCCTGCCAACGGATGACACGGGACGATGATAGGGATTCCCCACTACCATTTGTGCCATCGCAGGTTCAAGCCTTTCAAATACATGTTTCCGGATGCAACACAGGGCGATAGCATATATTTTATACTATTAGTGTCACAACATGTAAATCATTGATTTGAAGCGTAACAGATACAACTTCAAAGCACTGAAAGTTCATTCATTGATTAGGTCATTGACAACAAATGTGAAAACTGTACATTGCCAAACATATAATACAAATGTACAGGTCATTCATAATTCAGCTTCAAAAAGCATATTAAATCACTGCAGGTTCTAACAGGAAGGCTTCCTTGTAAAGTTGCATCAACTGAGATGAATCAGCCAGTTCAACCTCATCCATCCATTTAGCATCCATTGGTGAATAATTTCTGAATTTCACCAAGTATCTTCTTGCAACTTGTCCTTTCACTTTTCTGTCTTTATGGGCCAGAATCTGCTCAGGAACCAGAATTTCATCCAATTCCTCCACTTCAGGCTGTTCCTTTGGCACCATATCTTCTGGCACATTGCCAATAAAAGACCTCAACAGGCTCACATGAAATGCATTATATATCTTCCAGGTTTCTGGCAATTTCAGCCTGTACCTGTGCCTGGGTAACATGTTGCACTGGATCAGCTAGTATCACAGGTGCCTGCTCAACATGCTCTACCCTCATTTGCAACTGTTCTTGTGCCCTCTCTACTGCATGCTGGGATGCTTCAGCCTGGGAATCCCCTGTACGTGACTGCAAAAATTTCTTCATTCTGGGATTCTTAACTAGCTGCTGAAAAGTTCCAAGCATGCTAAGAAGCTGTGCCTGAAACAAATCCTCCTGTTCCTGTTCTTCCTCTAACAAGGCTGGCTGTACTACTGGCTCCGTCCGAGCAGAGGCTGACACCTCGGCACCCATCACCTCTATACGCTGTCTGCGAGTAGAAGAGGAACTCTCTTCGGCAGGGAGCTTGCCTTTCCCTTTGTCTGTCATACTGTCAACTGAAAGTTTAAGGGAACCTATATCCAAAGAAAGAGACCGTACTCTTTCTCACCTGTAATCACTTGTACCTCACTATGTGTGTCTCCTGTTCACCCAATCCAATCCGTGTCCGGGCTCTTGCAGAAAAGAGGACCCTGTCCCGGCAACGGAACCATAAAACCGGTCTATGGACACAAAGCGGTAATTCATTCACAAATAATCTGGACTTACTCAGACACACAATCACAGAATCCTCGCTCCCTCGCTCAACAACACATTGGCCCCGAAGTCCGGTGCCCCTTGCGGTATTTCTTTATTGTTAAAAAGTTGGAAAAAATACAAAGCTCGAGTGCAACAGAGCACTCTACTTGCACCAGCTGAGTTTTACAAATTCTGGGAGAAATTTGCCAGCATAACTGCACTAAAACTGTTCCATAACATCTCAGAATGAGTCCCAACTGATAGGCTCACTTCCATAGGCATCAGACTACCCAATGGAGTCCAAAACATCACAATTCAGCTTGCTGTAATTTTCTGCACAGACCTGTTTTCAGCTCTGTTTTCAGCCCAAATTAACCCTTGTATTGTCCTGGAAGACTTTAGCAAAGTCCTACTGCATTCTGGCATCAACCGGGCAACATAACAGCCCAAAAACAGCACCTAAACAGTGCTGAAACAGCGTTGTATTGAAGAGGTTATTACCCTCTTCCGTCCCTGCTTTGGTGTAGGAACTAACTACACCGGTTCCTGTTCAAGGAGGCAACTAGCCTCTGCATATAGGCATGAAATTCACACAACTGTACCTGATTTTATCTGATGAGTAGTCTGCAAGAGAGAGAGAGAGAGAGAGAGAGGCTGTGGGGAGCAAGCTCAACCCTCAATACATGAGTTGCAGGGCAAGGGAGTGCACCACAATAGCTCTTTACCTGCAACAATCCACCATAATGGCTGCAAATGAGCCTCATTTAGCCCAAAATCCCACGCTTCCCTCTTCCTAGTGTGGAAAATACACAAAAATTTGACACTTGGCACATTTTTAAGCCTTTTCCACATGCAATCTTCCAAGCTAAAAATCTCCTGACTGGTTCACATTCTCACAACAGTCCTTTGCCAGCTTTTGGTCCCCTTGACATTCTACACAAACTGACACGAACACTTTTCAATTCCGACACTGCCCAAAATAGCAGTTCCCTAGATTTTAGGGATGATGTCATCTGCATTCCTTCTGGTCTCCTGACCATCTTTGACCACTATGGTCACTTCAGAATTTGCTTAGAATTCAAGATACATTCACATTTCGGTGGCGGCCACTTACTCGGCCGATGTCCTCATTTAGTGGCCATGTCCTGGACACTGTCATTCATCTTTCAGTGCCCATGTCCTGGACACTGTCATTCATCTTTCAGTGCAGTTCTCTGGCTTAGCCAACCACTGGTCCAAAGTCCCACTGGCTGACCCATTCTGACATTGCAATGGCCCAAGCCCTTCCAAGAGATCCCGGGGGAAAACAACAGCAACCAAAGAGAAAGAGAAGAAAAATATATATTTATAAAGATATGTAAATAAAGAAAACAACTGCAAAAATTTTCACCTCCTGGTGACATACCCCCCTCTTGAAAGAAGCAAGCGACCTCGATTGCAAGTCCACATGCAAACGGATGACACAGGACGATCACAAGATTCCGCAGGTGATTAGTGTCATCGCATGTATCTCCTGCCAACAGATGACACGGGACGATGATAGGGATTCCCCACTACCATTTGTGCCATCGCAGGTTCAAGCCTTTCAAATACATGTTTCCGAATGCAACACAGGGCGATAGCATATATTTTATACTATTAGTGTCACAACATGTAAATCATTGATTTGAAGCGTAACAGATACAACTTCAAAGCACTGAAAGTTCATCCATTGATTAGGTCATTGACAACAAATGTGAAAACTGTACATTGCCAAACATATAATACAAATGTACAGGTCATTCATAATTCAGCTTCAAAAAGCATATTAAATCACTGCAGGTTCTAACAGGAAGGCTTCCTTGTAAAGTTGCATCAACTGAGATGAATCAGCCAGTTCAACCTCATCCATCCATTTAGCATCCATTGGTGAATAATTTCTGAATTTCACCAAGTATCTTCTTGCAACTTGTCCTTTCACTTTTCTGTCTTTATGGGCCAGAATCTGCTCAGGAACCAGAATTTCATCCAATTCCTCCACTTCAGGCTGTTCCTTTGGCACCATATCTTCTGGCACATTGCCAATAAAAGACCTCAACAGGCTCACATGAAATGCATTATATATCTTCCAGGTTTCTGGCAATTTCAGCCTGTACCTGTGCCTGGGTAACATGTTGCACTGGATCAGCTAGTATCACAGGTGCCTGCTCAACATGCTCTACCCTCATTTGCAACTGTTCTTGTGCCCTCTCTACTGCATGCTGGGATGCTTCAGCCTGGGAATCCCCTGTACGTGACTGCAAAAATTTCTTCATTCTGGGATTCTTAACTAGCTGCTGAAAAGTTCCAAGCATGCTAAGAAGCTGTGCCTGAAACAAATCCTCCTGTTCCTGTTCTTCCTCTAACAAGGCTGGCTGTACTACTGGCTCCGTCCGAGCAGAGGCTGACACCTCGGCACCCATCACCTCTATACGCTGTCTGCGAGTAGAAGAGGAACTCTCTTCGGCAGGGAGCTTGCCTTTCCCTTTGTCTGTCATACTGTCAACTGAAAGTTTAAGGGAACCTATATCCAAAGAAAGAGACCGTACTCTTTCTCACCTGTAATCACTTGTACCTCACTATGTGTGTCTCCTGTTCACCCAATCCAATCCATGTCCGGGCTCTTGCAGAAAAGAGGACCCTGTCCCGGCAACGGAACCATAAAACCGGTCTATGGACACATAAAGCGGTAATTCATTCACAAATAACCTGGACTTACTCAGACACACAATCACAGAATCCTCGCTCTCTCGCTCAACAACACATTGGCCCCGAAGTCCGGCGCCCCTTGCGGTATTTCTTTATTGTTAAAAAGTTGGAAAAAATACAAAGCTCGAGTGCAACAGAGCACTCTACTTGCACCAGTTGAGTTTTACAAATTCTGGGAGAAATTTGCCAGCATAACTGCACTAAAACTGTTCCATAACATCTCAGAATGAGTCCCAACTGACAAGCTCACTTCCATAGGCATCAGACTACCCAATGGAGTCCAAAACATCACAATTCAGCTTGCTGTAATTTTCTGCACAGACCTGTTTTCAGCTCTGTTTTCAGCCCAAATTAACCCTTGTACTGTCCTGGAAGACTTTAGCAAAGTCCTACTGCATTCTGGCATCAACCGGGCAACATAACAGCCCAAAAACAGCACCTAAACAGTGCTGAAACAGCGTTGTATTGAAAGGGTTATTACCCTCTTCCGTCCCTGCTTTGGTGTAGGAACTAACTACACCGGTTCCTGTTCAAGGAGGCAACTAGCCTCTGCATATAGGCATGAAATTCACACAACTGTACCTGATTTTATCTGATGAGTAGTCTGCAAGAGAGAGAGAGAGAGAGAGAGAGAGAGAGGCTGTGGGGAGCAAGCTCAACCCTCAATACATGAGTTGCAGGGCAAGGGAGTGCACCACAATAGCTCTTTACCTGCAACAATCCACCATAATGGCTGCAAATGAGCCTCATTTAGCCCAAAATCCCACGCTTCCCTCTTCCTAGTGTGGAAAATACACAAAAATTTGACACTTGGCACATTTTTAAGCCTTTTCCACATGCAATCTTCCAAGCTAAAAATCTCCTGACTGGTTCACATTCTCACAACAGTCCTTTGCCAGCTTTTGGTCCCCTTGACATTCTACACAAACTGACACGAACACTTTTCAATTCCGACACTGCCCAAAATAGCAGTTCCCTAGATTTTAGGGATGATGTCATCTGCATTCCTTCTGGTCTCTTGACCATCTTTGACCACTATGGTCACTTCAGAATTTGCTTAGAATTCAAGATACATTCACATTTCGGTGGCGGCCACTTACTCGGCCTATGCCCTCATTCAGTGGCCATGTCCTGGACACTGTCATTCATCTTTCAGTGCCCATGTCCCGGACACTGTCATTCATCTTTCAGTGCAGTTCTCAGGCTTAGCCAACCACTGGTCCAAAGTCCCACTGGCTGACCCATTCTGACATTGCAATGGCCCAAGCCCTTCCAAGGGATCCCGGGGGAAAACAACAGCAAACAAAGAGAAAGAAAAGAAAAATATATATTTATAAAGAAATGTAAATAAAGAAAACAACTGCAAAAAGTTTCACCTCCTGGTGACAGTCTCCACTGCTGGATCTCCAATCTATCACCACCCTCTTGGGGAATCAAATGTATCAAGCCCTCTGTGAGCCTCTTTGGCATGCACCTATGAGCATAATCTCATTTAAGGCAGAGTGAAGGCCACCTTCCATGAGGTCCCAATGGCGAAGAAAGAAAGAAACAGGAAGCCCATCCGTCCCCAGGCATTTTCCCCTGGGTAATGCCGTCACCGCATCCGCCAACTCCTCTAAAGTGAAAGGGGTCAATAAGAAAGACCGAAGGGACAGGGGAACCACCTCTCTAGTGTGCCTCCAGACTCTCGCGCGCATCCATCACCTGGGGGGATAATGGGACACCAATGAGAAGAGATCGGAAGAAATCCGTGGCGATGGCTCTCACATGCAGGGGATAAGAAACAATAGCTCCATCCTGGCCACGTAGCCTGCGAATACCGTCTCCTCCTCCTGTGGAGACTAGCTATCTCAAAGAAGTCTCCAATAACTTTGTCACCAGCTTGAATCCAGAATGAAGCCCTGGCATAGTATATATACACCACCCTCCTCTCCGTGCGGGCGGCAGCAATCTGACTCTCAATCCACGGTTGTCTGGGAAACTCCCCTGAAGACACTGTAAAGAGGCTAGGCCCCTCCTACGACTCCTCTCCTGCTCCCGAACCGAATCTCCGTGCGGGCGGCAGCAATCTGACTCTCAATCCACGATTGTATGGGAAACTCCCCCGAAGACGCTGAAAGAGGCTAGGCCCCTCCTAAGACTCCTCTCCTGCTCCCGATATCCCTCCAATCTACTATGGGCTGCCTCCTGTAAGAAAATACTGATCTCCCCAAGGCCATCATCCAAAGTGCACGCTGCAGAGCCTAAGGAAAAGTCCAGTCTTGCCCATATCTGCTCGATCCGGCGGTAGATCTCAAGGTAAAGAAGGCCTGTGCCGTCCGCAATGCAGCAAGGCTCAGCTGCATGACAAGATCAAACGTCGCTAGCGAGTCGAACTCAAGCTAGTAGCAACCACGCCCCAAAGGATGAATGTCTGCGATCTTTGCCGAAGCACCTAGGAGGCTTAGCTTGAAGAAGATTCCTGAGTTGGTCACGCGCGGGGCGGCTACCAACAATCTTGCAAACTAGGGTGGAGACCTCTAGTGTTGCAACAATTGTGGTGAGGATCTGAAGGTCTGCATCGGAAAAAGATAAGCAAGCAACGGCGGCCTCGGTCAGGGATGACGCGCGGCTGCCATTGAGTTCTCCTGAGAGAAAGACCAGAAAAAGCCGAGACTTGCCGAATAAAACACCCCAAAGACCTGAAACAAACCTGCAGGGAATGGGAGAAAAAGAGGGTACGGAAAAAGGGGATGGGGGGGGCGCGCAGAAAGGGAGGCGGACAGATGGCGAAGGAGGGGGGCAGACAGAGGGCGCAAAGGGGGCAGACTGGGGTGCAGAAGGGGGGCTGACAGGCGCAGAAGGGGGGCGGACAGGCGGCAGGGGAGAGAAAAGCGCAGCTGTGCAGGGAAAAGGGGGGGGGGAATGCGAAGAGGAGGGGCGGAGGGCGCAGGCGTGCAGGGACAGGGGGAGGCGCAGAGCTTTGCGAACAACCAGTTGCTGTAGCACTTGTTTTTTCTCACGGACTTGGCAAAAATTTATTTATTTATTTATATGTAAGTGTGTAAATATACATACATATAAATATGTAACTATACATGCATGTGTGTGTGTATTCACGTCATGTCATGCAAAAAATATAGCAATCGATTTGACTTGTAAAAAAAGATGCTGCCAAAGCTACCCTACCAAGAGCATATATTTTTGTCACATTTACCTGGCTAAGTAAGCAAGGGATGAAAGAAGTAAGGTCCTCAAGAGACAAAGTAAGCAGAAGATCCTTCTTATCCTCCACGTGAAAGAACCGCTCTTTCAAGATTTGTATACGCAAATAGGTAGAATGCTTAGAGGGTTTCATGTTGGTATTTGTGTAGACTCTTATCAAGTCCTCTTTGATGACCTGGAAGAAAGTGAGTAAGCACAACAAGCAAGAAAATTGTTACTAGCATCCTAAAATTACATGCTGCTCGCTGTGACCCAAAACTTCAAGCCCCATGGTTCAAAACTATGCCAAGAAAAGCTCATGGTCCCCAGTCACCCTTTTCTCTTTTTTCTTTTTCCTTTTTTTTTGGGGGGGGGGGGGTGTTTTTGTTTTCAGTGCCTCCCAGGGCCCTTTCCCCAATAGAAAATTCATCAAAATAACCCAAACAAAGCAACGGATGGTACAAAAACTTCTTAAATACCTCAAAGCGCTTTGCACAGGGAACAAAAGTTTTCAAGAGATGTGTAATCTTGGAGGCCAGACATGGTAGCTTCTCATTGAAACCATGCATTTTGACTTCAAGTTTGTCAACTGCAACTGATATGGAAGACTCCAGCCTTGCAACATTGGCCTGCACAACGTGAGCCACCAAGGCACTTGTCACATAGATTTCAAAAGGGTTTTTACGAGCTTTTTAAAATTATTTTGCTTTCCAGGTAATTTAAATGTATTGGCTTTTCTCCCCAAGTAATTTTGAAGTAAGATGCATATTTCATAAGCTTAAAAGACTGGGCTAACATTCGGGAGTTAAGCTTGTGAAAAGACAGAAAACAGCCAAAAAAAAAAAAGCATGCAAAGTTATTTAACAAATAAATAACTAGGAAAATTAAAAGTACTTTTAAAAAAGCAGGTAAACTAACTTTGAGGTCATGTTGGCATTTCAAAAAAAAAATTGACCATCTCTTACCAAGTAGAGTGTCTCATTGAGGGCGTCTTTGATAAGCTTCACGTAAAGCTCTGTCAGAACAGAGGCCTTGACCGAGTCATAGGCTCCCTGGCAGGATATCAAAAAGTAAGTGTTGGCACGGGGCATCTTGAACTTCTTATCCAGCTTGTACCAGAGCTTCAGCGAGGGCTCGTCAACTACTAGTCGTGGAGGAGCCTCCGTCTCCACACTCTCTAATTCTCGAATGGAAAAGTCTGTTGGTATGAACTCATTGACCACAGGCATGTGCAACATAGGGTTTATGCTCACAGGGTTTACCCAAAGGCCCATCAAATCAGAAGAAATGGACTCCACTGTGTATGGGAAATTGAACCATGGTTCATACTGTACATCTGCAAGTGAACAACCAGCTCTGTAACATACGAGAGTGTTGTCACATGAGGAGAGTGTTGTTACATGATAGGTTGCAGGACATCATTTTTCTCAGGCAAAACTAAGAAAGAAAGAAGGGCATACCAGCACCATTTACATCAAAGGACTTGGTCACAATGTCCAGGCGCATGTTATCAGGAACAATGAGATCCAACAAGCTCTGAACCAGTTCAGGATCCCAGACCTCAAGAGCAAAGTCACCATAAATAATGTGCTTTTCCGGATATACAAGCATGTTTGCTGCAATGCAACAGAGTCAGCTCCTGTGTCCTTATCTAGCTTCAAGACTGAAACATGCACCAAGGCAAAGACATACTTGCAAGGTTCACTACATAGTCATCTGGACGATCCTCCTCAACAAACTTAAACTCCATATTTGTCATAGCCTGAAGTTCTTTGTGAACCCACTCTTGAGGGCCTACGTCGCGGAGCATTTTTACATACTGATATAGCAAGCCCACTACCTCTTCAACCTGCAGATAGAGAGCATGAGCTTGCAAAAATCTCTCTCTCTCTCTCTCTCTCTCTCTCTCTCTCTCCACCATAAAGGACATCAGGAAGGGTCTTCAAAAACTCTCAAATCGTAAAGCAGCTAGCTCAAAAGGATTTAGGGCTCGGATGCTCAAACGGACTGCATCTGAGATATATACATCTGGCAATGCAGCAAGGGATGCCAACTCAAGGACTGTTTACTGGATAGAACCTCTCCACAAAGGAGGTAACTAGCCAATCACCAATGTTAGCTCCCTCCTCAGGAGGAGTGCAAACTTAGCAGATGGGCAGACGAAAACAAACAAGCAAGCATTGGGACAAGCAAGATTTCCAGATGCACACAGCACCATTGACCATCTGGCATCTTTGAGGGTGCTCATGGAAGAGAAGAGAGTAGAATCAACAGACTATAGACTGTAGTTCTTCTTTGTAGACTTTTAAATCTTCTTCTTGCATGGTTCTGTGAGACGGCATGTGGAAAAGGTGGGAAAAACTTGGAGTTGCCAAGTACTGATATTTGGCACTACACAAATACATGAACAGGTCAAATGCCAGGTGTGTATGGAAGATAGAATCCTACGATGCTTACCACTTACAACTGGCTACTTTAATATGTTCTGATCATTTATTCTCTCATCCTCTATTTCGCACTAAAAAAACGTTTTGTATGACAGAAGCACACCAAGAACCTTTTCTAGACCAGAATCCGTAACGTAAAAAAACCTTTTGCATGACATAGAAAAGCACATCAACCTTTTCTAGACCAGAATCCGTAAGGTAAATGGTGACATTGAACATGTAACCTGTTGAGCTGCGCTCAAACCCACCATCACCTATTCCAGCGGACAAGTCTGTGGCCCATCCATTAATCTTGAGCAAAGAAAGCAAGCTACCTGTACCCTCTGTTACACAGGGAAAAACCATGGTAATTACACTACTATTACAGTTAAAAAAGCATATATATTATGCTAACCCGCACTCTTACCATGACCAACAAGGTGGGAAATATAATCATAAGGCTTCTTCAAATAGGCTTCTTGAAGACATGGAAACGGCCATATAAATGAGATAAAATGCTGATCTTTTACTGACTGGATGCGGTACAATTTCCCCTGCTCCCAAACACGTCCTTCCCATGGAAATCGTAATGACTTGTCTATCCCTGGTCTCAGTCCACTAAACAGTTCAATAACCCACTCTTTGAGTGTCTCCAAGGATTCTGTGCAATGACAAGGAGGTTTTAGAAGGCATTCCAAACCTGAGAAAGCAATCATGTAAGGAGCTGAACATGGGGGTCTTATCACCCACCTCCGCTAATGACTGTGAGTTTCATGCGCCCGGCATGATAAAAATCTTCATACATCTTCAGGAGTTTGCCTCGCACATCAACCCCTCTGGCTACAGGCTCACTCAAGCTCTTTCGATTTCCTTTCAACACATGAAATCAACCATTATGTGGTTTAAGCACAAGCAACCAAACTATCCATGGATCTTGCAAAAAGATTGTGTGGCTCATACAGATTAAAATGTCAACAGATATTAGTCAGGGGAAAAAATAACAAACATGGACTTGCCAGCGGGCTCTTGCTTACAACCACGCCTGCTATATAGCAGGCAGGTCACAGGCTCAAACACTAGCAAATGAATTTCCACCAAAAACAAAAACAATCGATCAGAAGATTAAAGGTTGTTAGACTACAAAGAGAGCATACCCCAGCTAAAACAGTTGAAGGGATGATGCTCAGAAGCAGTGTTACATTGAAGCTGGGATAAACGTGCATCATCACTTTGTAGATGTCCTTCAAATTCTGTAAATCAATTAAGAGCAGAGTTAAACATGCACCACACACACATACGCACGCACGCACACGTAAGTGTGCACATGTACATGAAATGGACCAACATTTCACAAAAGCGTCTTCACAGACACGACATACCCGAATCCACTGCCTGAACTTCACGCTCCATGGCTTCAGCTTTTATCAAAGGGGATATGAAACACTGCGAAAATCTAAACCAAAAGTGCATTCTTAATGAACGTTACAAGGAAATAACCAGAGTACTTATGTATAGTAGTTACCTGTCAAGAGCAGGCTTCAAAAACTTATGATTGACATCAAAGAAATAGCATGTGTGTTCGGTATCAGTGAATGCATTTGAGGAGCCTCCATGTTTAGAAAGGAAACTGTCATACTGCAGACATGTTAACAATGCAAACTATCACACTGCAGATTGTCCCATATGTGAGCTTCGAATCACAACAAGATCCTTGTCGGAAAATACTCACCTCGTTTTCATCTGGAAACTTGGAACTGCCCATGAAAAGCATATGCTCTGCACAAGTCCAGCCAGCCTCAAGCATCAAAAAATGTTAAAGAGTGAAAACTACAAAACAATCTGGTGATGCAGCCAAAAAGTTGTCATGTAACAGCACCACTTGATATGTGCTACTTCCCCAGATGCATTTTCCCCCCAGGCCCCTGCACAGAAAATCAGAAATAAGAAAAACCATGTCCACTCCACCCCCCGACCCCCTCAAAACAGCTGGATGATGCATTCCACAAAATGGAACGAGCACTTGGGAAAGATGACGAAAACATCACGTGCATGGATACATGCATGGCAAGCACGGACAAACCAAGAGGCATGGCGGCCTTAGTCCGAGATGCCTTCACAAAGCATCAAAGTGATCCTATCCCTTCAAGAACACGGGAGGGAAAGAAATGGATTGCAAGAGGCCCATGACAAAGAATTGGGGGGCATGAAGGCCTACTGTGACAAGGAGATCACCGACCTCAAGAATGCCCTTCGTGGACGAAGAATTCCAATTACCATACCGGAGGAGGAAGCCTGCATGTCCGGGCAATGGAGCTGAAGCAACTCAAGGACAAGAACATAGACCCCCGCCAAAAGCTTCAAGTAACAAAGAAGGAAATCACGGAGGAGATCAACCTAGAAGTGGAACCCACCATGTTGGAAATTCAAGTGGAGAACCCCAGGTTGAGAAAGGAGATCGACGCCACCTCCAAATGAGGGGAAATGGTATCCAAGAAGCAAACTCAAGGGCGAGAACACGAAGCTTGAGCTGAAGCAACTCAAGGATGAGAACACACAGCTTGTAACATGCGGAAGCTCTGGGGCTCTTCTTTCAGCCCTAAACACTCCTGGAAACATGTTGATGCAAAACGCAGACATGAAGAGAGAGTAGAGAGAGAGAGAGATATGCAGGAAATTCAGTATATTAATATGGTACAAAAAGGCACAGTCCACAGCCCTAGGCTGCCTTGAAGAAAAGGTGATAAACACCCAAAAGTCTAGTCCCTACTTGGACCCTAACGATCCACCCCATAAAGGAATGAATAACTAACACAATGCGCCTCTTGTGCTATTTATAGTCCCTTGTACTTTATGGAGAACTGGCCGACTACTGGTCGGCCAGTTGACTGGACATTATTCCATATTTTTGATGCACCCTGCGGCTGCCTCATCTGGATCAGCCGACAGACTGTTTTATCTCAGCCGACAGCTCCCTTTCAGCAGCCGACAGCATCCTATGCCTTCGATGTCCCTGCTCCAAGTCCATACTGGTTCTCTTCTGCACCTTGTGCTCCAAAATTCTGGTTCTTACTGTCTTTTTCTGGCTGCCCTCTTCTCGGTAATCTCTGAGAATGTCCGTGGCATATCCATGCACATGTCACAGCTCCACCAAGAGCTTCAACTAACAAAGAAGGAAATCGTGAAGGAGATCAACCGAAAAGTGGAGAACCCTAGGCTGAGAAAGGAGATTGACCATGTCAGTGGAGAACCCTAGGTTGAGAAAGGAGATCGACGCCACCTCCAAATGAGGTGAAATGAAATCCAAGAAGCAAAAACCAGCCCAAAACATCATCACGATGGCCACCTTGGATGACAACAAGCAAAGGCACTCACATGTGCTCCATGTACGAGAAGTAAAAACTGGCCCAAGATACCATCATGATGGCCACCAACGAGCAAAGACACACATGTGCTCCATGTACAAGTCACACACCTCACTTGAACCCCTTTCATAGATGCTCGGAGGGCAAGGAAGACCCTCACTAGGGAGAGGCCCCTAACTATTGGTCCACACAGAGGGAAGAAGCCAACTGATAGTGAGAAGATATGATGGCGACCAACACTACAAGAATCAGCACAACTAAAAGAGGTTAATGAGGGGATTAGGAAATACACAAGAGTCATGGAAAGCATATTTGCATTATGACAATTGGTCCTTTTTATAGGAGAGACCCCCTTTACAAAGGTGAAGCATATGTTGCCAACACATATGCCATATGCCAAGTGTCCCTAATAGGTGTCACTTTGCCACACATTACCACTGAAGTAATAAGATGTGTACAAGCACAATTACCTAAGTAAAAATCCAAAATGTAAACATATACGTGTCCAGACACACCAAATGTCCAGGGGAAAAAACCTCTATAATGTGTAAAGGGAAAAAGTGCCCCTAGTAAGCCCCATGTTCATATGTTCAATACCACATATGTATAATTCTACATATGACATTGATGCAAAATAGTTATGCTTGCAGAGATCAATCCTATGGAGTTGGGGCTACCACATTCCTCCTATGCAGTAGATCCTATGGAGTTAGGGCTACCATGGTCATCACAGGACATTGAGCACATCACCACTATGGCAAAAGTTTCTTGAACATGGGAAATATGCATGAGCTGCTAATCTACAACGTGATGTCCCATTGGCCCACCTCACAAAGACATGCTTCCCCCACACATGTGACTCTAGCATCGTGGATTACTTGATGGGGTCATGCAACATATCCGAGAATAAACCATCCCACCACCACGGATTGGGATTGACCACACATACCTCGCCTTCACCGTATCTTGTTCCTCCCTACCAAGTAAATTCCCTTCCATAAAGAAAAGGTTTCCACTGCTTCAAGGCTATGATAACCCCTAGCAACTCTTTTGTCATATACGAAATAAATTTTTTTTACATCATTCAACTTTCTGTTGTAATACGCCACTGGTCTGCCTTCTTATTGCAAAACTGCTTCTATGGCAAGATTCTTGGCATCGGTGATTACCTCAAAAGGGTCATCCCATGATGCGAGTTTAAGAACTGGTGCTTCGAAAGTTGCCTTTTGCAAAGCAAAGAATGTCAAAATCGCGCAACAGCAGCACACACACCACCCTAGGGCACTGAGCAACGTCGGTGTGGCAGGGCTCCCAGCTCCTAGTGTCATGGCCCTGTGAAAATGGAGCAGGACAAGTGTGGGCATGGTGGTTGCAGAGTCAGAATATTTTATGATTCACATGGGGGGTGCCCGGACAGTGTTTAAGATGTGTGGACATCCCTAGGTGTGAAGGGGGAACATTAAAACATTAAGTTTGAATGTTTATTGAAGTTTGCCCCTAGGCCTTAGTGGCCCTAGGAACTTATTAAGTTGGGGCCCTAGGGATTAAATTGGGAAGGGGTTTTCTCTCTCTTCTCTCTCTCTCTTCCCTTTTTGGGGAATCGTGTAGCAAAAGGAGAACTCCCCTCATGCGCATGAGAAACTAGCGTGGAAAAGCTCAAGGAGGAGGAGGCGACTGCTGAAGACCAGTTTGGCTGCTGTTTTTCTGAGTGGAACCAGCCGTACAGCACTGTACGGCCAGAACTGGGCACTCTCTCTCTCTCTTTCTCCTCTGTTGCTGGCGGCGCTCAGGACTGCTGCTGGTTGGCTGTGCAGAAGCCCTGTACAGGCTGTGCAGTGTGTTTTTCAGCAGGTACACCTTGTACAGCTGCCGTACAGTGTACGGGCAGCAAGGTACAGAAGGTACAGTTGCTGCAGAAGTGTTAACAGGTGCTGGACAGGTGCTGGACAGGCCTGTTTTCTCAAATTCAGGCAGGTACAGAAGTGGACAGCAGACTGTTTATGCAAGTACAACGCCTGGCACGTATCCCGAGGCGGTACAGACGGGTACTGTGCTGATTTTCAGATCTGTATTTTCAAGGACAGCATAGGAGTGAGCATCAGGAGGAAGATACAGGCAAGTGCAAGCACACGTGTGAAGCAGGATTGTGGATTCAAGTGCCTGCAGGCACAGATTGGTGCTGTTGCTTCCTCCAGTGTTGTTTCACGAGCTGAACTTGGTAAGCCTTGACTCTGTTCATCTATCTCTCTTTCTATTGCTTGATGTCTGCTACAGGTATGTACTATCTGGCTCCTTGTGAGAGGAGGAGTATGGCAGATTGACAAGGGATTAAGACAGGGATTGAACAGCATATGTATGTTGAGCTGAGAAGATGTATCATGCTCTTGAGTTATGCCAGATGTATGCCCATGGCTGGCCTGCTTTGTGAACTTGGCTGATCAGAGGGAGGCACAGTGTGTTGCTTGAGGACACAGATCTGTGTGCATAGATCCTCTGTGCTGAGAAGGATTTGTGGGCAGTCAGATTGGACTTACAGGTGTAAACTCTTGGCTGGTTTTTGTGTTGTACTCAGCCATACATATTATTTTAATTGAATAAAGAAATACCGCAAGGGGCGCCAAGCTTTGGGGCCAACAGGTGTCGCTGTGTTTTCAGATTTGGGCACTCTAGCCCCAATCTGTGTTTGGTTTTTCATCTAGACTACAAGTGGACGGGTGATTGCTCTTACCGCACTCTGGTTTTCTATCAGAGGCCGGTTTCACCTAGCCATTGCTCCCCCCAAAAACCAGACCGGAGGAGATATCTATGACAAGGTACCACCACACCCTATATATGGCTCTTCGACTTCCAATGCTCTTGCATATGGAATAATCCACCACAACTTCTAGTCATGTGATAACCCGAGAGTAGCTACGAGAACTGCCACCTCCAATACCCTCCTTCAATTCGAGCACCTTGATCAAACAGAAGTTAGGACCGCCCAGGACCACACAGGCCGAGCTCTAGTACCATGTCAAAGTCACGCAGCAACAGCACACACCCCCACCCTAGGGCACTGAGCAACGTCGATGGCTGGGCTCCCATCTCCTAGCCGTTGCCCACGAAGGAACGTATCTCTTGGGTTGTCTTTGGAACGTCCCAATTGAGGATTGCCTTTATCTTTTCAGGATCAAGGCAAATGCCATTGGAACCGATCACATAGCCCAAATACTGGACTTCTTGAACTCCAAATATGCTCTTCTTTGCATTAATGTAGAGTTTGTTGTCTCGCAAAAGCTGCAAGACCTTCTACACATCTTTCACGTGCTGCTCTGCAATGGCAGAAAAAATAAGAATGTCATCCAAAAAAATGAAAAAGACATATACCCATGAGTACAGCGAAGACTTGTGACATCATCTTGTTGAATGTCGCCGGTGCATTGGTCAAACCAAAAGACCACAAACTCATAATGTCCTCATTCTGTTCGAAAGGAAGTCTTTGGGATATCGACCTCGAAAATCCTGACTTGATGATAGTCACTTTTGAGGTCGATCTTTGTGAAGTACTGAGCACCGTTGGGCCTTTCAAGGATGTACTCTATCCTTGGCATTGGATACTTATTCTTGATTGTCAACTTGTTCAAGCCTCGGTAATCCACACAGAGACGTGCGGTCTTATCCTTCTTCTGCACAAATAGAATTAGTGTAGCAAATGGAGAGAAAGAAGGCCTAATGAATCCAGACCTCAGCAACTGTGCTAGATGCATCTCCAACTCAGCTTCCAACACCTTGGAAAGACGAACTTACTGGGTGGCTCAACTCCAAGTACCAATTCGATACGATCATAGTGGTTGAGTACTTTAGGTACGGTGCGGTATGGTACGTGTACGATACGAGTACGTAAAGTACGCATCAAGATAAGTACTTTAAGTATGTTAATGTTTTTTACTATGTATGTATGCATGCATGCATGTAAAATAAGAAATATCTAGCATCCATACAAAAATAGCATGAAAGACAATCAAAAGAAAACTAATCTATTAACTATTGAGCAATGACCATTGACTAAAATAATTAAAAAATGGGCCAAATAAGTGTTGTACATTGAACCTCATATTTGGTACGAAGACCTTATCCATACGAGGTACGGTACGTATGGAGTGGTACGGAAAGTACTGAAGGTACTCATTGGATGAGTACGGGTACGGAATGCAACTATGGATACGATGGTCCTCAAGACGAGAGGGTGGGGGTCTTGGTGGAAGATCATCCCTCAACATGATGTCGTGAAACTGTTGGAGAAGGCCATTCATCTGAGGTTCTAATGGAGTTGCGGTGGATGTCACTATTTGCTGTGGGCGGACATAGATCATTGCTCACTCAGCTCCCTTTCTAACAGCTCTACTGGCTTGAAGGTGGAAAATAAGTGGGATACCTTGAATGCACTGTGGAGGCAAACTCTTGAGCTTTCTGAGAAATATGAGTACGTTATGAGTACGTGGGCCGAGAGTGAACCCGTCCACGTCCAAATAATACGGCACAAGGGCACATTTCATCTTGGTCGCCAACTGCAGAGAGATGGCATCTTTTGAACTGCCCATGTCGACGAGGACAACAAATTGTTTCCCCTTGACGCTCCTCAACTCCGCCCTCCTGCTTATCATCGAATACCATTGCACGGGTACCGCATTCATGGCCGGCAAAAGCTGAACAGCATTGGTGGTTGAGGACGCGAGTGGAGGGGGTGGTACAGCTGTGGCGGTAGCCACTGTAGAGGCTGGTTGTTTGCTCTTTTCCGCTTGCAATTTAGTACAATCCTTCTTGGCATATCCCGTGTGGTGGCAGAAAAAACGACAGTTCTCTTTGAAGTACCGTTCCTTCTCATCTAGCTGCAAGAATCCTCCAATAAGGCCCTCCTTGATCTTTTCTTCAGGGGTCTTCTTAGGTCCATCTTGTCGCTCCTTCCCAGAGCTATTCTGGCCCTTCTTCTTTTGATCCTTCTTGTTGTTGGGAGCCCCCTTACCTGACTGCTGGTTAGATGACTGGTTCTACTAGTTGGTCTGCGTCTGCTGTTGAGGTTTGGGGGTGACTAGAGCGGTCTTGGGCTCGCCACCATTGAGCATCGTCTCATGATTTTGTGCAAGAGTCAAAGCCCTATCATATGTCTAAGTTCAAAATTTTGAACGGGGAACCGAATGTTTGGATCCAATCCCCGCGAATGGACTGCTTGAGCTTCACCTCCTCGAACTTCACCAACTATTGTGCTTATGTGATCACCTTGTTGGAGTAAGGGAGCACAGGGGAAACGTTCTAGGTGAGTTTGTAGAACTCATCTTCTAGATTTGTCATGTACTGCGGAGGTAGGAACCTGGTCTTCAAGTCGGACACAAAGGTGTCCCAATCATAGTCCGGTAAGCCAGTGTAAGGATCTGTATGCAAACGGGACCAATGTTGCCACCAAGTGACTGCATCACCTATGAGATGTGGAGCAGATGGACTTTGTCTTGGGTTTCTGTGATTTTTGAAAGAGGAAAGTGGGCAACAAACTGGTGAATAAACTGAGTCGCAACCGAATGGTCGCACTTGCCGTCGTACTTGGTGAAGTTCGATGAGGCACGGATAACTATTGTCGAGGCTATGGCTGGGGTTGTGGAGGATTGAGAAGGGTGGGAAGAAGTTACTAGAGTCCGGAGTGTCTATTGAAACTGCTCCCTCAAGTATTCTCAGGCATGACGCTCGTGGTTCGCCTTCACTTTGAGCTCCACCCGCAATCCTCTTGGGCCTTGCATTTGGCTTTCTCTACCAGCTGTTCGGCCAGTCTTGCTTCACAATCTCGCTCTTCTTTTTCAATCATCCATCGACACCATTGTTCCACTGAGGAACTTTGTTCTTTGGGTGTCTCCTGTTGGGCCAAGGTTGCCTGTAATTCTGCCTTTTTTTTTTTCTATATGCACTCTTTTGAGTTTAATCTAGAGTTGCCTTATCTACTCCTTTAGCTTTTGGGTGTCTTCGTCTTCTTTTTGCGGAAGCGTTTCTTCGAATGGTTCTTCTTCTTTAGTGATGTCTTCGAAGCTTGATGCCATTGTGGTTATTCCTGATCTCAGCTTCACCATCCAACGGATGCCCTCACCCTAGGTTGCTTGATTGAATCGTGTCCCAAGCTCTACTCTGATACCAATGTAGCATGTGCCGAGCTAGGACCGTGTGACAGAACGAAGTGTCACGTGCATCCTGCACTTGGATGCCACGTAGACATTTCTGTACAGAAGGTGCAGGACCTGGGATGGTGAACTGGTCCCATGTGAGCCCAGTCCGGGACGAGTCAGCCAGGGATCCATCTCAATCGTCCGAGGTCAGGTGCGCATTGTCCTGCACATGAGTCCAAGGTCACGTGTGCACTGTCTTGCACATGAAACAGTGCCACTCCGCGCTGTGAGTCTCCCTCTAGAATGATGTCAGTGATTCTGTGTATCTGGTATGGTACCGGATGCCAGCCCATAGGGGCTACCCCGGATCTTAGTGTGGGCATGGGAATGGTGTGGAACCACCCCCATGAGGGCCAGGAAGGCCCAGGCTGAACCCACCAGCCATGGAGGGGCTGTAGGACAGCCCTAGGGCAAGAATATGGCAGATTCCAGGAGTTTACAGCCTTTACATGGCTGTAGGGCAAGTATGGGGCAGCCCATACAGGCTGCCCAGCCCTTGGAATGTGGGCAAAGGCTGTGCCCAGCACTCTACAAGCACGAGATTCAACTCCCAGCCAGTTAGGAATAATGCGCAGCATTTTATGGATTTAATTCAGCATTTATTGCTGTATTTTCAGCAGTCGTGGGACATTTAAGGCTGGCCGCCTGGGTTTATGCTGGCCGACTGCTCATGAGGAGTAGTATAAATAGCCTAGCCCACAATCCCATTCAATCATCTCATTATTCACCAAGAGCTCAAGCAAATCAAGGGCTAGACAAGCCAAGGGAGTTGCTAAGCAAAGTTGTGGAGTACTGAAGGTCAAGGGCAAGGATTTCCCAGCCAAGAAAGGTCAAGAATTCTGTATTTTCTTTTCAGATTCACATGAGTCCAAGGTCACGTGTGCACTGTCTTGCACATGAAACAGTGCCACTCCGCGCTGTGAGTCTCCCTCTAGAATGATGTCAGTGATTCTGTGTATCTGGTATGGTGCCGGATGCCAGCCCATAGGGCTACCCCGGATCTTAGTGTGGGCATGGGACTGGTGTGGAACCACCCCCATGAGGGCCAAGAAGGCCCAGGCTGAACCCACCAGCCATGGAGGGGCTGTAGGACAGCCCAAGGGCAAGAATAAGGCAGATTCCAAGAATTTACAGCCTTTACATGGCTGTAGGGCAAGTATGGGGCAGCCCATACAGGCTGCCCAGCCCTTGGAATGTGGGCAAAGGCTGTGCCCAGCACTCTGGAAGCAGGCGCTTCACCTCCCAGCCAGTTAGGAATAATGCGCAGCATTTTATGGATTTGATTCAGCATTTATTGCTGTATTTTCAGCAGTCGTGGGACATTTAAGGCTGGCCGCCTGGGTTTATGCTGGCCGACTGCTCATGAGGAGTAGTATAAATAGCCTAGCCCACAATCCCATTCAATCATCTCATTATTCACCAAGAGCTCAAGCAAATCAAGGGCTAGACAAGCCAAGGGAGTTGCTAAGCAAAGGGGTGGAGTACTGAAGGTCAAGGGCAGGGATTTCCCAGCCAAGAAAGGTCAAGAATTCTGTATTTTCTTTTCAGATTCACATCATTCTAATAAAGCAAATACACCATCCGTGGTGGGGGCCCTAACAGAGGGTAATTGGGACCCAATACTATGTCCTCTCCATCTCTCCCTATCTCTCTCTCTATTCTGCACATCTCCTTTCAGTTTGTGCGTTAATTTCCGTCACGAAAAGAGTGCTGAATTCTGAGTATTGAAGTTCCTGATTCTTCTCCGAAGCTTCCGCATGTTACAATGGTATCAGATCCTACTTCAAGTACAAAGATTCAGCAAAGAAACCAGAATTTTTTCTCGCTCGTGTGGTTGGTTTTTAGATGCCGGTGGACTACCCCTTTTGGAGTGACTCCTGTCCCTCGAAGGGCCTCCGGAAGCCTCCGGACGTCTCCCACACAGATAGTGGATGGTCAAATTGCATTCCGGAAAGGAAGTGCATTTTCCTGCTATGGCGAGCTTTGACGACGAGAGAGACCAAGAACCATGGGACCAAAGTGCACCAGGCAGCCCAGCTAGGGCACCACGCTTGAGTATCACAGACATGTTCCAGAACAGACAACCAAGTTGGATGAGCAGAAGGCGCAGATCTTGGCTCTGGAGGAGCATACCCGCTCTCCAGCGTCGCGCTTTCCATCTCCTCCTCCCTCTCCTTCCGTATCCCAGATACCAGATCCTCGACTCAAGAACCCTCTCACACGGTCACAGCCGCAGCCAAGCTCTTTGCTTGAGTTACGGATGCGTGCATTGGAGATCCGACAACGAGAAGACGAAGCCATGCGACGCGTGGAACACAAGCGTTACCTCAAAGCATTGGACGCCAGATTGACACCAGCAGCGCCCTCGAATCATTTTACCGAGAAAATGAACTTCAGTAAGTATAATGGTAAACTCGATCCCACAACTCTCTATTCATGGTTACATCAATTTAAAGCTTACTTTGCCGCAGTTAGGAAAACACATACCGACAGAGTGATCTTAGCCAGTTGGTACTTAGAAGGTGAGGCCATTCCTTGGTGGACTCAGTGGGCTCATGCCCACACCAGAGCAGGTATGGCAGCTTATGTGTGGGACGAGTTTGTCCGCGACCTTAAGCAGCGGTTTCTACCGCCCCACTACCTTGAGCGACTCAAAGACAAGTTCAAGGGAGCACGTCAGAACGCGCAACCACTCCTTCAATTTGCCAATAGAATTTCGACTTTATGTCTGCAATTAGGCTTATCTGATGGGAGGTGCGTATGTTTAGGCTAGCCACTTTTGAAGACGCACTCTCGCTTGCGCAAAGTGCAGAAATGAAACACAATGGTGGCAAGCCCAAGACTTCCCAGCCGGCTTCTCCCAGGGCTACCGGCGCAAAAGCCAGAACCAGACGGGGTCTTCCCCAGGTCAGAGCCCGGGAGCCTCTGGCTCCAAGAACTCGAACAGTGCGTCTAAGCTTACTCCAGACCAGAAAGCGGAGGCAGGTAAGACAGGTGGCAAGTTGAGTGCTGAGGAGCTTTCTCAGTACAAGAAGGAGGGTAGATGTTTCTTTTGTCATACAAAAGGACATACTTCTCGGGATTGTCCAAAGAAGCCTCCAAAGCCCGCCGCCGCCGCCGCCTCCACAACTTCCGTGGTGAGCTCAGCTCCCACACAGACCCCAGCGGCTACCCCTAGTTCTTCAACCCCCGGTGCTTCAGTTGGAGCAATTATTAGCCGGGAGCTCGGAGATAAGCAGAAGGGCGCCCATGACCAGGAGTATGAGCGCAACGAATTGCTCAAGTCCTTTAGCTACATAGGTGGCCAGAGAGTCGTCGTCTTGTTAGACAGCCGCAGCGCGGAGGATGTGGTCACGGAACAGGACGCTAGGCGTGCCCGTTTCGATCTGACTTCGGTGGACAAACAAGTTGAGGGTTTTAGCACAGGCATGACAACGAGCGTCAAGTATGAAGCTCTAGGTGCTAAGTTAGTGATTCAGGGCATAGAGTTTGTGCGTGATTTTATGGTGGCCCTCTCTTGTAGGAGCAGACATAATTTTGGGTATTCAGTGGTTTCACAAGTTTCTTCCTAATGTCAAGTGGGACAAGCACACGTTCCAGATCAATCGGAATGCGTCAAACGCCCCAGTGACCATTAAGTGTGGGCCAGAAATTAAGTTTCTTCCTAATGTCAAGTGGGACAAGCACACGTTCCAGATCAATCGGAATGTGTCAAACGCCACCATTAAGTGTGGGCCAGAAATTCCGAACTTTCCGCTCATAAGCCACTTACAGGCTAAGCGAGCAGTCAGGAAAGGCGCACAGTGTGCGATGATTTACATCCAGACAGCCCAGACGGTGGCCAGTGCTTCCGAGAAGTACTTGGTTCTCCATAAAAAGTTCCAAAAGATTTTTATTCGGGACAGCCTCCCTCCCCAACTCCCCCCCGTCCAGACCGGAGAACCACAAGATAGCCCTCCTCCCAGGCTCGGAACCCCCGAGCAAGTTTCCGTATCGCCTTTCCAAGGCAATGGAATCGGAGTTGGACCGCCAACTCCAAGAATTGTTGCAATCTGGCTTCATCCGCCCCAGCGTGTCAGCATTTGCAGCATCGATCTTATTTGTCAAGAAGAAAGATGGGTCTTCCCATTTGTGTGTCGATTATCGTGCACTCAACAAGCTAACTATCAAGAGCAGATTCCCAATGCCTCGAATTGACTATATTCTCGAGAGGCTAAATGGAGCAAAGGTGTTCTCGAAACTTGATTTAAAGAGTGGGTACCACCAGGTGCGGATTGTGGAGGGGAACATCCCCAAGACAGCCTTTCGTACAGAACGGGCCCACTATGAATTTGTGGTCATGCCATTTGGCTTGACGAACGCCCTAGCTACATTTAACCGCATGATGATGCGTGTTTTCCGGGATTTGATTGGAAAGTGTGTGTTCATATTTTTGGACGACACTCATATTTTCAGCTACGGTTGAGCAACATGACGTTGATGTGGAGAAAGTCCTTACGTTGCTGGAAAGCAACGAGCTCTACGTCAATGAAAAGAAGTCGGAATTTTATCTGTTCCAGGTGCATTACTTGGGATATATAATTAGTGCTGAAGGCATTCGACTTGATCCAGCTAAAGTGGCCGAGATTGTCAACTGGGAAGTACCTCAGACAGCCTATGACATTAGATCATTTGTGGGTATATGCCAGGCATATTCCACCCACATCGACAAGTTTTCTGACCTCTCGGCAGATCTCACCGATCTACTAAAGGGAGTGAAAACAAGAAGGCAGAAGATTCGAATGACTCCACGAGCGTTGGAGGCATTCCAGAACCTCAAGGTGGCTTTATCAGAAGCACCTTGTTTAGCACTTGCCTCATGGGACGACCCATTTCAGGTGATCACCGATGCGAGTGACATCGCAATTGGAGGTGTATTGCAACAGAATGGTCATCCAGTAGCTTACATGTCTCGTAAGTTACTGTCCGCCGAGAAGAACTACTCAGTATATGATCGTGAACTCCTAGCGGTTATACAAGCCTTGAAACATTGGAAACATTTTCTGTATGGCCGTGACTTCGAGGTTCGCACTGACCATCAGGCATTACGCTGGATTCAGACGATGCCAAGTGCACACTGGAGTGATCGACAATACTGCTGGAGTTAGAAATTCCAGCAATTCGGTGGCATGATTGAGTACCTTCCAGGAAAGGCCAATCCAGTGGCCGATGCTTTGAGCAGGAAGGGACAAGTGTCTACGATTCAGACCACTAGACTTGATCTTGTTGGTACAAGACTAGAAGACATGAAGCACACGTATGCAGATTCCAAGGAATTCGGTACACAGTGGGAACAAGCATTGGATGCCACAGGACCATGCCATTTTCTGATACGCGATGGTTGGCTTTTCTACAAAGGCCGACTATGTGTCATGAAGTCATTCCGAGCAGCTCTTCTCCATGATGCCCATGACGCCATTACAGGTGGTCATAGGGGCATGAATTCGACTCTGGAGAAATTAGAACGACAATACTATTGACCAAAGATGAGGCGTGATGTGTTTACATAACATTTGTCAGAAGGTGAAAGCTCCTCCTGGAAAGAAGATAGGGTTGTTACAACCCTTGCCAATTCCTGAGGATCCTTTCCAAGACATTTCCATGGACTTTGTCACGAATCTGCCTCCCAGTCCGAGTAAGCGTAATACGCAGTGCTTAACTATTGTTGATAGGTTTAGCAAATTTGTTATGCTTATTCCTTGCAGGGCCAATGTGACCGCCGAGGATGTTGCCCAGTTGTTCATTCGGCATTGGTACCCGATTGGCGGGATTCCTAGGACCATAGTGTCAGACCGAGATGCCAAGTTTACCAGTCATTTTTGGAGGGCATTGTTTGATAATTTCGGTACTAAGTTTAATTTTTCCAGTGCATTCCACCCACAGACGGACGGCCAGACAGAGATATACAACCAATTGGCCTTTGATGTGCTGAAGTGTTATGTCCACGATCAACAAGGTAAGTGGGAATCATATTTGCCTTTAGTTCAAGCTGTTTTGAATGATTCTTTTTCTTAAGCTATTGGCAGGACTCCATATGAGGCAGCGTTTGGAAGACCTTTGCAGTCGTTGTTAACCAGGACTTCGTCTTCAGTATCGGAGGCGAATACGGTGACGGAGTCTTACCAGGAGATTTTAGAGTCAGTAAAAGACAGATTGGCTAAAGCGCAAGAGGCCTACACTCGACAGGCAAATAAAGACCGAAGGGATATGAAGTTTTCGGAAGGGGATTGGGTGTATCTTCGGATTATGAAGCAAAGATTGAAACAGGTGGGCAAACGATGCCCAAAGTTGTCTTTCAGGAGCTTTGGACCTTTTCCCATCAGGAAAAAGATTAACGAGGTGTCTATGCAATTAAAGCTACCTCCGAGTTGGACTATGCACGATGTATTTCATGTCAGTTGGTTAAAGCCATAGCAGGTCCAACCACTTCAGAGGTCAAAGACGAAGCGGAACCAGACATTGTTGATGAAGCCGAAGTTATGGTTCCAGAACAGATCCTTCTGCACCGTTTCAAGCATGGCTCAGGCCAAAGACTACAATAGTTCCTCACAAAGTTTCAGGACCGAGGAACCCATGAAGCGGTATGGCTCGACAAAGAGTTTTTCGAAGACTATCCAGCGTTATTGACAGATTATTTGGAGGCTATGCACCTTCCGTCAAGTTAAGCAGAAGAGGATGTCACGTGCATCCCACACTTGGATGCCACGTAGACATTTCTGTACAGAAGGTGCAGGACCTGGGATGGTGAACTGGTCCCATGTGAGCCCAGTCCGGGACAAGTCAGCCAAGGATCCATCTCAATCGTCCGAGGTCAGGTGCGCATTGTCCTGCACATGAGTCCAAGGTCACGTGTGCGCTGTCCTGCACATGAAACACTGCCACTCCGCGCTGTGAGTCTCCCTCTAGAATGATGTCAGTGATACTGTGTATCTGGTATGGTACCGGATGCCAGATCACTGAGTAGTTAGTAGGGGCCAGCCCATAGGGCTACCCCGGATCTTAGTGTGGGCATGGGACTGGTGTGGAACCACCCCCATGAGGGCCAAGAAGGCCCAGGCTGAACCCACCAGCCATGGAGGGGCTGTAGGACAGCCCAAGGGCAAGAATAAGGCAGATTCCAAGAATTTACAGCCTTTACATGGCTGTAGGGCAAGTATGGGGCAGCCCATACAGGCTGCCCAGCCCTTGGAATGTGGGCAAAGGCTGTGCCCAGCACTCTGGAAGCAGGCGCTTCACCTCCCAGCCAGTTAGGAATAATGCGCAGCATTTTATGGATTTAATTCAGCATTTATTGCTGTATTTTCAGCAGTCGTGGGACATTTAAGGCTGGCCGCCTGGGTTTATGCTGGCCGACTGCTCATGAGGAGTAGTATAAATAGCCTAGCCCACAATCCCATTCAATCATCTCATTATTCACCAAGAGCTCAAGCAAATCAAGGGCTAGACAAGCCAAGGGAGTTGCTAAGCAAAGGGGTGGAGTACTGAAGGTCAAGGGCAGGGATTTCCCAGCCAAGAAAGGTCAGGAATTCTGTATTTTCTTTTCAGATTCACACCATTCTAATAAAGCAAATACACCATCCGTGGTGGGGGCCCTACAGAGGGTAATTGGGACCCAATACTGTGTGCTCTCCATCTCTCCCTCTCTCTCTCTATTTTCTGCACATCTCCTTTCAATTTGTGCATTAATTTCTGTCGCGACAAGAGTGCTGAATTCTGAGTATTGAAGTTACCGATTCTTCTCCGAAGCTTCCGCATGGTACACGAAGCCTTTCTTTAAACCTAAGTTTAGTGAGTCTTTAGCAATCCTTTAAAACAACATACATGAATCTGAAATAGATGTAGTAGAGACAACACCAGTTGGGGTCCCGAATTACCCACTGAAGGGCCCCCTGCAAGCAGGATTATTTGCTTTATTTCTTCTTGTGGAGAACTATATACAAGCTGAACTGTGTCCACAAGACTGAACGGACAATCTGACTGACTCACCGCCAAATGCAAGGACAAAGCGACCAAATGCTGGGCAAAACTTGTCAGAATACGCAGCGGAGATGATGACAAAATCTAGAAACACTTGAGCAAGAACAGTGCAAAAAAACAGCACAAGAGAAGGAGAGAGATAAGAGACATGTAACTCTACTCTATACAAAAGATCCCGAAATATACAAGATACAACAAGACACTTGTGGCAAGAGGCTGTGGGGACATTTTATATGGCCCCCATAGTGCAGTCGGCCTGCTCTAGGATAGCCGACAGGCCTATAAACTCCACGACCAGCATCACACACCAGTCGGCCAGGTGAGTTCAGTCGGCCTGCATGGAAAAGGTATCCACGACCTGTAGCACTCAGTCGGCCAGCACCAATAGGCTAACAGCTACAGTCAACCACCTACTAAGACCTCCTGCCACCACAGAAATGCCACCCAAGCCACATGAAAAATGAAAAAAATGAAACATCAGTGTCCATCACCTCCAGGTGCACAAATGCTGAAGTCTTCACGATTGCTGCTGAGGAGTCTTCACCCTTCTCGGTCTTCCGCTTGGGACACTGCCTCCAATAGTGGCCTTTCTCACCACAGTCATCACAAGTCCTCTCTGCCTTTAGTTTCTCACGGTCAGCCTTTAGTTTCTCGCGGTCAGCGTCAAACTTCTTCTCATAAGACTTCTCCGATGAAGCCTTCCCTTTGCCCTTGTTACGGCCTTTCGACCATTGGCCAATTAAGACCTCCGAACCTCCGCCCTGGAGGGTTCGAGAATCTTTCCTCCTGGTCCAAGACCATGGGCACAAGCTCCTCCAAGCTCCTCCCACGTGATGGTGTTGAGCCTACCACTAGTAATCAAAGACAAGTAAAATGCTGAGTATTGAGAGGGCAAATGCGACAGCAACGTTATGGCCATGTCCTCCGATGATATCTCCTTCCCAGCCTGAAGAACTTCCTCCTAAAGAGCCTGCAACTTGTTAACATGCTCCCACATCGTCGACGACTTTGCAGGGTTCATAACCCGCATCTATACTTCCAAGGAAATCCTCTTCATGGGCGATACCCTGTTATAAAGAGAAGCCAAATGCTGCCATATACCTCTGGCCAACATCATGCTTTACATGATTGATTACCTGCGGTGAGTAGTTGAGGAAGATAAATGAACGGACCCGAGCGTTGACACGACCCCACAATTGTGCATGTGCTTCCCAGTCCTTACGAATCGATGGTAACTCCCCTTCCTCTACCTCCGACCATGGAACCCCAACAACGATGAAATCAGCTAGGTCGTAAGACTCCAAAACAGATTTCATCATAAACTTCCATATGCCGTAGTTGTTCCCGTCCAACTGACGGTCCACCGGGAACGTGGGGAGTTCACATGCCTCTCAGCCATCTCAAGCAGATCTGCCATTGCGGGGATGTAACTGAAAAAGGGTGGGTGGGTGGGTGGGAACAACGAAGAACTTAACTTGCAAGTGGCTGTCCAGCAAATCAACCCACCTTCCTCTTGCTTCTCCTCTTCCCGAACAGTCCAAAACAGTCCACCAATTAGCAACGCAACAGTCCCCCTCTTGCTCACACAAATCCCAACAACTATCAAGAGCCTAGGGCTCTGATACCATGTCAAAATACGTAGCGGAGATGATGACAAAATTTGGAAACACTTGAGCAAGAACAGTGCTGAAAAACAGCACAAGAGAAGGAGAGAGATAGAGGCGTGTAACTCTGCTCTATATACACAAGATCCCGGAATATACAAGATACTACAAGACACTTGTGGCAAGGGGCTGTGGGGCCATTTTATATGGCCCCCATAGTGCAGTCCGCCTAGGACAGCCGACAGGCCTATAAACTCCACGACCAGCATCACACACCAGTCGGCCAGGTGAGTACAGTTGGCCTGCATGGAAAAGGTGTCCACGACCTATAGCACTCAGTCGGCCAGCACCAATAGGCTAACAGCTACAATCGGCCACCTACTAAGACCTCCTTCCACCACAGAAATGCCACCCAAGCCACAGGAAAAATGGGGGAAAATTTATGGGAAGTGAGAAAAAATGAAAAAACACCTACAATGGGCGGGCACACCCACAACAGAGGCCTTGGTGTCTAGATAAAGACAGGAGATGACTTCTAACAAAACCGTGCATAAGCTTTAGGCGACTTTGAAGCTATCTTCAAGAGAAATACACCGACCCGAGACTCAGGGAAGGTGTGCTGAAAACTCCTAAAGAGAATAAGCTTCTTTGCCTTGGGCTAAGAGCACAAGTAGGGCTGTAAGTATGCACAGGCAAGAGCCTAGGCATACATGCTTGACTATTGATGATAATCTCTGCTTTATGACAGATGATTTTGGACTTACCTTTTTATGTGCTTCAAGGTGCCCAATCGGCTGCCCATAAGCATGTTGGCTGGCTGAATATGTCCACGACCAACAACAAATCCTTGGTCGGCTGCAGCAATTGCTCACGACTTACATTTAATGTAAGTTGACTGTAGCACTGTTACCCAACTAGCATTTAATGCCATTAGATTGCATGCCGCAAGTCGGGTGGCTGCCAATCTTGGCCGATTGGGCCCCAAGACCTCCAAGAGTCTGGCCGACTACTCCACAACCTCCCAAGGGCTGGTTGGCGGAGCCTATATGCATGGCTAGGAGCCCACACTTTAGGGGCTGCCTTGGGGCTGGCCCCATCTATATGAAGTGCAATCTCCTAATGCATCTATTGCTATGGCTGACATTTACATGCTCTTGAATGATGAACACTTGCTGAATTTTCCACAGAGAATGACGTTGTACTGAGGTCTAAGTAGAACCTCATTCTAGTGGTGAGTACATATATATATGTGACATGGATAATATAGCAAGACACACTCACCACTAGAATGAGGTTATATATATACTTATATATGAGACATGGATACAGTGGGACACGCTTACCACTAGAATGAGGTTGTATGATAACATTCTTACCGCTAGAATGAGGTTGTGCTGAGGTCTCAGTACAACCTCATTCTAGTGGTAACTGTTGCCATCATTGTGAGAAAATGGTCTCAGTTCAACATCATTCTAGTGATAAGTGTGTATCGTTGTATCCATGTCTCGTGTATACACACATGCGCACACGCATGAAATGTATTCTCTAATTACTTATTTCAGTTCTTGCCTTGCTATTGCCTGAGGCTGATCAGGGTATTGGAAAGTTGCCTATACATCTAAAGAGATGAGAGAGAGAGAGAGAGAGAGAGAGAGAGAGAGAACGCTTTATTAATGTCTGGAAAAGGTCAAAATGGCCTATGAGACCAAATTGGTACAAAATGTATACAATTTATAAAAATGAAGGATCCTTGGCACTCATAACAAAAGATGAAAATTGAATGAGTATGATGGATGAAGATGGGGAATGAACATGTGAATGTCACATGATGGATGCCAAACTTTCATAAATTTTCTCCATATGCTGTTCTTGGAGGGCTGCGAACGTGTTTTTTTGTCAAGACAATTGGAGAACAAACACACATGAGAGACTCATCTTTCAAAGGATCTCTATATCCATCTAAGGAAAATGTATCTAATTTCCCTCTAGATCCTTTGTAACCTCCTAAGTGGATGGGGTCCCATGGTCCCTTACACTAATGCCAATCAGCATACGTTTCACCTACAACACAAGGCAGATCACCTAGCAAGTTTTAAAATCAGGCAAAGGGATCAAAATGCAAGAAAACGGTCAGGCACCCCAATCTGTCTCTGATCGGGTACTGCCTTCTTGTAATACATCTAACTTTTTTAATATATTTTTCCTCCACCTTTTTAAATGCAAGAAAACACACCAGAACCAACCTTGCAAACATTCATGATGTCCAATAGAATAGATTGACTGACCTAAAAAATGAGAGAGTCCTTGAGCATCTTTTGGATCCGAGAAACTCCCAACTCCTACTACCAAAGCAGCAGCGGCCTGCTAAAATAGACGAGCTAAACCCAATAAGCACATGAAATTCAAAAATCAGAAAAAACATTCAGTAAATTTCAGCCTCTTGAAAAGACGAGCAAAATGCTAGACTAGAACGAAGCTTTTAGCGGAGCACATGACAGGGGAGTCCATGACAATTTGAGGACATGTGCACGGTAAGTATAGGACAGTTTTATCGTTTAGCATACCTTTGTGAACCCTCGTAAAAGGGAAGCAGTCGATTACTGACTGTGTAGATTAGGGTTTGCAGACGAGGTAGATGTGGTGCACGCAGGTTACAGCCGCCCAAGGCACGTGGCCTGTGAGAATGATCAAACCGGGGAACCAAAGAACAGCAAAGACTAGAACACTTTTGGTCATTGTGGAAATGCAAGGTGCTTGCACTACAACAAAATCAGTAGCAAATTGGCATGGAGTAGAAATGGCAGGATTGGGGCAGTTTAGACCAATTTTGGGCAGCCTAAGCATGTGCAGACAAACCAAGCCAAAGGGCCTAGGATTGGGGACCTTTTTAGTGTAGTTTTACATTTGGTGACTTCTATCACACTTTTTTAGGACTTACTAGGGCTAGCAGACTTGTTTTAGTAGGATAAGAATTTTTGTTAAAAGTCCCCCAGTGCTCCAAAAGCACCTTAGTACTTACAATCAATCATTGCAAGCTGGCTCTCCCAAAATTTTCACCATACTCCCACACAATTCTCATTTTCTGTCATTATTGTTTCATCGTGTACAGCATCATCTTCCTCCTCATATCCTGTAGTGATGCTTGTGGAGGATTCTATGGTGTTGGAAAATCCATGTCTTGGCTGCAATGGGAATGCAACTCAACATTGTCCAAATTTTGCTCTGATCTACTGTCAGGTAAGCCTTGCGGAAGCAATTTAATGAACACTATTAATTTGCAGAATATTTGCTTTGCTTGATATGAGAATGAAGAATACAAGGCTGAAATCTGCAAATTACTGTTGCCTCTGTGTGCTTTACAAACGGGAACTTAAGCAACTTTCTTCTTCACCTTCTATGCCAATTTCAGCCTTACATTAGTTGATATCTGTGGATTTTCGAAGGTGCCTTACTTTACTGCTGCTTTGGGTTGAATCAGGCTAGAGAGAGACTCCACATCAGGAAGTCCCATTTGCGGATTCGGACATGAAGAGAGCACCATGTTTTTTACCTAGGGGTTAAAATTCTGCAAGAGGGAGGTCCCTCAATAGGCGGACATTTTCAAGGTATGGGAGTTTGTACCAACAAGAGGTGCAGCTTGTCAATTCTAAAGAATAAGTAGACATACCAAGCCTAGAGTTGGTGGCAACACCAAACAATAAAGATCTAGTAAACCATAATCTCCAAGTTCCCCACAATGGTGGATGCACGATTATCAGCCCAGAAGTTCCATGTACATCTAGAATTTATCAAAAAATCCAGATCAGGAGTCTGAAAGAGACCCTTCAACACAATTAGTGGAGCATATACAATGGTGCTTGAGAAAGAGCCTTTAGTAGTGGACACACACAAGATGCTCCGCTTTCGGAGCTTATGTCTAATGCTACAATGTGAAAAAGCAACATATTTCCACAGTAACTTGGTGTGCAGAAATCACCATACCATCTTCTTGGTTGATACAGAGCCGTAGTGTCTCCTACTCCCTTCCTCCGATGAGTCATTGTCATTGTCATTGTCATTGTGAACCTCACAGGACCCATTTTCGAGGCAAGCCACACAGTCATTCACATCCTCATAGTCATCGTCCTCATCATAATCATCCTCATCATCCTCATCATCATCATCATCATCATTGTCATTGTTGGATATTTTTGGATCATGAATAAGGAGGGCACAGAAGCCATTGGGCAGGTGGACTAGCTCGTACTCGCGATCATCTGATGGCGACTTGATCACTGTGCACTTGGAGAGGTCGGGACCTTGAGCTGCCATAGTGACGGCCCCCACAGCACCATCTGCCCCCATGGATGCAGCACGGGGGGGGATCACAGCAGTGGAAAAGCAAGGGGGCCCACCTGAAAACAAAAGGCTAGGCTCTGCACAGCACACAAGGAGCCAAAAAAAGCATCAGAGGAGATCGTCAAACACGCACACAAAAGAAAAAACGACAAAACCCTAATTCAGAATACGGAGAGAAACCCTGGAAAAAGCAGAGGAGATCAGGACTGTGGTTACCTGTTCGCGAAGGAAGGGAAGCTGTGCGGCGAAGTGCGCAAGTGTTACTGTAGAGGAGGCGACCCGGGAGGCCGATGATACAATTAGGGTGCAAAGCGTAGAAACACCGATGCGCGCACGCAACAACCATATGGTTGGCTATACTTCTACTGTTGAGTGAGTTTTTTAAGTACTTGTCTAAATGGGCGAGCCGGCCTGCCCATTTAACTAATCCTTCATTCGGGCGCCTTGTGTGGAATGGAATTGAAAGTTGGATGAAATGCTACACAAAGGACACTTATTAAGCTCTCGCCTCTGCACACTGCTTCAAGTACCTCACATGAGTTCAATATGTGATTGGAACCACTTTTTGTCGAGCACTTTCCGTGCAAGCATTCACACATTTGGGTACATGACACCAGCATATCTAACCTTAACCTCTCTCTCTCTCTCTCTCTCTCTCTCTCTCTCTCATGATGGGCTAGATAAGAATTGGTCCTTTGCTAAGCTAGATTATGATGTTACCTAGTTCAAATGTGAGGTGACATCATGGTCTTAGGAGACATCAATGCATGCCTTACCAAATTGCAGGTAACCATTAATCCCAATTTCTACAATGGCAACACAACTCTGAGAAGAATAAAGACTCCAAGGTCAAAGTGATCAAGATCACCAAGGGAGGTAAGTGATGCTCATGAACCATACTAGCATAGAGAGAGCCACATGCATCAAGCTAATTATGACACAATCGTATGCTCCTCAAGAACGCACTACAAGTCCATGGCTTCTACCCCCCTTTGTAGTTGATGTGGGTGGTCGTAACTCTAAGGTCACCCGGATCTTGTTCTCATCTATGAAGATGCCATACTTGGAGACAATGTTTCCAAGGATGACACCATTGGCATTTGAATGGGTTCAATAAGATGTGGTAGAGACAGCATTTCTCAAAAACAAGCCTAAGATGAGCAAGATGCTCCTTCCACTTAGAGTGCATGAAAAGCTCATCGATGAAAATATCTCTCTCCAAGATTTTCTAAGGTAGAATCTTAAATGTTATATACATTAAGCTTTTGAAGGTGGTGGGGATATTGGTCAATCCAAATAGCATGACACGATTCCCTCTTACTTGTTGTCATTGTAATCACAAAACTCTCCTTAGAGTTTTTCCATCCACAAAAAGGATATTAGTAACCATTAAGCGAGAGAACAAGAGAGGCAAACATTTAGTGTTGATTACATGTTCGACAATTTGATGTTAAGCATTGAGCGCAATAAGAATATAGTACAAATAGAGAGAGAGAGAGAGAGAGAGAGAGAGAGAGAGAGAGAGAGAGAGAGAGAGAGAGAGTAGCAACAAAATTAGAGAGGAGAGTGGGTGGGGTAGAGAGAGAGAGAGAGAGAGAGAGAGAGAGAGAGAGAGAGAGAGAGAGAGAATAGCAGAAAATTAGAGAGGAGGGTGGGGGTGGGTGGGAGAGAGAGACGGTGGGGGGAAAGAGAGAGAAAGAGAGGGTGGGTGGGCGGAAGAGAGAGAGAGAGAGAGAGAAATTGTAGAACATGCAATCAACACTAAATGTTGGCCTCTCTTGTTCTCTCTTTTAATAGTATAGTAGGAAGTATTCCTATATAAATAATATGGTCAAGTTTCCATCAGTGTAACATGATGGTGATTATGGTGTTATGGTAGCAATTAGTGGTATTATAGAGATGTGTTATGGTTAGGGTTCCATGTTATAGTAGAAAGTACTAATATTATAGAGATATAGGATTACCATTGCAAAACCACATTATTTATGGTTTCTTTCATCCTTGTATTGGATGTGTTAGAGGCTACATAGAAACATAGTGCAAGGACTCCAATCAACAAATTCTATGCACTTCCTCCTTGTACCCTTCATATTCCAACCTAAGAGTCCAATCTAATAACTTCACCTAACTATTTTTTTGGAGTCCTAATAGCCCAGTGCTTGTAAAAAAGTGTTGCTCCAAAAAGTTTCTTACATAAACTATACATCTATATTGTGAAACTTATAGTACATTAAAATGTGTTGAATACAAAACTTAAATTAAAAAACTTGATACATCTTGTTGTTTATTTACTTAAAACAAAGTATTTTTCTCGCCTTCCTCATTCTCTCTATTCTCATGATTGAGTGATGAGATGCATTCTCATAATTGATTGATAATACTTATTCTCTTTTACAAAATTACATTGGAGGCACATCTTCAATGATGAACACTCTCTTTTTGAATTACATAGGAGGGACATCTTCAATGTTGAACACTTTGTCAATCACCTTTTAGAGGCCTTCAACCTTGATATAGAGAAGGTTCTTTTATAGCTACATGTACCACCTCTATTACACATGGAAGATTTCTCTTTGTAACCTTGTCCAAAAGAGCTTGAAGACTATGACCCAAACCCACATGCCTCCCCAACACTTCTGCGTGGTTCTATTCTCAAAATTAAGTGATGAGATGCATTCTCAAAATTGAGTGATAAGATGCATTCTCATAATTGAGTGATGAGTCGTATTCTCATAATAACTGAGTGATAAGATGCATTCTCATAATTGAGTGATGAGTCGTATTCTCATAATAACTGAGTGATGAGATGTATTCTCTTTTACATCAATTACATTGGGACATCTTTAATAATGAACACTCTCTTAATTACCTTCTAAAGGCCTTCAACTCTTAGTACATTGAAGGTTCTTTAATAGCTACATCCACCACCTCTACTACTGCACATGGAGGATCTCTCTTAAGAAAAGATAAAATTATCTTTAAGAGGAATTACAGCTAAAAAATGAGTAGTCTCATGTAAGAAAGAGGCAAAATGGGAAAAAACCAAGAATAGCCTAAGTGTTAACTCAATTCTAGGGTTAACAAGAGCTATTTTCATTATCTTACATCAAGGAGCCAAGGTAGATACACCAAATGGTCATACATTCAAGATATGAAGCAATGGTGTCCAAATCTACAACTTGGACAGACGCTCATAATGGTTCGACAAAATACTTATGGCGATTTTCACTTCAAGAGCATGTGGTAGCAAGTTAGGATGAAGTCCCAAGTGATGTACTTCATGGATATATTATGAGAGTAATCATTGTGATAGCATTAGGCCTCTTATGAGCCTAAAGTGCCCAATCGGCCACACAGTTTAAGTGAGTGTGAACACTTATTTCCATGTATATAAGTGAAAAGCTATCATAATACAAAGAACTATCCCATTGTGCAATAGAGTCTTGCTCTTGCTAATCTCTCTCTTATCCATGCTAGTGAGTGTGTGTGAGTGCAATGAGATGAGAGGAGGGACGAGTACATGTGTAATGCGGCGGTGTGACAATGCTCATGGGAGACATGGTGGAATAACTTCTCAAGGAGTTTTGGATCTTGGAGACCTCAAGGGTTAACAAGCTTGGCCATCAAAAAGATCCCCACGACAGTTGCAGTTTGCCAGGTAATCTTCTTGTTGGATGTGTTTCGACGAGGGTTTGGGCGAGCCATAACATTTTTGGCGCTGCTGCCGAGGAGCTATCCCTTGGCTTTTTCCACAATTTGCTCTCTAATCTATGTAAACCCATTGCCCATTGTCTTGTTCAGTGGTTTCCCATGAAAAAGATGTGGTTTTGATGTAGATTATAGCTCTTTGTTTTGTCTTTTGAAAGAATGATTTTTTAGCTTAAATGTTTCGTTTTGTCAATTTTAATCTAGTTTTTAGTGTTTGTTAAGTATGCACATACAGTGTGTTAGGTTCAGTTTGCATCCATTGCATCAAGCAATGCAATGGATTGCAATTTTGTGATTTTTCTCAAAATTCGACTCGAAAAGCGAGGCAAAAATGGGCCTAAGCACTAAAAATTGTCCAAAATAGCCCAAAAAAGATCGCATACCATATTCGGGTTACTTTTTAAGTGTCTAAATGACAAAATCATGAAAAAGTCAAAAAGACAAAGTTGTATTACTCCAAAAATATTACAACTCTCTCATACGGTATTTTTTCAAATTCCTTTTGGAACATATTTAAAAACGAACTGCAAAAAATGAAATCTTCTTTTAAAAAAACATGTTGAGACAGTGATGGAAAATAGGTATTGAGACCTCCTCTTCCATCTGGGATGCTACTGGCATGTACTTTTTTTTAAGAAAAGTTCATCCTAAGGGCGTTCACATGCGCTTTTGAGACATCTTCCATTTGAGACTCTAGTGATGCACTTTTTTTTTGAAAATATCTCTAAGAGGTCGTTCACGTGCGCTTAGCACCTAAGCAAATTAAGGCAAACGGACCCTCATTGACCCAGAGAAGGGTGCGCTAGGCCTTCTGAGGCTAACGGGATGTAAGAAAACCTTAAAAAACATGTGTACGCTTGCTCATTAAGGACCAATTGACAACGTCAAGATATGGCAACGATAGAGAGATTACGTGGGCCCACACCCAAACTAAACCCAATGGCTGAAATCTTCGAGCCATTGAGATTAATGCCCCAAATGCACCTCCCAATATCATTTGCCATGCCGACAACAAGCGTGTCATCGGGTTTTACATCCCCTGTCACATCAATCCCTCCGAGATTTGGTCCCTTGCCTAGCACTACCACAAGTCCTAAACCTTTAGAAGTGCTAGGTACCAACCCTTTGTAACCTCTAAATGCCCAAACCTTGGACATATTGACTAATCTAGGAAGGGGGGTTGCCCAAGGACTGAATGAGGTCCTAAACCACCCACACACTGCCTCAGTGACTCATCCAGTGACATCCAAAAACATAGCCGTACAGATTTCCAAAATCATGGGCAAGTACAATGGAATGACTGATCCTGTTCAATTCATGCAAATGTTTGAACAAAGATGTGAAGCCTTTGGAAATCCAAATTGCCCCACCAGGTACATGCGTTAAACTTTTGCTTAGTGGGAAAGGCTAGTCGCTGGTTCAGTCGCTGGTTCATCCAATTTTTATGCCTGCGATTAAAGTGAATTTCAGGACCTTGAAAACAACCTTTATCCATGGCTTTTCAAGACAAGGTGATCGATGGAGTACAGCAAGAGAACTCTACTCGATTGAGCAAAAACAAAATGAAACCATTAGAGAATTTGTTCTTCGGATAAAACTCTTAGACTCACAATGCGAGCCATGGGAGAAACTAAACAACGCTCAATTTGAAAAGATGTTTCATGATGGGCATAAAGAAAAAAAGTTTACATAACTTGATCATTGTATCCAATCCGAAAACATTCGATCAATGTTGTAAAGAAGCAATACGTTTAGATGACGACATGATGGAGGATGATCATGATATGAGATGTTCCTCATCTAAAGTAGGTGAAGCAAAGGCTAAAGAAAATTTGATCTCGGAATTGTCATTCCCTGAATTCTACACAGCCTTGAACCAAATTGTCAGACAGAGAATGAGCTCCCTCGAAACCACAAACATCCTTAATGCCTCTCAAAGTGATGGGCAAAATGCCTTATGTTCATTACTATCACTACATCCATCCCAATCCCCAATGTGTGTACCCTAGGCCTGTCTTTCTGTACATATACATTACAAAACCTTTGGTCACGACACACCCCAATGTCCTTATATTCACCTACAATTATCTCAAAACCTCAATCTCTCGTGTCCCAAACAAACACAGTTCAAAGGGTAGAAACTAATCAAGAAGCAGTTAAGCAAACACTTCAGTATTTCTCTTATCATGGACCGCACAAAGTGGTATATTGCACATTTTGGAATACTTACATGCCCACAATCACTGACACTTTATAACCCATATGTGAACGATGTGGCATTGATCACATATTCCAAGATTGCCCTAAGCGAGTTACCTTAATGCAACCTGTCTCGCAGAGTACAACTCTTAATATCTTGAGTGTGTAAAACGGGCAATTGTCCACGATACCCTTGAATGTGCTTACACACTTGCAAGCCAAGGCACGTGAAACAGTAAAAAAGAATGCTAAAGAACACACTTCGAAATGGGTAAAAGAGCATGTTTTAAAATAGAAACCTAAAGAGGATGCAAAACCTTCTAAATACAAGAAAAACAAGGGCCACAAACTATAGAAACCAAGGTTGAAATAAAGGACAAGGGAAAGGACCTGACCCCAAAAGAGCCAAAAGCTACACATGATGTGAATGCATCCACCTCAAAGGCTATCCCTGAAACCACAAAACCCGCATGATACAAAAGCCCGAAAGAAAGTTCGTTCTCGGTGCATACGCAAACATAATAAAAACCTAACGATCCAAAGAAAGTCAAAAGCTGAAACAAGTTTTAGTACGTCACTTAGTGAGGATAAAACAAGTTCTGATTCGTCACTCAATGCACCTCACAATCCACTCAAGAAACTAGATCCTACCCAACCACCCCAAATTGAAAATCGTGATCGCATGACATACAAGGAATGCAAAAAGCAAGCTCAAGAGAGCATGCTTAGCATTGTTGAGTGTTAAACAAGATCACCAGTTGTAATTGAACCTCATAATGTCAAACCTAAAAAAGCAACCAAAATATAAAAAACGGAGGAGTATTGCTTCCCCTTTTAAGAGGAAGACGTTCTCTCTATAGAAATAAACCCATCAAGCTAAGAATAGTCATCATGGGAAGATTGCACGATTGATGCAGTTAAAAAAGCACGTGAGGAATTCGACGAGTCCCTTACGAAATTTAAGCAGTCTCTCAAATCTTCATTTGGAGGAGTGCTATTCTCTCGTGGTGGTAAGGTTAACATAGCTTTATCCCTTGCATCTTTAAAGGCTAACCATGAGCATAGAATAGGCCTGTAAGGATTCACAAGTTTCCAAACAGAACTTAGTTAAGTGGTCTGTTGTGAGACCCTTGTCCCTTCTGCGCACCGAACTTAAGAGTGCTAGAGCAAGCGGAAGTAGCAACCTCTCGCGCGGGGCAAGGCTTCCCACTCGGGGCCTCGCCCACGGATGTCCGAGCAAGGGACTAGTCCGGCGGTTCTTCCGAAACTGAGACCGAAAAAACTTTCCTCGCCCAGAAAGCACGAGCGATTCCTCCAGGGAAAATCTTTTAACTAAAATTTATCTAACGGGGTCAAGAGCCTTATCTATCCTTTCTATTCCGACCGAACCCGTAGTAGGTCACATGGCCGAATCAAGGAGGGGACTTGCACTTGGTTCATAGAGATCATTGCTTTTTCCCCCTCAAGGGAGGCACAGCTGTTGATTCTTTCCCATAGAACAAGAATCTCCCTGTGACTTACTTTAACTATCGTAACTTGAATATAACTGAATTTTATTGTAGGAATCCACCGATCCAACCAGCCCATGGTTTAGCCAACCGCCCAACCACTGTATTGGTAGGATCCCTCTTTATAAAAATTAGTTGTGTTTTGTCTCGGGTACCAGGGAAAAGAGTTTCCAGGCCCCCTCGTCGCGCCGGCACTCATGTAATTATATTAAACAGACACACTACTTACACACCCAATATGAAATTGCCTTTTTCTCAGATTCAACTATCTTCAAGACAAAATTAGAATAAAACCATAGTGTTTCCATCATAATCCTCAATATTCCAATTCCATTGTTTTACAAACAAGTCTCATCCGGACTCTCCGTTGAAGACCAACTAGTCAACCAGCGAGATCCAATTTCATAGTTTTCTAGTTCACTTAAATAATTCCTCGCCAATCCATGAATATCTTCCTCGACATACGCATGGGTGTCTTAGCAGCCGCCGCGAGCCCGTGCATTACTTGGTCAGAACCCTATAGGATCCTCCTTAGGTGTCCTAGCACTTCAGTCAGGGACCGCTTTGTCGATCCTCGCCCATTGTACCGGAAGCACACCATTTTCAACCGTATCGAGGCTGGTCAAGACCTTGGCAGGCTTTGCCCGAGAGACGTCCTTTGATGACTCCCCGCGAGCTACTGTAACATAACTCTCCTTAGATTAAACAATAAGCCAAATGCTTCCTCCAGCATTCTGGTGTAAGCGTAAGACAGTCCTTTACAAAAACAGAGTTTCTATGCAAGTAAGAATTTCCCATTGAGTTTGATTTCACAAGACCCTTTTTTTTCAAAACCCAGACTTTCTTAATGAAAGTCACGAATCTCGTAACTCGGTGATCCATCCATCAATTTCAACGAATTTCTAACTTATTTCTAGATGATTTTGGACCTTAGGAAAAACTTCTCTAAATCAGTCGGTTATCCATTCTTCGTACTAAAGAAATGGGAATGGTCACAAGGCTTGGCTTAATTTTTGATTCAAGAGATGGGCAGGCATCTTACTGACCCACCTTTCTCACGTGGTCATGGTTTTACTTGAATTTATTCCTAAAGATAATTCTCCATTTATCTAAAAAAATAACTGTGATTTCTAATCCTAAGGGTAAATATCCAAAAATATGAAAATTCATTCTTCCTTGGGCATAATAGAACTATAAACAATTCTATTTGGTGACTGATGGAATTTAACAAGGATATTTCTTTTTCCAATGATCCATCAATGAATATGCATACATCATTTTATTAAAATATTCGCATAGAATTATATGAAAATATTCTTTTCTTTATTTGGACCTAGGCATCAACATGCCATAAATTATCTACGTAGAAATATGATGAAACATTCTCTTTTTGATACCAATATTGCATTTTCCTATTTAAAAATATGATAAAAATTTCTCTTTTGACAAATAAATAAATAAAAATACCCATGTATATTCATACTATGAATATACCTATTTTAAAATATGACAAAAATTCATCTTTTTAACCTTTAGACATTTATGCATACATACTATTAATGTATATTAAAAAATGTGACAAAAATTCTTCTTTTAGCATTAAAATATTTTATGCATAAAATATCATGAAAATTTCTCTTTTTTCATTCTTAAAATTATGCATAAACATAATTACATAAAAATATGGTGAGACTTCCTCTTTTGATATAAAAATTCTTTATGCCTAAACCTAAGCATAAATATAAGCATAATTACATTTAAGCATCTTGTTTATTAAGAAAAAATACCCAAATATGACTTCCATATGAAAATAATTATAAGAATGTTAGCATAAGCTCACTTTAATTTTAAAATGAATAATTTTGAATTTTCTTAACATCAAAACAAGCATAAATGAATTAATCCTCATTTAATCATAAAAATGCTTAATCTCCATCTCTAGCTTGTTAGGCCTAGAGTTTTGGGTAAGAAAATGAGATTAGGACTAAGATATATCCTTCCAAGAAGGATTAATCCATAAAGGTGAGTATTCTTACAAAAAGAGAGATTCACAAATAAAAAACATTACATTTAAGCATAAAAGATTAACATTAATCCATTTAAAAAATATAAATCAATAAAAGCATGCTTTTAAGAAGAAACCATGGATTAAAATGCTTCGCAAGCATTAGAGAGGTTGGAAGAAGATTACCATTCAAGAAGAGAGTAAAACACCATTGTTTTAGGCTTACCCTTGGTTTTTGACTTGATTCTTTAAAGAGAAGTGAAGCCCTCAAGAGGAAGCTTGGCCACCAAGAAGTAGAGGGTAATCTCCAATAGAAGAAGAGGATTAGTGAAGCTCCAAAGCTTCACAATGGAGAGGTAAGGTAGAGATATAATGGAAATTACACTAGCATAGAGTTACTCCAATATGAAAATACAAAGGAATGGGGCTCTATTTATAGGAGAGGGAGGCCACTAACCAAGTCCAACTGGGATCTAGAGGCTTCCCACTTCAATTTGATCTAATTTGGACAAGTTTTGGACCAACTTGGCTCACTTTTTTTAATCTAGTTTGAAAGAGGAGAGAGGAGAGATGAAATATCTCATTTTTTTGAATTAAAAATTGGGGGTAAGATGAGATTCTAGGCACCTCCTTCATGAGCTCCTGAGGTGTCAAAATTCTAAATTTTTACTACTAATAAATCCTTATTTTTACTATTCTCTTCATCTTATGTAAGAATTTACTCCTTTTTGGGGGATTTTCTTTTATTCTTGCATTTTTTTCATCCCAACACTTGGATTAACCCCATTGGCCCTTTAGAACACTCTTTGGACCTTAATCTATAATTTTCTGAAAATGTGGACCCTTTGGCTAAGGTGTCTAATACACATATTAAATTAATTTCTAATGCATATTAAAAAACTCTTTCTAAACTTCTGTTTCATGGAAATTCATCTTAAATAAAAGGGTTAACTTTATATCTTAAAATATCTCAAAACTTTATTATCTCTCTCTAGAATATTTTCTCTCTTTAAACCAAAAAACCTTACATATGTGGACCCAAGGTACCATTGTACACACTGGGCACTCTTGAAAAATCTGAGCCAAGAAGAGGATGAAAGTGAATGGGAATATGAAACTGAAACAAGAACTGAAGCTGAAACTAAAACTTCCATGGTTTCGCTTGAGGATTCTATCATGGCATGGTTAGATTTCTCTGTGGTTGGGAAATAACGTTAAGTTTTGTGTTGAGGAAGATGCTTTGATTGTCGAGGCACCCAAATTGGATTGGCATTTTCGTAATAGCCTTGAGCTACAAGTCGTAGCTTCTCCACCCACATTTTGATACCATTAAGATACCTTGATTTTGGTTGTCGTAGTGGAGTTTTCTTTTTGGTTGAAGCGGAAGGTTTGGGGCCTTCACATTGGTTGGCGCTGAGGTTGCAGGTTTGAGACTAATAGGCATTGTTGACGATGAGGCTAGAGCCCCTTGTGGAGTGGTGGCTACTGAAGATGAGGCTTTTGAGTATGCAGCCCGCTCTTTTGGCAAGGTTGGTTGATGGAAGAGGTGTTGGCTTCGGGGCTTTTCCCTTGAGTTTCTTATCAGAGTAAGAGTGGAATGCTTGAGGAACTTCTTCAAGGGTGGTTGTTGTCAATGGAGAAGTTTTGACATTAGAAATAGAAGCTCTTTCTCTTGTTGGTGAAGATGGAGTTGGAGGAGTTAGTTGTTGATGTAGAAGTTATGTTATCATGTAGAGGGGCTTTGGAGGAAGAGGCTTGTAGCTTTTTAAATTCAGCATCATAGAAATCCCTTAGGGTTGGATCCTCTTCCTTGCAATATGGTATCATCAACTTTGTGTTTCACCATCATGATGACTCTATCACTACTGGGCAAAGCACAGTGGTGCTTAGGTAGCAATAGTCCATTTATGACCCAAGATCAAATCTACTTCCAACACAAACTCAACCACAAAAAACTTGCAAGTAAGGGAATTAGATTCTATATTTATTGTTTGTTGAAAGTACCCCAAACATGGCATGTTCATGTCTTTTGCGAAAGGAATTTTCTCTGGATGTGCTTTTAGTGTTGGTTGACCTAACAAATCCCATAACTCGAGGATCATGAGATTTTGTTCTTGTTGTGGATAAAGTTGTGCTTGGAGTGTGTTGATTTTATTGTAAAGTTCAAATCCAACTATAACCCTTGGGATATTTTGAGTAAGATATGTTGGGAGTTCTAGCTCCTCCAAAGTCTCTTCCTCTTGTAATAGCAATTTCACAATGCTTGCAAGAGTGTTCAAGGTGACATGGATTCGTCAATTGAATACCATGTTTATGTGCTCAGGTTCCACCAAGGATGACATCATATTCAAGGGAATCTGGGGTTGCATAAAAGTCAAATTCCACATTTTGACCGATTGTTTGAGTAGCATAGTTAAAGTAGCTTGGAACTTCAATGTTTTCTCCATTGGCGCCTATCACAAACAAATTTCCTTTAGGGATGATTGCAGGTTGGCCCAATGATATCCAAGTGTCTATTGTCACAAGGTTATGGCTTGGTCAAGGGCTAATCAATGCACGTTTGGAAAGGCCAAAGAAGAATAAAAGTACTCCGCAATGTGGTCCACAAAAGCCTATGCGAGTTCCTCAAAGAACTCTAGCAACTCAACAACAAGTGTGGGTACCAAAAAGGTTACTGCAAGCTCAAGGGTACTACCAAGGTAATACCAAAGCTTGGATTCCCAAGTACATCAAGAAGTCACCTAAGCCTGTACAAAGAAAGAAACCTCAGCACCAAAAGCATCAGCCCACCAATTCATAATATTAATCAATGATGGGTGCGTGTGCATGTGCTTTAAGAACAAGGGTATTATGATGGAAATCTCATCATATGGTTGCTAAGATCATACAAAGTGAAGAAAGCCTCACTACTAAATTCAATTCCAAGAACTTCACCTAAAGTGCGATAATAATAGAGGTCTAAGCTACACCAACCAAGCCACTCAACCCCTCTCGTACATACAAAACATACACACGAGCTTGCGTGTTCAGTTAACACCAATGGCAACCAACCAGAAGCTGTACCTACCGCCTCGACAACACTTGAGACACAAATTCAAGAATCAATCCGTGAGAAGCGTAAGTGCAAAAGTTACACGGTAGACATAAAAACCTATTCTCTCAAAAAAGAGAGTAGCCACAAGAACTTGTTGCTCTCAAGGTGGTAGCCAAAAAAAGAAAAGAAAAAGAAAAAGACAAAAAACACAAGGGAGTCACACAAATGGCCTACCTAAAAATGGTATAATATCCCCTAGCCCAAGATATCTAACATTTAAGAGCTCTCTATTTTGGGTAAAGAGAGAGTGTTGTGCAAGAAAAAGCACAACTTTTGTATTTTTGGAGGCTATGGACTATTTTAGTAAATGAATGCTTAAAAATCCTCATGCGGGGAACATGCCATACATGTGAGGGGAGAAGATTACACCCAATGTTTGTGTCATACAAGAGATAAGTATTTTCATGTGTTAATTTCTGAAGCTTGGTTCATGTTGATTTTATAGCAATAGCTTAACTTGAATGGTTTAATAATTATTTTGCTTGAGATTTTATCTTCTAACAAACTCCTAGATGGGAATCTTTGTGTCACTCTCTCTCTTCCTTTCAGTTTTTTTTTTAAATTTTCTTTTTATCTCTCTGTTTGTGTTGCTAACCATAAACCCAGTGTTTCGCTCTCAGGCTCTTTCTCTCCCTCTTCCTCCCTTTCGCTGTCCCGCTTCAACCTTGTCGCTTAGCTGGCATTGGTCGCTCTCCCTCTCCCTCTCCCTCTCTTTCACGACATTCGTTTTCCCTCTTGCATTATTCACTCTCCCTATTGCTCTCTTCACTTTATTTATAATTCGAATCCAACTTTAGATCCAACTGATTTTGGGGTTCCTTAAGGTCTGGTCAACCCTCACAGAATCCTGGGATAAAGATCCCTTCTATAAGAAGAACATACAAAACTCATTATCAAAAAATAGTTCATTCATATTCTTAACACAATAATGGTGGAGGTATGGGTATAGAGAGAGGGTGGTTGCCAAGAAAGGCTCGCTCCAAACTCACACTCTCACAAATAACCTTTGAACTCTCAACCTTTGACCATACACACAAAATACAATTTGGCATTACAAATAAATCTCAATTTTAACACATTTAGCGTGCATTTGTCATCTTTATGTATAAATGCTATTGAGATCCATAATTAACAAAGCACTATTTATTATTATTGTTTGTTATTCCTCTTAAGCAATGTCTTAACAAACCGAAAATTTTAACACATTTAGTGTACATTTATTATCTCTTATATATAAATGCTAATGAGATCCACAATCAACATGCCACTCTATTCTTGCTTGTTATTCCTCTTGAGCAAAAGGAGGATGTTTGAGAAGGATGATAGATTACTAAGGGTTAAACCCAAAATTGCAAGCAATTTTTTGTTATTGAGTGCTACTTCTTAGGAGGTTCTTTAGGAGCATGGTGGGGTAGGGGGTTTAAATCCTTCTTTCACTTTTTGAAGCCATTGTTGGACATATCAATTGTTGGATCAGACAATCCCAAGGGTTATTAATGTAGCAACTATGGTTTTCAACCTATGGCAAATGGTTGGTAATGGTGGGTACCCACTTGGTAGTAAAAGCCCTTCCTTTTCATACGATCTATTTGGTAACCAAGTGTAACTTTATAGTTTGTGTGGACATGGATTTGAATGCCGGTTGGCTGAATGTTGGATATGCATTATTTTTGAGTACTCATTAAAGCCCCAACTTGTGCTCACATTTTTTTTCCCTAACCAATGGCAAAATTGACAAGGTTGGAGTGTGGCCGTTTTCCTTAATCAAAATCCTATGATTGGTCGGTTTATAACTAAAAATGTTAAATTCTCATCAATTTTCCTTAAGATCAGGTTAAAGTTTAGCCAAGATTTTTAAATTTCATATTTAAAGGCTAGTTTTTTTGTGAGCAGTGGCCCGCGAGGGGATTCCCCCTAATTCCTAATACAAGGGGATTGGTTAAACAAGCTATAATGTACCCTAGGGCCAATGTGTGTGAACATTGTGAAACACTTTCCACCATAGATAGACATGATAAACAAGGGGGAGCATAGTCAACTCAAACATGCGACAAAATTGTCCAAGGAAGGTGAAAAGGTGCAATAGATAGGGCTGTCAAAAGAGGTAGGAAAAAACTTAAGAAAAACCGGGCTAACTTTTTCTCTTGCCTTTAAAATAAAGGTAATGCTTTGAAAGTTTATAATGAAACCCCCAATTTCCAAGCTATTAGGTGCTTGAGTTGGGGCGAGTTGGTGTAGCTTCTCTCAAGTAGAGAGATGGGGTCAACTCCACCCTTGAATTGTAAATCTTTCAATACCCATCCTTCGCCCAAACTCCGCCCTCAAGCAATAAATCCTAAGGTACCCATCCTTCAATACCAATCCTTCGCCCAAAAAGAGAAGTGCGTGAGTTGGAGCGAGTTGGTGTAGTCTATTGGCTCTCAAGTAAAGAGCAGAGGTTCGAACTCCACCCCCAAACAGTAAATCCTAGGCACCCATCTCTAAATCCTAGGTACTCATCCAATCCTTCGCCCAAAAAGAGAAGTGCGTGAGTTGGAGCGAGTTGGTGTAGTCTATTGGCTCTCAAGTAAAGAGCAGAGGTTCGAACTCCACCCCCAAACAGTAAATCCTAGGCACCCATCTCTAAATCCTAGGTACTCATCCAAAAAAAATAATCTTCTAAGCTAAATTTTGTTTGTCTAACCAATCCCATCCAAAAATCCTATGTAGCTACAGTAAGTCCCATCAATTTTTTTTTTCTTCTAAGCTATATATATATATTTTGTCTTTTTCAATTGCACCTCAGCACGAGTACTACTTCAAATCAAAGAGCCAACACCATGGAAATGGTTGGATCTACTCATAGCCCACACAGCATTTTTCTTCTGATCGGGGAGAAGGGGTCTCTTCAGCATAAACGGTAGATCGTCTCATGGCGCCAGAAAGTGCTCCTGAACTGATTTGCTGACTTGGGTTCTGGGCAAAATGGGCGCTTTCTTGAGCTCTGCTATTGGGCAGCCTTCTCCTGGGCCTCCATCGTACCCCCCACCATCGCCACAGTCCTGTAAAAGGCCACGCCTGGCCATGGGTAATGTAGAAGAGAACGCCCAGCTCATCCCTGGCATCCCTGATGAGCTCTCTGTCAGAATCCTGGCCAGGGTTCCAAGAGGCTGCCATTTCTCCCTGCGCCGTGTATGCAGAAGCTGGAGTGATGCATTCATCAGTAAGGAGGTTTTTGACATCAGAAAAGAGCTGGGGTTCACTGAGGAATGGTTGTATGTGCTGATTAGGGATGCCAATGAGAGCTTGTCATGGCATGCCCTAGATCCTGCATCTGGAACATGGCAGCGGTTGCCTTCCATGCCAGAGATGGCATCTGAAGAGGAAATTGAGCCATCGAGCTCCTCTGTACATGGTTGGTGGGGTTTTTCCAGCTCTAAATTCAGAGAGCTGATGAGAGGATTGTTTGGGCGCAAAGATGCCACTGGTAAATCACCTTTCTGTGGCTGTGCAGCAGGCGCCATAGGTGGATGTCTCTATGTTTTGGGTGGCTTTTCAAGGGCCTCTGCTATGAGGTCAGTGTGGCTTTATGATCCTCGTCTCAATGTATGGAAAGAGGCAGCTGCTATGGGAACTCCGAGGGCCTACTGCAAGACAGCATTTCTGCATAATAAGCTCTATGCGGTGGGCGGTGTCAATCGGGGCCGTGGAGGACTCACACCATTGCAATCTGCAGAAGTATATGAGCCCTCTGCCAACACATGGACACCCATTCCTAGCATGCCATTTGCCAAAGCTCAGGGTCTACCCACCGCATTTTTGGCTGATATGTTGAAGCCCATTGCCACAGGAATTGCTTCATACAGAGGGAAATTATGTGTACCACAGAGTTTGTACTCATGGCCATTTTTTGTGGACGTGGGGGGTGAAGTCTTTGATCCAGTGTCTGAAGCTTGGATGGAGATGCCCAGAGGTATGGGAGAGGGATGGCCAGCAAAGCAAGCTGGTACCAAGTTGAGCGTTGTCGTGGATGGGAGCTTGTATTCTCTGGACCCAACTAGCTCATTGGATGGTAGTAAGCTCAAAGTGTACGACACTGAGGCCGACTCTTGGAAGGTTGTCCTGAAGAAGGTACCCATTTCGTTAGACCTCTCTGACTCAGATTCTCCTTACTTGCTAGCAAGTTTTAGGAACAGGTTGCATGTTGTAACAAAGGACATGAACGATGACTATATTATTGTTTTGAGGGCTGATATCTGTGATCCTGCTCGTGCTCCTGCCTGCACTCCCGCTTCGGCTTCTGCTTCTCCTCAACCTTCGTCTTTGTCTGCGTCTTCCTCTTCTTCCACTGTCAGCAGTGGAAGCTCTTCCGATACAGAAACAGAAACAGAGAGGTGGAAAACCATTGCTAGAAAAAGCTTCGGTTCAGTTGAACTGGTCACCTGCCAAGTCTTAGATGTGTAACGTGTCGCTGATTAAGCTCATGGGCATGAAATGTGTATTCAGTTTTATGTACATAATTGACACCACTGAAAGTCAAAGATGCTTTTATCTATTGAAGCTTTGTGAACTTGTTGTTTTATGTGTACATGCATATGAATGTATACATGTATGTTGGCATTGATAATGAGTGTGGGAAGTTATATTGGTCTTTGTGTCTGGGTGTTTATACATTAACAGAGAGTTCTAAATACGGCTGCTGCTGTGATATCCTGGCCAGATGCTGGTGCAACGGCTGTAGGCCGAGGTTCTGTAAGTGTGGAGGGCTGAAGTGGTGTCAGAGAAGTTAAAGAGTGGATCCTTTTACAGGCAGCATTGTGGTCTCTGGAGCAGCAATGAACATTTGCTATTCGCTGTGTTTCTTGGCTTCTAAATAGTGGCTAGGCCCAAAAGGTTCTGGTTAAGGTGTTATAATAAAAGTTACACTTAATCATGTGAATTCAAAGGCTATAGATAAAGGATGGATATCTGACATGCCCCAGGAGGAGGTGGTTGCCTCTAAACTCATTTTTTATCTTGTTGGTTTAGCTGTATGGCTTGTCTTCTTAGTAGCCTGCCAACAAGGAGAGAATCTGTCAGAATGCGTAGCGGAAGACTAACGCACGTAGGAGATGCATCACCACACCCCCAACGGGCACTGCACCATCCCTCCACCGGCCTCCCATCTCCTGGTGAGCTGCCTCCCAAAACACCGGCCGGAGGAGATGATTATGACAAGGTGCCACTCTAGCCTATATATGGCTCTTCAACTTCCCATGCTTCCACTTATGGGATAATCCAAGGCACCTTCTAGCCATAGATCACACGCTCGAAATCGCCAACATTCCAACACCCTCCCTCGATTCGAGCTCCGCAAGCCACCGAGGCACGAGGGGGGTTGCCCAGGACCACACACGCACGGGCTCAAGAATGCGCAGCGGAAGACTAATGCACGTAGGAGACGCATCACCATCGAGCTCCACGAACCACCCCCAACGGGCACTGCAGCATCACTCCACCGGGCTCCCATCTCCCGGTGAGCTGCCTCCCAAAACACCGGCTGGAGGAGATGATTATGACAAGGTGCCACTCTAGCCTATATATGGCTCTTCAACTTCCCATGCTTCCACTTATGGGATAATCCAAGGCACCTTCTAGCCATAGATCACACACTCGAAATTGCCAACCTTCCAACATAATCTTCTTGATCTGAGTCAGGATTTTAGTGGCTTTTATGTCCGTGATGCATAGAGGCAGTTTCTTTTGGTGGCTGGAGCATCCACTTCAAAAGTTTGAGTTTGTGAACTGGTCTTTGAATTGACAAGTTGTAGGAGGTCCGATCTTATTGGCAAGAGATTGTCATGTGTATCCTGCACTTGGATGCCACGTGGATATATCTGTTTAGCAGGTGCAGGACTTGTAGGCTGGAGTGGTAACTAGTCCGGGATGAGATAGCCAAGGTTCCACTCTAAGCGTCCAAGGTCATGTGTACCAAGTTCCATACATGGTCTTGGTCAAGTGTGCAAGTCCCGCACTTGGAGCAGTACTAGTCCGTACTGTGAGTCACCCTCTGGAATGATGCAGATGTGTATCGGGCTTTGCCTGGGACACCAATTGTAGGTTTAGAAGGTCTTGTAGCATACCTAGCTTGGGTATGTGGGCTGGTAGGCAAATGGGAAGGCTTGTGGGCCACCCCAAAAGGCCTTAGGGGCCTTGTCTACAAGAATGGTAGCTCTTGTGGGCCACACATTCAGCAGTCATCTGGTGAAGGTAACACAGCATTCATATGTGTTTTCAGCATTCTAACAGTGTGTAGAACAGTCCACCTTCTTCTTCTTTGAGCCTCAGGTGTGCAGCCCTTCCTCATGCCCTTGGGAAGAGTGCATAGGCTCGAGATGAAGTCATTGAGGTGTTTCTACAGCAGTGTACAGATCAGCTGCTCTCCGATCCTCCGAGATCTTGCGTTTGGCTTATCTACAGTCCAAAGTCATTCTCTCTAAAGTAATAAAGCAAATACTATCTCGTTATCGGGATAGGGGGCCCTTCAGTGGGTAATTCGGGACCCAATCTGGTGTACAGTTCTCATATCTCTCTCTCTCATCTCTTTAAAGTTTGAAGTAATGAAATGGATTGCTAAACTCACGAAACTCAGGATACAGAAGACGGTGTGAGCATATTGTGTGACAAGACTTCCGCTGCAGATCACAGTGTGCAGTAGGCCAGCCCCAAAGAGGCTGTTGCTTCAGTCGGCCAGTCCAAGAAGGGCCAGCTTGGTCGGCCAGCAGCCAGTGGGCAGGCGCAGCAGCCTGAAGGTCCGCGTACGAAAGACGCCTATTTAATGGTGCATAAAAACAGGTCGTGGAGCTGTAGGAACAGGCTGACCCCCTCAGCAGTCCACCAACCAGCATCTTTTGTGCCTATAAAAGCAAAGGCTTGGCAAAAGTCTTTCCCATCTCATTATTCACAAGTGCTGAAGAACTCCAAGGGCCAAGACAGCGAAAGGGAGAATGAAAGCAAGATGAACTTGAAGGTCAAGAATCAAGTCATCTTCAGGTTGCAGATTTACAGCCAAGGAAGATCTACAGAAAAGTCAGTCATTTTCATCATTCAGTAAAGCAAATACACCAGTCCTTGGTGGGGGCCCTTCAGAGGGTATTTGGGACCCAACCGGGTGTGCTTGTTTTTATTTTTCTTCTCTCTCTCTCTCACTCTTATCTCTGCTACATTGTGAAATTGTCAAAGACCCAAGGTGCTGAATATTCCTTATCAAAGTACACTCCTGTCTGTAAGCTTCCGCATGTTACAGAGATGTTTCAAGGTTTTTTACGTTTCACGTAGAAACATTTGTTTTCTTGGCAATCAAAATATGAATAAAATTTTAGAGAAACATGGGACCTGCAAAGCAGAAACTTCTAGGCTCTGTCCAATCTTTTGGATTTCGGCAAGGCATTATGGGAATCTGGGATAGTAAGGGAGAGATGCAAATTTCAGAGGGATGGTTGTTGAAACTTAGATTGAAGAATGAAGAAGAAAGAAGAGAAAAGGGAGAAAAGGAAGAAGTACAGAGGGGGAGAGGAGGTAGAAGAAAGGAGAAGAAGAGGAACACAGGTAGAGAGGAAAAACAAGGGAGGAGTAAAAAACAACAAAAAAATTGGGCCTTTTTTGGGAGGCTTCGTGAGGTTTCAAAAACTTCTGGAAGTAAAATGTTTTGCAGTTTTCTAACCCATGAAATGGGTTTTTTGGTTTCTATGTGTAGGACCATTGACTTTTGTCAAATAGTTTGTGGGAAGCTTGAAAATTTGCTCACATTACCTCTGAAATAATTTAGACATTTAGCAAAGAATTGAATGATCTAGTCTGAAAAATGAGATACTTACATACAAACAAGGCGATGTTATGTATGTTGGAGATGATGATTTGAAGTTTTGTAATTAGACTCTTATGGAGTCAAGTTCACTTTTTGGTTTTTGTTAAATTTTGGAAATAGCCAGGACTTTCCATTTGTGTATCTTTTTGGCTGTACTAGCAGACATGCAGATTTCTTTTGGCCCAAGTTGTGGCCAGCTGATTTATACTAATAGTTTTTATCCAAAACGGGGCGTGCATGCGCATGTGCACATATGAGCACTTTAGTGCTAGCCTTCATCATGGCTAAGTCTGCCCTCTACTCTGGCAAAGTGATTGAAACTCAGTTCCATGGATTGTCTGGGAAGATTTGTCTGTTACTTAGTACAGTAGCACATCTTTATGCATGGACCTGCACCTACTCTTGGGCATTGATGATGTGGGTGGGGTTATAGCACATAGTTTATGCTATGTATAAGGGAGTAGATGATTTGAAGCTTTGTGACTCCCTCGTAGTCAAGTTCCCACTCTAGTTTTTGTTAAGTTTGGGAAATAATTTGAACTTTCCATTGGTATTTTACCAATGCTCTTAAGAGACCTCCTTCCACCTTTACTTGTGGATGCCTACTCCTCAGCCTTATGTATCTTTTCCATCATGGATGCATGTGCCATACCACTTGGGAATGCTTAAATCATGGTTTCGTGGAGAGACCATGCATGACCTCTAATTGATAAAGGCGAGAGGTTCTACTAAAGATGTTTAGTTTCATAGTCTAAATGTTTGTGTTTCCCTAGTTAAACTCCTTTTTAGGGGGGGGGGGGGGAGCGGGGGGGGTTGCTGGCCAACCATATTAAATGGAAGATATTTCTGGCCTAATGACACCACTTTTCATTGCCTTAACTACTGCTGTTTCTTTTGCTTCATATTGTTTCCTACAGCTCCTAGCCTCACACTCCAATCACCTAAGGGACATGGAAGCCCTTCATAGGCCTCAACCTAATTCTACCATGTCCAACCCTGATTCTCAACATTTGAATCACTTTAGGGAAGAAAATAAGGCCAACATCTGTGCAATAGCAAAATAATTACTCCAACAGGGTCCATGGAAAAGTAGTAGCTCTTATATAGGAAGCCCAATTTTCCAAACTGACCAAAATCTGCGCAATGGATAGAGAAAGAGCTGAAAAGCTACTTCAGGACAACCAAGAAGTTGGAGATCTGTAGAGTGGCGAAGGAGTTGCCCACATGAGCTTTAGGACTGTCAAAAGTGGAGTGTTTAGCCTAGTAGAAGGTGATAGAACAGATGTCAACAAAGGCGGCAGTGGACCTAGTCAATAGGATGCAACCAGGAGGTGACTTGGAAAAATTTTACATTTTCTTTGTTCATTTGTGATAGAATTTGTGGTTGGGCAACAATGGGAGTGTGTGTATATGACCCATATATTCAAGAATGACTAACAAAATAGTAGTCTATAACTTCAAGGTTGAACATGCAATGCTCAGATTACATTTTGGAACATGTTGAATAATGTCATGAAAAAGTAAAGATTTGGGAGACCAAAATTTAGAGGGTTCATGGTAGATGAGGCATCTTCAAATTGGAATGCAATAAGGATTGTTTACCATACAAGACTAGATCAAGAGAGATCATGTGAGTTCCATTGGGATGTAGTAACACAGGTCACCTCAAGAGAGATCATGTGAGTTCCATTAGGAGCAAAGCATGATCTAACACACTCATGATTATATTAAGCCACTATTTCAAGAGGATCATAAGAGAAACTGTAGACTCTGGAAAAATAGGCCCTCTAAAGAAATGGCTGAAATATAGTATAAGGTTCTTAAAAAATGGAGGGAGGGTTGGCATTCTTGTAATGATGATATTCCAAAACTACAAACCTAGTTGAGATGGTGGCATGCACGCATGTCTCATTGGTGGGGGGAGTTTATGAGAATAGTATGTATGGAATTGTTACACGTGTAAATATAAAGGCAATTATGTGGATTCTAATAAATTATTTCATATTTTCTTGGTTAGGGAGGAGGGTGGTTGCAGGATCAGGGTGCCCAGTTTTGTCCACTCAGGCACCGTGTAAATAGTAAGAAAACATGCATTTGTTTACCTTGAGTGGCCAATCTCTCTTAGCTAGCGAAGGAATTTCTTTTTAAGTTCTTTTGATGGAACATCACATGCAAACTTGGAAATTTACTTGTATAATTTGATTGAGCATTAGATAGTCGAAAGTCCTGATTTCCTTAGGTACAAAGTCAATGTATACACCGTGTCCCAAATTTGGACTAATTTCCACATTCTCACATACAAACATATGTTCATATGTCCTAGCCATACACGTTCCTATTTTTCTTGGCCACATACATTCCTAACTCAAAATGCACGTTCACAACTCCACAGATTTCACCTGGCCATGCACGTTCTCAGTTTTCCACGCGTGTTTCAAATGTTGCAAATGTACATTCGCAAATCTAACCTAGCCATGCACATTCCCAACTCACTCAACCATGCACTTACTCAACCAACGTACATTTACAAGTCTAACCTAGCCACGCATGTTCCCAACTCACTTAGCCATGCATGCACTCAAGTTGTAAACGCACGTGTTCACAAGTCCAACAAAAAAACTTAAAAATTTGACCTGAATCCAGAATATCCATGACCATTGCTAGCCTTGTGTCAACAAGAGGAGTGCTCTAAGATGATCACTCTTACATGAATACGAGGTTAGGTAGGATTTTTGGACTCCATCCCATGCTTGAGGAGAGTGCTTCAAATGATGTTGGAACAAGAGCACCTTCTCAAGAGGAATCTTTGTATGCTTTATGATCTCTTGAATCCCACAAGAGCCAACCAACCCTAGAAATAGAGCATTTGAGTGATATTGAGGATGCTAACATAGGTGAGGCCTAATCCTGGAAACTATTTCTTCAAAGATGTGTATGGACTAAGAAGTTAGAGTGCCTGACTCCGCCACAACTACCCAAAGGAGTTTTATATATGTCATTAACACTAGTTTGGTACCAAAACAGGACACTTAAGTGTCCTTTTTTGGGGGGTTGCCAAAAAAATCAAACTCCTAATGTAGGCTTTAAAACCATAATGCTTCATTGGGCATGTAGAACATAACCCTATGCTTATGTAAAAAATGCTAAACATATAAAATGTCTTTTTATTTGGAAGTACATAAGCAACAAAGTAGCATGTCTTGAAAATGAACATTTTTCAGGATTTTTCTAAATATGCAAGCATCATTCTCTCAAAAAAAAATCCAATGATATCAATAGCATTTTTTCCAAGATATTTTGATAGCATACATCAGTCCAAGGAGGTAGAAGTTCACCAAAAAAATCATTTTTCTTTCCTAGATTATCAATGAGAATGTTGATTATTGGTTTTCATGCTTGAGATGAGATAAATAAGCCATAATTTGATGTGTATGACACTAACTTAGCCTCCACTTAAGTAGGTTCTTATCGCCTAGTTCTAAAAAAACTGTAAAAAATAAAAATGAAAAATTTAATCATCTTTTATCAAAAACTAATCATAACTATGCTTGCACAAGTAGTCTACACCTATAGTTATAACAAATAATGCACTTACACAGCTTTTTCCTTTGATGAAAATCAAAATTAGGCTCATAATTAGACATTTTATGTATTAAAAAAAGGTTGCGCAAAAGGCCATGTATGAGAAGAGGCCCAAAAAGTGGCTCTAAAGTTTTAGAAAATTCAAAACAAAGTAGTATTTACCTTATATAATATGGGTGCACCTCAAGTTTTACATTATTAGCTTGCATATGGAAAGAGAAAAATTCATGCTCCACCTGTATAAAAAACGTCATTTCAATATTAGCGAGTCAAAAATTTATCCAATAATTGTCGTTTGATGATTCCAGGATTTAGTTTACATCATGGGCTTTCCATCAAGCCAAGTTTCATGATCAAACTATGTCCCTTCTAAAAGTTATGTCCAAATTACTACTATTTTGAAAACAGCAAAAATCATGCGTTTTATTAGCATGTGTAAGAAAATTAAAATATTACCTTGCAAAAGCTAAGAAAAGTGCAATTTAAAAAATCTCAAGGATTTTTTGGGTCTTGAGGAACATCTGTGGATGTTAAGCATTTCAAAACTCTTAATAGATTGCCCACAGAAAAATGCTAACTTTTCAGGACACTTTAGTGTCTCAGGACACTAAGTGTCCAATTACAGAACTAGTGTTAAAAATATCAGCACAAGCAATCCAACTGAGGAGTGGGAAGTGATGCCATGAATGACATCCTTCCTGTAAAATGCAAGGATAGCCATCTCACTGCTATCTTAGATGGAGGGGTTGGGGTCAGCATCATTACAAAGCAGTGTTAGGAAAAGTGGAGGTAACCATCATTTAGCTTGATAGTTAAGCTCAACTGATGGAGCCACATTAAAATCCATGAGGTTATTGTAAAATCTAAGAATTAAAACTTTTGACCTAAGCTTCTGCCACTCTTTTGTGGTGAAGAACTTTTCTCCAACAACCTTATGACTATATCCTAGGCCGACCCTTCATGAGAGAGTCCTGAATGGTCCATGATTGGGACAACAACCACATATACATTTGGAAATGGAATGAAACCCTCAATGTGAACCTATAAACATGGAAAACTCATCCAATGAGTAGTGGAACTTTTTTCGAAGATTCCATAACCACAATAGTACCACTATGCTAAACATGTGCCAAACCTATCATAAAGCATTGGATGAGGAATGGGAAAGTTCAGAGTCTAAATCACTTCTTGAGCTGGAAGACTAAAAAAATTGGATGCACATCCTTGCAACTATGGACATCCTGCCAAATGAGAAGAACCACAAGATATGCCACATTAGATGGTAAGGAAATTGCTTCCATATATATGTTGAGCATTATAGTATTGCAACGTGTGCCAAAATTCAAAGGCAATATCCATGACCAAGAGGTGGTAGCTTGGGGCCCAAAAAGATAAAAAATGGATGAAGTTCATATCTTTTTCATGGAGGGAAAGAAGACCATTGGCTTTGTTACATTCATATATTTTTCTTTGACTTCTCAAATATTACAAAGTGATCATTCACATTGTAAGTTTTGAAATGCTCATGCACCTCTTTTTCAACTTCTGCTAAGGCTTTTTTCCCCCCCTTCTTGTAGAGCAAGAGACTTTTATGAACTCATTCAAACCTATGGATTCATCTCTCTCCATGGTTGTTAACCTAACCAGTATTTTAGAAAGATTGAGCGAACCACTGATGGTAGAAGTCTACATAAAAGTCTATGGCTCCGACGTATCAAAGCCAATGGTCTTCTTTCCCTCCATGAAAATGATATGACATATCAAAGCCAATGGTCTTCTTGCCCTCTTCTTTTTTCATGGAAAGAAAGAAGACCATTGGCTTTGATACGTCAGAGCCATAGACTCTTATGTAGACTTCTACCATCAGTGGTGGGCAGAAGGAGCTTAATCTTTCTAAAATACTAGTTAGGTTAACAACCATAGAGAGAGATGAACCCATAGGATTGAATGAGTCCATAAAACTCTCTAGCTCTGCAAGAAGGGAAAAAAAGCCTTAGCAGAAGTTGAAAAAGAGGTGCCTGAGCATTTCAAAACTTACAATGTGGATGATCACTTTGTACTTTTTGAGAAGGCAAAGAGAACCCTTGACGGGAAGCTTAGAACATTTTATGATGGACTGGATGAGGTTAAAGAGGTCAACCTAGTAGGACTTGATGAGGATCCCAAACCTGTATGCATTGGGAAGGACCTATCTCCAAAATAAGAAAAAGACCTCATTGACCTACTCACTAAAGTCTAAGACTTTCTTGGAAATATATTGACATACAGGGTGTACCCCCAAAGGTGGTCAAGCACATGATTCCATTGTGAAAGGATTACAATCATCAAGGCATAGGGCCTACCAAATGAAGTACTCAAGAATGGTCAAAGACAAGATTAACAAACTCATCGAAGTTGGACTCATTTATGAGATAGAGGACACAAAATGGCTATCCCCAAAAGTCGTAGTACCTAAGAAAAACGAGAAGACCCGGGTTTGCATTAACCTCAAAAATTTTAATGGAGCCACAATGAAGGACCATTAACCTCAAAAATTTCAATGGAGCCACAATGAAGGACCATTAACCTCAAAAATTTTAATGGAGCCACAATGAAGGACCATTACCCGTTACCATTCACTAAGCATGTGGAAAGAGTAATAGGCAAAGAGGCCTATATCTTCCTTAATGGGTTCTCGGGTTATAACCAAGTGGAAATAGACTTGAATGATCAACGTAAGAATGTATTTGGCCTACAACTTCCTTAATGGGTTCTCATGCTATAACCAAGTGGAAATAGAGCCGAGTGATCAACATAAGACTGTATTTACCACAAAGTGGAAAATAGACCCAAATGATCAACATAAGACTATATTTGCCACGAAGTGGGGCACTTATGTGTACAGAGTTATGCCATTTGGCCTATCCAATGCCGTGGGTACTTTCCAAAGGTTTATGTGCACAGCATACAAGGAATACCTTAGAGGTTTCTTTGAGGTTTTTATCGATGACCTTCATGTCAATTCCAAATGGAAAGCACATCTCTAGTGCCTTAAAAAGGTACTAAAAAAATGTAGATTATATCAAATATCCCTTAACCCATTTAAAGCAGGCATGGAGTAATATTGGGCCACATTGTTTCTAAACATGGCATCTCCACTAACAATAGCAAGGTGAAGCTAATTCTTGAGCGTCCATAACCCACTAACTTCAAGGGTGTCCAAATTTTCATGGGACATATGTCAAACACTATAGAAAATTTATAATCCTATATGCTAATATAGTGAGACCCTTGTATAGGCTTCTTGTCATCTTTGAATGGATGGCTTTGAGTGGATGAATGAGTTTCAAAAGGCTTGTGACACTCTCAAGAAAGCCCTAGCAAGTGCACCAATTTTAAGATCTCCCAACTGGGATATTATTTTCCATATACACATAGATGCCTTGGCTTTCACAATTGGCTATGTTTTGGCATAACCAGGAGAGCATAGCATGAATTTCCCTATTAGCTTTGCCAACTACCCCATGCCCATGCCAGCTGAATGATGATGAATAGAAGTGCACCACCACCAAAAGAGAAGGACTCTTAATGGTCTATGCAATAAAGAAGTATCGGGTGTACGCATGTTAATGTGGACCACTTACACCAACTAACTAGTGAACTTTGGGCTAGTGAGTTTATAATTTTTTTCATAGTTACAAATATAGAAAAGAAATTGTAGCTAGGAAAATGAGAAACATTTTTTTTAAGTTCTAAATTGTAACTGATCGTTTACACCCCCACTATGTGATGTCACTGAACCTTAAACTTCATACAGGAAAAAGGTTTCAAGCATCTTATTTTCGTGCACGCTTCTACATCCTCTTTCATTCTTGTGCTCTTGTAGAATATAGCCCCTTTGTAGATGTAGCCAAGGAAGAAGACTATATGTGGGTTAGTTGTGCTACAAGTTATGTATTCTCTCTTGTTCAACAACAAGCTACCTCCATCAGCATTGGAGGCATTCTTTCTCTCTATATGTATGTACAACTTCTTGAATTTGTCTCTCATCTCACATGTATACATTATAGAAATGGTGAAGAGCGACTCAACTTTGAGCCAAGAAAGCTGTGCCTTTTTCTACACTACTAAGGAGGAGTTCCATACTGCGTATAGGCTCAACACATAGATGGGGTGTACCCTCGTCATGTTGATGTGTTGGATGAGTTGTGGTTTACTATTTTTAAGGATCACAAGATGAATGCAGGACCAATTAAGGCACAACTAGTTTGTGATGAGGTGAAGGAATATTTTAGGGCACTGTATTAGAAAGTTTATCAAGAGGACAAGATGAAAAATGCAAAGTTGAGCATTGCCTTGGCCAGGGGCCTTGCACACCATTTTTGTACTTGGCATGGTCTTGTGTAGAATCCCAAGGTACTAGTAGCATGGCAGTGTTTGCTGAAGAGGCCATGGACTAATCTTGTAAGATGGGAACTTTGTAAAATAAGAAGAGGTGCTAGCTTGCATTGGACATTGGTGTAGAACCTGATGTCACAATTGGAGCAATAGTTAATCCTACCATCAAGAAGTCACTAGGAGACACACTAGCGTGGTAGGGGCATCCTTTCATGTAGGACACAACAATACCTCTGTTGCTTTTGATGCTTGGCAATGCCTTTCTAATAGTGATGATATCCCCTCTATCATTCAAAATATTGATTCTATGTTTAAGGATAGGTGAGAACACTTGAAGAGGGTGTGTATGGAGTGTAAGTCTACCAAAGATGCATACGATGTAGCCAAATGCAATTTGGCTAGTCATGACGGCTATCTAAGGGAAATTCAAAAATTGATGTATGTAAGAATTCGATTAATGTGTAACCATCACCAAGTCTGAAGCACAGTGGAATTATTCATAAAAAATTTAAACTTATGGTTTACTTCCAATGTGTATATTATTTTCTCAAAAAATTGAATGCACGATCTTCACAATCTAAAGAAACATACAAGTCACAAAAGTGAGAGTTACAAAAGTGAGCATAAGTTTGCCGAGGGCTTTTTGTGATTCCACGAACATAAGGTTATACTATGGATCTAGACGAATAAGATCTTGCCCTTAAATTGCATATTTTCTTGGTGGGAAATCCAAGCCACAACCTTGAGGGTGCGACTTCACTTAGTGTTCATCTACACATTGAGTGAGTCTTACTAGTTGTTGGCATTAAGGCTTTACATATTGGTGAAGGATTCAAAGGGTGGGAATTAATTGTTTACTCCTTAGAGAAGCTTGCCCATCAGGAGAGTTATTGAGTAAGTTGATCATGTAGCGTGATTTCCTCACCTAGCTTCCTCTAAGGAGGATCTTGTATTGTACTTACACCGGCTACATGAAACTTGCATGGAAAGAGCTTTGCTCTAGTGTGAACCACTACCCTAAGAATTTGATCTCATGTTTCTTTTTAGAACACACATGAATTATACTTACACATACTTACATAGGCTACATGAAACTTGCATGAAAAGGGGTGAACCACTACCCTAAGCATTTGATCTTATGTTTCTATTTAGAACACGCATGACGTGAAGGTTACACTCAAGGTTGAGCTTTCAAAGGAAATATTTGTTTTGAAAGCTCAAGGAGAACCTGCACGTGTGCGGGTGCCCAAAGAGGTCAAGTGGATGTACATTTGCCCCATGGCTTGGAGGCAATCAAAAAGACGAGCAAAGAAAACTGAGCGAGATCAAAAAGCGAGCAGGAAAAACCAAGTGAACTACAATAAATTTCCACTATTGTGGCAAAATCTATCTATCATAGCAAAAGTGTAGTTCTAATATATTTCTCTCTCACATATACAATTTGGATAACAAACTGGGAGGCCATATTCCAAGGTAGAACCATATGCAAACGTGACAACCACATGTTATCATTGATCGACATCACGTGATTAGTTCATTTACATTCCCAAGATCCTCTCCCATCAACACACAATACACTACCCTTTGTTGCACTCATCCATAAACATCCATAAACATTGTAATATTAACAATACCATGTATCTAACAATAGCTAACACATCTCACAAAAAAACACCACATGAGGTCAGGCTTTTGAGAATTCATCATCCACATAGAAGGACCTCATGTTTACCTAACAACAATAGATAAAACAGCTCACAACAAAATATAACACCAACATCAAGCCTATGAGCATTGTCCATGTAGAAGCAAGGCACAAGTTTCTTTTGTCTTACAACACCATCAAATCACTTGCTCTGAGCCATCTCTTATGCCATGTCCTCAGCATAGCATGGCAGGATGCTGCAAAAAACATGATAACACGAAGAAGGAAATCCCATCAATATGATAGCATCACCCAATGAAGCTATAACTATTTCAACAAACCTAACCTTACATAATAGCACAATGTCTGTAGATGCCTAAAAAAGAAAGTGAATAATAAAGTTAATCCATGCCAAAAAAAATCTATCCATGGCAGCACAAAGCAAGAAATGAAAACATGGCACTGTATGTTCAGAAGAGTAGTGTTGAGTGTGGATCCTAATAACAAATCATCAAATGGATTATCTACAACGGACACCTTGTAGGCATCACCCACATCCTCCTCCACATGAAACTCTAAGAGTGCCTTCTTAGCACTAGTTGTCTCTGTACCAGAGGTTTTACCACACCTTTGATTATGCCATCATCCTCATCAAAAGAGAAGCACAGTCTTGTAAAGTTCTGACAAGCATGCATGCATGCATCATGGGAGTTGTGCCACACCCCATCTCCAACACAAGACCACTCTGGGGACATAAAGGTGTAGAATGCAAGAAACCAAACTTGTGGGGATCGCTCCACAGCACCACGCCAAGTATTGGTCAATGAAGGCCTGACTATCTTATGTGCCTCTCTGGGAGGTAGTGTGTCCAACAATCACTACCTTGATGAAGCTGCAAACTCCTAAATAAAGGCATGCTCTCTCCTAGATACACTAGAGGCCACCAGCTGACTCGCTGTGCGCAAACACCAACAAGGATGACCTCATCTTCATGAAAGAGGTCTATAAATCACGTGACAATGATAAAATTTACTTCACTGGAGCAATGCAAAGAATCTTACCACCAGTTCGATGCCAGCTTGGAAATCATATCCATGTGGCAATTTGTCATGGATGAAGATGCAATGCCTAACCTTAAGTCCCTGGACATGCAAGTAATAGTCCAACCAACTTACAACTTGTCCCAAGCGGCATAACAAATAGTTTAGTAGATTAGTCAAACAATTTTTTATAAGGGAAACAAAACAAGAAGCTCAGTGAGATGGAACACTTGCTAGTGGTACCCATAACACCAACCATCCAGTATCCGCCGCTAAGGATGTTGCTCCTACTTTGATACCATGCTGAATGTGCCCCCCCTTGCTTAGCATGTTCCAAGGGTGCATACCACCTCCCAGCTCCAACTCGTACCCTATAGGAAAGTCAATGAAGACCAAGTCTACAGCCCACTTGACTTCCTTTCCCATCATCATGTATGTGTGGTCCTACCTTGCTACTTTGGTGAAGAAATCATGTACAAGTTCTTCTTGCCAACCACAAAATCAAGTCCCATGGACACATCATCACCTACCATGCATCCATAGGGCACCACATGGCCAGAGAGATGCAACAAATCGAGGGAATGGTGGAACAAAAACGAATGTCACCATCTCTTTTGCAGCAAATGTTTCCTTTGCATGTTGTGCCAAACATGAATATTAGATTGAATAAAACCCTATCAATGTAACCAAGAGAGTGATGGGATGATGTTTCTCACCTTCAATATCCTGGCTCACATCCACACAGCCACTATCCTCATTATGGGGCGGGGGGGGAGGGGGGCTTTCATCCAAAAACTCTTGAACTACAACACAAATTGTTGTTTGAAAAACATTCCAAATGACACAACTAGAATTAGTGTTTATTCCAATGTCATTGTGGCACTTACCTTTTTAGGCCTATGAAGACTTAGTGGAACATGAAGAACGACCACCATGCACGTACACATTTGAACCACCACCCTTCTTTGAATGGATCTTGTACATCTCCCTCTATCTTGCAAGCACGTGCCCTCCACCAAAATCAATCTACCATGGGCAATGGGCTATCTCCCACTCTAAAAGTGTATGCATTCTCTTTGGATACATGCATGTATCCTCATTACTAGGATGATCCAACTAGCCTTTACATTGATCAGGCAACCTTGCCAATCTCTTCTCCTCAACCAAATGTAAAAGGTACCTTACATAACCAATATCTCATAATTTCACTCAACAATATTCAAACAAAAAGTTGATCACAAAAGACACAAACACCGGCACAAGAGAATCACCAACCTGAAAACCACACGGCATGTAGCCCAATGCCAACTCATTTTTCTTCCGTTGCTTGAGTCCTTCTCCTTTCTTAGGACCCTTTGATTGCAAGGCTTATTCTCATGCTCGCAGTGCAGCATCAGACACCCTCTAGTTTCACACCCTCCAAGTAGTTTTGCAAAGTATAGTCTCCAGGGAGTTCAAGCAGAGTACCCAAAATACATAGACTTTGTAGCTCTTCCAATGTGCTAATTGCCTCCAATTCCACTTTCTCAAGGAAGAACTCTTGGCTCAACCACCTAGTTTATCAAAGAAAAACACCTTCATAGGATTGAATCACTTGTAAACAACCTACATTGTAGTTTGAAACATAGCATGGAATGATAGGAGACTCACACTCGCTAGTCATTGTCAATTGTTGCCATTCCATACATATCCTTGAGCCTCTTGTTTGAGTCCAAGAGAGAAAGAAACATCATTCTCTTTGGCTCTTGTAGCTCTGTGTTAGCTAGCATCTTTAATTTTTGCAAAGTGATCACAGAGTCAGGACTATCATACTTCAAGGCTAACACCTTAGACACCCATTGATCTCCCAGCTTAGGGTCAAGAACATTAAGAACCTGAGATAAAGTTTAGGTTCATATCCAATGTCATACACCGAGCATCAAGAAAGTAGTAAAGGAGAGAATTCATACCATGCCCATATGATCTGAAAGTCTCTTGTGAAACTTGGTCTTTTCCTTCCGCATGGCCTCCTCCAAAGCCTCAAGTGTTGCAATGTCATGCACTGGCTCTTAAGCTTTCTTCAATTCTATCGTGTAGTGAACCTAAGGAGGTAACCACATAAAATCTCAAACATCAACATGAATAGTCACAGATACAAATTGCAACCAACAAAAGAGAATTGAATTCCAATACTTTATGAACTAATGCAAACTACACCTGAAATATAAGCCATGCAAGAAAATCCCTTGTCAAAGAATACCATTGTTTGTTTCCTTTAGTGGTGTCCTTGGCTCTAATGGATTGTACAACCTTGACTTGTTCAGGAGGCAAGGTGCTCATAAATTTGGCACAGTCACACTTGCAAATATTATTGCAGTTCCATAGAATATCTCATAGGAAAGGCTTCATAATTGCATGTTCATTCATACTAAAGTGAAAGTTTAGTAGTTAGGAAACTGCACAATTAAAATCCATACTTCAACAACTATAAATATAAATATAAATAAATAAATAAATATATATATATATAAAACGTACACATTAGTTCTTTTGCAACAAGAAAGGTGATATCTGTTGTCCTTCTAGGATCAATTACTAAACAAACTACTCTGACATGCCGAGCTTTTGTGTTATAGTAACTTTTAGATATTAATTGCATTCATGCAGCCAATCTATGATTTCCCTCCCACACAAACAACATCTTGCCCGAGATAAATTTGTAATCTTGCCTCTTGGAAAGTTCCCTCTCAAATTCAGAATCAAATTCAGAATCCACCTCCTTCCATAATGGTGACTAAGATGCCCTAATTTCTAGTGTGACATTTGATTCCTCACCACCATCATATTTACAAATTGACACCACAAATGAACCTTTCTCTGGGAAATACCCTTCATATTGGAAAGCATTCTTCAAAGATGTCACGTCAGACCAAATTCCTCTTACAACTGCATGGGGTATCAAGTGACATAATGGAATTCTAGGACATATGTCATGAGACAAAACCCTACACTGAGTAATCACATCCCCACAACCAACCACTTGCATATCAATATCAGTAACCTTGCTGTGCACCTCCTCCTCATCACCTACACCTATCTCCCCTGTGTAGGAAGAAGGATTTTCATCCTCTACATTATGATGTTCAACTTTTGAAACCCTCACAACTTGAATACCTAAACCCTGCTCAATTGGTTTATCCTTGCTAATACATGTATTATCTGGACACTCTAATCCTTGCCCAACACCAGCTAGAGGCTCATCAGATGTTTCCTCCTCTTCTTGCTCAACAATCTCTTAAAGAGAGTCAGGGAGAGACCTCTTTATGCTCCTTTGTGGTGTTACAACTAGTGTCCCTCTCCCCTTCTCTAGTGTAGGATTTTGGGCCTTATTTTTTGATGTAGTGCTCATCCTGTAAATGTCAATAAAAAAGAGTAATTAGTTAAGCAATTGACAGTTCATATACATAATTTAAAACTATACACAGCACCATATATTAAGGATTATTATTGTCATATTGTATACATTCCATGTGTCCAATATAGTAGATGATCATAGTATATACATCTAAGCAGATAGACTGTGCAGACTATAGTGCCGCGATACGCAGTACCCTTGATGGTCATGGGAACCTATCGTCACACAGCACCACATATTGATATGTGGTGCTCTCCACTTTGAGTCTGCATCTACTGCTGCATCTGCCATCATCATCAAGCATCTTGGATGAGATCTCTTTCCTTGTTGCCACAATCTTGGATGGGATCTTTTCCTTGTAGGCATGGCATCGAACACCATTGTAGGCATGCCTGCAATTAATGCATTCCACAAAACCACGTCTTGAACTAGAAGGTTGTTAAACACTTCCTATGCTTCTAGAAGGGAGCCGCATTCAGCATACATATTCAACAAAGCAGTGTTAACAAACCTTCAAGTCCCTCTTTGGTAATGTTCAAATGTAGTTCTCAACCCCTCCCTATGGCCATATGCTGCCCCACAAGCTTTCCAAATAGCACAAAAACGTCACATCATCAGGAGATACTCCCTCCACTTGCATTAATTCAAAACAACATAGTGCATCCTTGCCACACCCATGTTGTGCATATCCTAAAATTAGTGCACTCCATGAGACTGAACCTCAAACTGGTGAGCCACATTTAGTGCTTCTACAAGTGAACCACATTTAGCATACATATCCACAACAAAGAGCTACTAACATAGAGATCTTCTTCAAATTCACATGTACTTATTGCCCCCTCTCTAAGGTTCCTAAACTGCAACAAGCTCTAGAGCTGCAAACAAATGTGACAACATTATAAGCCATACCATCTTGTTGCATTAGTTCCAACACTTCAAGGTTTCCTCCCCAAGCTTGTGATCTGCATTTCCTGTAATCAAAGCATTCCATGAGACTACATCTCAAACTCATAAGCTATTCTTGTCCTTTTGTAAATGAACCACAACTAGCATACATGCCCACTAAAGCACTGCCATCAAAGGAGTCTCCTTTGAGCCCTTGTTTAATAACATTGGAGTGTATTTCTTGGCCCATGTCTATGGATCCAATCATCTCGCAAGCTTTCAAGATGCAAACAAGTGTGATAGCATTTGGGAACACCCCCCTGAGTTATTGTCCATGATATGGAACCAAGAGCCACATAGGACTGCATATTGATACGCGGTGCTCTTCACTGCCTCTTAGCATGTGTTCCATGAGCTCATCAAACACTTCACATGCTACACGCAGAGCCACACAGCACCGCGTATTGATACTCGATGCTCTCCACTGCCAAATTAACCACACATGTTACTCCATACTTCTCCTTGAATCCGACTATCACAAACATTTCGCATGCGGCACAGAGCCACATAGCATTGTGTATTGATACGCGGTGCTCTCCACTGCGCGCATAAATATGCCTTGAGCCATAGAGACACACCGTGCATAGGTGCTCTTCATGCCTATGCTTAGCCAAGAAAACATATGGTTTAGTACAAGAGCATACCTGGTCCAGGAGGTTGTAGAGATGAAGTCTCTTGAGGCTTCCTGCTTGGGAATAAAAGATAACAAAAAAGGAAACTAGTTATTAGAATAGTTAGCATAGGGTAGTGAATATTAGTGATAGATTAATTTTAGGAAGTAGGGTAGGCATAGATTAATATTAGGGATAAATTAATTTTAGGAAGTAGGGTAGGGATAGATTGTATTTATAATAGTAAAATGTTGGTTTAGTTTGCTAGTGGTCCAAATAGAGAGTGGGATGGAATATTTTGCATTGAATGCTGGGCCACCCCAATCGTAATAAACACTTTATGTCGAGAATCATTAGAACTCTTGTTAGAGGATCCTAGTGTTTATTTTGACAAATGTGACATTAATTACGCCACATGACACGAAACGTCCATAACCCTTTATTCCTATGTTCTTTCATTATTGACCATGATTAATTATTATTATTTTTTAAATTTGTAATGTTTATCTTTTTTGACATCTACATCAAATTCAACAAAAGATAACATAAAATTAAAGACTAGAATCTATTCCATGAGTGGTGTATCCCGCTCTGCATCATATGTACTCTTTGTCGGGTCCATATCCTTCTCAATTCTCATCTTTCATCAACCAAGTAGTTAGGTTAGTAATATCCACCATGCCTTCCACATTGCACATCCAGGATAGCATCATGCCTTCCACATTGCACATCCAGGATAGCATCAACAAAGAGTCTCTCCATAAGATTTGACACACCACTATGTGAAATTAGCATGCAAGATATAAAGGAGCATTTTGGGATTTTTGATGCCACTGCACTTGAGTTGCAACAAGTGACAAGTCAATGTGATGTTACTATGAGTGAGCCTCTAGTGTTGTTAGAAGATGGGGTGATGAGATATAAGCTTAATGGAAAAATAATAACGTATATTGTATCTCTGTATTGAATGAAACACCTAATGTTAATGAGGTGGAGAACAAACAAGGTAGTGTGTTGTCTCTTATTAAAGTTCTTCCAATATCTAGTTATGTGCATATGGCCTACACAACTGCCACCACAAGCATGAGGTGAGTAAGCTCCCTATGAACTATAATGGTTATGTGGTATATGAATTGCCACCTACACCTATTGGCAGTAGCATGTCATGCAGGGAATGGACAAAAGAATGATGGCCATGTATGGGCTGAGTACAATACAAGCTCACATGATACCTTCCCTGGCACTATGAGGATGATCAGGTGCTATGGATACCCCAGATGTTATAATGTGGATTTTCCTTTTGTAGAAAGAACTGGCTTGGTTAATGACTCCCAATGGAAAGGAAAATTAAGGAAACCACCCTCAATAGGATCATTATATGTAGAGCATAGCACTTTGAAATGCAAGCATTGCGGGTAGCCACCTAAGTGTGTGCAGGGTTGTGATGCATACATATACTATTGTATACCACATGAGAGATAGGACACCACTAGGTGTGTGACTCATGTGGGTGACCATGAACACCCATTTGGTGTTGGTTTGTCAAGGTCCATGCAAAAATAAGTTCATGACATGATCAACCTCAAAGCTCAATTGAATCCTTATGCATCTTGTAAGAACATTGAAGTTGGTGTGGGACATGATCTAGTAATGGAAATGTTGTTGTCCAAGGAAGTTCATGACTATAAGGAGTTTGATGAAACAAAGCTCTGGGAGGTCTTAGATAATATTACCCCTTTGTCTCAAAAAGGAGAAGACTGCAAAGGTCAAGTGCAGATTACAAGAAGAGGCATACACAAGGTGGATGTTGGGCTTGATGCAATCTTATCATTGAAAAGGAAGTGCATGTACCCATTTTTTTGTAGTATCTTGTTTCCTGGTCAACTTGCAGAGATAACACTAGGCTTCATATTTTAAGATGTCAACTGTTGGACCCAGATCTAGGGTGGATCTTGTCAATTGGATGAGGCCAGGTGGAAGTTTGGGGGAGCAATGGATCCATTTCAATCATGTCCACAGGTGAAAGAATGGAATACCATGGGTGCACATGTGTATGACCCACATATCAGGGAATTTCTCACAATTGCCATTGGTGAATTTAAAGTTGAAGATAATAAGGAACATGTTTGTTTTTGGAAAATTTTGAATGAGGTGATGCTCAAAAATGGATTCTCTTTGCCCTAGTTTAGGGCTTCATGGTAAATGCAGCACAAGCTAATTGGTTGGCTATTAGAACAATTTACAATGCAGGACCTAAAAATGTGATGGAAGAAAAAGAAAGGACATGTTCATTTCACTGGGAGATGAACATGGTTGTGCATGCTAAGAGATGTGTCAAATGAGCAATACCTAGAGGAACATAAATTTCTATGTAGAAAGTGGAAGACAGCAAGTTTTGAAGTAGTAGAGAAATGCAATGAAGCTCTTTTGTCATTCTGGACTCCTGAACATGTAAGGGATGGAGAACTTCCAAGACTACTTGCATGTTTCAGCTGGTGGGATGCTCGGATTTCTCAATGGGGAGCTACGCTCCTTGAGTAGCATGATGATATGGGATTTATTCCGACTTGTGTGGTGGAGATCAAAGTTGAGCAAGCAGTTCCATGAGAGAATCAATCGAGCATAAATGATGGTAGCTAAAGTGGTGAGGGAAAATGTAGCTGTTGTGATAGAATGCCATGTGTTTTTCCTTAAGACAGAAGGATCTACATCAAAAGAGATGACATATTCAGTCACCATATCTGAATATCTAGGATGCTCATGTGAGGATTTCACACAAAGTGAGGCTCGAAAGAAACTATATATGCCATGCAAACACCTTACTATGTGTTCATCAAGGTGTTGGGACTTCATGAGGTGATGCATCAGTTCATCCACCAAGTGGCTTTGTCCAAACTAGAATTATCTATTGCATTGCATGATAGAAATGCCTAGAATGGATGTGGATAGTGCCCTACCATTTTATGCATATTTTTGTGTCTTTTGTTTTTGCTAGTATGTTTCAGTAAAATCACATGGGGGTCAGGCGTGATAGTGGTAGTTGCCATATTTTTGAGTGGCCCTTCCTTTGTGTCTTTATATGACCTAGGTGTAGCAAAATGCTTAACTGTTTTTGATTTTTTGTATTGAATATTGTCAATGGTGTTCAACCATGTGTTGTTTGCACTTGTATCATTTGAATATATTAGGCTCCCATGCACTTAGATTGTGGGGGTGTTTGCACATTTTCTTTGCTTGCTTTATCCACCTCGATTGGTTTTTGGTAATCCTCCATGGCTTGTACATAATAGGGGGGAATATGCAAAGAAGAATCTACTTAAGTAGAGGAAGCCAAAAGGGTATATTGACATGCGAGGAAGGGGTGCTCGCTATGGTTAGGAAGGTGCCAAGAGGTTCCCTTGTTAAGAAATAGGGATGAGAGTGAAATGCAAGAATGGTTAATCACAAAGATAATGATGCATAACCAAACTCATCAATGCACATAAGCAATGCTATATGCACTTAGCATGTGATGGGTTAACAAATGAAAGACCATGAATTGAATGATAAACATGAATACCACAAATATTACCTTGATGCAATGAGGAGATAAGCTCATGCCCACAAAGGATCCACCAAGTTATATTACCAACATATGGTAGCTTACACAAATCACTTACAATAGATTCTCTCTACATGACCAAAGAGTGTAGGACCTTGTTTATATAGAGAACAAAGGGAAAAATGTGGGATCTTCCCAGGTTGGCTTCACCATCCCCTAATTATCTCACCAGTCTCACCATAAAGTGACTCCTACATCAAGGGAACCACCTACCATGCCTACACCTATAAACCATGGTAATAAGAGACCAAATGACGTTAGGATGTCTATTCCTAAGGTGCACACAATATCTATCCACTAAGGACTAATGCTAATGGATGCTAGATCACACAAATCTCAACACCCTCTTGGTCAAGCATCCATACTGCGCAAGGTGTGCTTGGATCAGATCTACCACTAAGGAAAACACAATTCACTAAGATATCACTAAGAGAAAATGAATGTCACACAGACTTTTAACAATGTAAGGAGCACAAAGCTTTAGAAAAGGTTACTGGTGGCCATATTGGCCTCATGATGTGACTGCTTCCGGGTTGCTTGGCTTCTTTCTACTTATTCTCCTTGTCCCGCTTCTTTTTGAAACACACTTTGGCTTCATGTCCCTTCTTCTTGTAGTAATAGCAAGTTTGGAGGAACCTCTTCTTCTTCTTCTCATCCATGATAAGAGTTAATTCCACCTGAACTGATGATGTGGACTCCTTGGAAGTCTTTTTTGCTACCATTCTAGTTTCCTCAAGGATCAAGGACAAAGCTACGGATGCCAGGGTAATGTTGGTTTGGTTGGGTAGAGCAGAGACACACTGCTCATATACATCGGGCATGTTGGCAAGTAAAATAAACACTTCTTCCTCTTCATCAAGTGTCACACCAACTCTACTAAGTTGATCAATCAAGCTCCTGACATTATTCACATGGTTAGCTACAGTTTCTTTCTCATACATCTCAATTAGGTAAAGTTTCTTGCGAAGAAACATTCGTGCTGCTGCATTTCTTTATCTGTGGAATGTCTAGAGGTTGCAGTTTCCCTGGCATCTTGATTCTCTTTGCCTTGATTCTTTGACACATTAAGCATTGCCGCACATGATCAAGTACATCCTTTTTGAGTCCTAGCCAGAAGAAGCTTTTCTTCACAGGCATATAGGTTTTTATAAACCCTGGATGTCCAGCTATCAAGCTATCATGGGCTTCTCTCAGAATCCTTCCCTTTATTCCCTCATCATTGGGAATGCATAGCTGATTATTATAATACATGCATCCTTCATCCAATTTGTACCCAAGAACTCGACTCATTTCCCGAGGAGTCTTGCTTTCCTGCATCAAAAGGGTAGCAATAGGGCCAAAGAATTTTTCATGTATGATTCTCTCCCTTGCTTCACTGATTAATGGATTTGACACTGTAATTTGCAAGCAAGGAAGCTTTTCTGCTGAGCGCATCTGCCACCACATTTTTTTTCCTTGGCCGATACTTGATTTTAAAATTGAATTCTTGCAGGGTCTGCATCCATCTCGTTTGACACATGTTGAGATCCCTTTGGGTGAAGATCCACTTCAGACTTTGATGATCTGTCTCATCATCAAGGTGAACCTCTGTCCCAAAAGATAATGTCTCCACAACTTCAGAGCATAAACTACTGAGAGTAACTCCAAGTCATGGGGACAGCATAATTTCTCTCATGTGTTCTGAGCTTTTTGGATTCATAGGCCATTGCATGACCTTCTTGCATAAGAACACCGCCTAAGGAAAACCCACTGGCATCAGTAACTACCTCAAAAGGTTTGGTAAAATCTGGAAATTTAAGGATAGGGTTGGTTACTTAGGCTGTCTTCAGCTTGTCAAAGGCACTCTGACACATAGTAGACCATTGAAATAGGGTACTCTTCTTGAGAGAAGGTTAGTTAAAGGGGATGCTATCTGAGCATACCTCGGTATAAAGATCCTATACCATCTGGTTAATCCTAGGAATCCTCTGACTTCCTTTACCATCTTGGGTTCCGGCCAATCTACGACTGCTTAGATCTTTGCGGGGTCAGGAGAAATCCCATCTTTAGACACTATGAATGCCAAGTATTCCACCTGGTCAATAGAAAAAGAAAACTTGCTCTTTTTTGCAAAGAGTTGGTGCTTCCTTAGGATTTCTAGGACCTTGCACACATGATCTTCATGATCTGCAGCATTCTTTGAGTATACCAAGATATCATCAAAGAAGACAAGAATAAAATCATCTAAGTATTCTCTGAAAATATCTTGCATAAGACGATTAAACATCGCCGAGGCATTAGTCAATCCAAACGGCATGACTGTGAACTCATAATGCCCATAGCAAGTATTGAATGCTGTCTTCGAGATGTCATGTTCCTTGATTCTGATCTGGTAGTACCCGGATTTGAGATCTATCTTTGTGAACATTTGGGTCCCACTTAACCAATCCAAAAGTTCATCAATCCTCGGGATAACTTATTTTCAATTGTTAATTGATTCAATCCTCAATACAGAGTTTTAACGTTCCATCTTTCTTCTTTTGAAAGAGAACGGGTGCACCCCAAGGCAAGACACTGGGTCTGACGAATCATTGCTCTAAGAGTTATCTCCTTAAGTTCTATGGCTTTAGGGATTGGCATTTTGTATGCACGTTGGGCTACTGGTTGAGCTCCGGGGGTTAACTCGATCTCATGATCTACTTTGCAAGACGGAGGCGTCTCAGTCAGCTCTTCTGGGGGAACACATCTGCATACTCACTTACCCACTCTGGTTCTTTAGCCTTGTATTTTATATCTATTGGATTCATCTTAACAACATAAATAGCTTACCTCTTTCTGAGTCCTTTTAACAATTTAGAAGCCTTGACTAATTATAGCATTGGGGATCCGAAAATTCCAATTCCTTGAACTTTATTTCGGTGAAGGCCAAGAAAAGGGATGGTTCCATTGTGACAATGAATGTCAGCCTGATTCTTAAGGAGCCAATCCATTCCAAGGATTCCATCATAGATTCCCAAGGGTAGGACTCTCTGAACTGGCACTCTGTTACGTTTCCATCTTGAATAAGGTCTATCTCAAGGTGTGTGAAAAGAATCTTTCCACTGGCCAATTCCACTTGCATAGGTTTTCCTAATTTTTGATTTAGGACTAACTTACATAGACATCCTGGAGAAATAAAAGAATGAGTACTACCTGAATCAATCAAAAGCTTGAATTGCTTACCCTGGTACTCTGCTGGAGTCTGGAGGATTGAAAATTGACGATTATTCCCCTAATGCTCAATTGCGGCATAGATATGTCCTTTTTCTTCTTCCACTTCCTCAGCTACTATAGTGACGGCTCTAGGTGCTGCAGTCTGAGGTGGAACTCTCTCTCTTTGGTTTCCCCAATTCTGGGAGGGAGTTCGGAGACTACTTTGCATGGAGGCTACAAGTTGAGCTGGCACTCTTCTTGGGTTGCCCTGATTTTGGTGCGGGGGACCTTGATTGGATTGATATGAAGGAGTCTGCCTCTGAACTCTAGGACCCTAGTTTCCTTGGCCCATAGAAGGAGATGGGCAATCCTTGAGCTACTGGTGCCCAAACCCCTGACATCCGAAGAAGCACCTGTTCTCACTTCGAAGCTTTTTTGCATTCTTGAAAGAGCTGGAGTTCTTGAGAAAGAGCTTTGAGGAAAAGGTCTTCCTCCATTCTTGAAACTTTCTGACTCCAGATTCTGGTTGAGACCTTGGTGTCTCTTTGGAGGCGGAAGGTTGGAAGAACTTTTCGGTGTCTGGAATCTCTTGAAGGATGAGGGAACTGGCTTTGGCAGGACTTTAACGACATGAAGGCTTTGGCAAAGTCCTTTGCCATTCTTATAGTTGCAGCCATGGAAACTGGCTTGGCATTCTTGACCAGGGTGTCTAAAGGTTTGTTTATTCCCCGAATGAACTTGGCCATAAGTTGCTCTTCGTCTAGTGGTGGTGGGTGAGTACTTGAGGAGAAGAGCAAATGCCTGGTGATATTCTTCAATAGTTTTGCTCCCTTGGTTTAGCTCTAAGAATTCATTCATCTTGGATTCTAAAAATCCGAGGGGATATAAAATCTCTTCCTTAACTAAGCTTTGAGATCATTCCAGGACTGGGTATTCCTATCTAGATGATTAGTGTCGCAATGGTTTCTCCATGCCACCTTGGCTATTTCCACAATCTTCAACCTAGCGAGAGCCATTTTGCTCCTCTCGTTGTATCTAGTGACATCAAAATATTCCTCCATGGCCTCAACCCACTTCTCCACAGCCTCGCGCCCAAGTTCTCCCCTTCACCTTTGAAGGGTCTTGGATGAGTATTGTGAAGAGCCTTGCGAAAGTCGGGGTCAAGCTCTTCCTTATCAGGCGGCAGAGGATCTGGCTATCGGCCACGGTTCCCTCGCCTCATAATTTTACCAGAAATGATACATTATTAAATTTTTATTTTGATTTCGTCAAAACGAGATCCTAAGACTTAAGAGGTGCGAAAAAAAAATTCTTAAACAAGATAAAAGATCTTATTGGAGATCTATGACATATGTTTGAGTAGGAGATTTTGCTTCATCAATTTGTCATATAATAAACAATCACTTATACAACGAAAATTTTTTCCACAAAACATTTCTTTATTTAAATAAAGGTTGCAATATGTACATAGAGCTTCTCGGCTCCATAAAGTCAAAACCTCCTCGAGAAATGCTCAAGACGGCGATACTGGGCTACATACATGCCTTGATACAAATGTTCCCTTAGGGAGCTACTATCTTCTCCTTTGGAATAAAGCGGTTAAGAAGTCTATAGATATGGCAGGGAAGTTTGAAATCTCGAGGCGTAGGGTGATATAAAATAACACCATGAATCACTTTTAGCCTCATCAGAATCATGGCCAACGAGATATTTTCCCTTAGCATCACGCGCTGGTCGTCGCAAGAGGCATGGACATACTGCCCTGCAAACCACTTGTGCTGCCGTCTCTCCGCTGGTGGGTCTGGGAAATATAAATCCTTGAAATGGCTTGTGAGTCTGGCTCGGCTCGTTCGAGTTGTAGCGGAAGAGATGAGATGCTCGAAGGTGAAAGTAGTCATATCTTGTGAGACTGGGTGAGATCGAGAATACCGGATAAGAGTGGAACTTCCATCTATAAAAGTAAATTCTTTGATTAATCTTCATTAATGAAGCTTAAGGAATGAAAATACAATACGTAAATTCTCTTTTTGAGTTTTTATTATAAATTTCTAATAAGAATTCATTTTTCCTTATTAGCTTTCAACAAAGCTCTGATACCAGCTGTGAGACCCCCGCCCCCTCCAAGATGCCCCCTCCGAGGGCCCTGACAGGGGAAGCAGCATCAGCCTCTCGCGCGGGGTAGGGATCCACACTCGGGGCCTTGCCCAATGGATATTCAAACAAGAGACTAGCCCGGCGATTCCTTCGAAACACCTGGAAAAACTTCCCTTGCCCGGAAGGCATGGGCGATTCTACCAAGAAAATCATCTAACGGGAGAATTGATCTAACGAGTCAAAGTCTTAACTAACCAAACTGATCCGACCAAACCTGAAAGTCACATGGTCAGATCAAGGAAGAGACTTGCACTTGGTCTATAGAATCACCGCTTTTTTCCTCCTTTAGCGAGGCACAGCCGCAGCCTAACCCCAATTGGGCCATGGGTTAGCCAACCGCCCACAACCACTGTATTGGTGGGATTCCTTTATAAAAATTTGGTTATGTTTTGCCTGGGTATTGAGGAAAAGAGTTCCGAGGCCCCCTAGCCAGTGCTTCAAGCAAAATTCAAGGTAGTCATACCACTTACACAGCCAATATGAAATTTCCATTTTAACAGATTTGACTGTCTTTAAAAAATCTTTCAATGAAATCATAGTATTACTGATCATAATCCTCCAAAAAATTGAGTCTATTGTTTTACAAAATATATTATCCAGACTCTCCAAGACCAACTGGTCAACCAACGAGATCCAATATCAAAATTCAGTTCACAAAAGTCATTCTTTTCAGATCATCTGTATCTTCCTTGACGTATGCATGGGTGTCCTAGCAACCGCAAGCCTGTGCATCACCTGGTTAGAACCCTCTAGGATCCTACTCAGGTGTCCTAGCACTTCACTCAAGGACCGCTTCATTGGTCCTCGCCCATTGTACCCGAAGCGCACCATTTTGACCATACCAAGGCTAGTCAAGACCTTGGAAGGCTTTGCTGTGAGTGACGTCCCTTGACGACTCCTCGCGAGCTATTACAACAATCTCTCCTTAGTTAATCACATACCAAATGCTTCCTCTAGCATTCTTGTGAGATCCCTGTTCCCACTGCGCAACGGATTCGGGGTACTAGCAACGGAAGTAGCACTTCTAGCGCGAGGCAGGGTCCCACACTCGGGGCCTCGTCCACGGATATCCGGACAAAAGACTAATCCGTCGGTTTTTCCAAAACCGAACCCGGAAAGACTTCCCTTATCCGGAAAGCACGGGCGATTCCTCCAGGATAACTTTTTACTCTAACGTAGTCAAGACCATTAGTGATCAAACTGATCCAACTGCACCTATAAAGATACTCAGCCAGATCAGGGAAGAAACTTGCACTTGGATCATTGGGATCAACGCTTTTTTCCCCATCAAGAGGCACAGCCGTTGATTCCTATCCATAGAACAATTACTATCCGGGACTTACTTCATCTATCGTAATAACAGAAATTGAGTCTCGATTTACGGATCCATCAGCCTAACCCCATCCAGTCCCATGGGTTAGCCAACCGCCCAACCACTGTAGTGATGGGATCCAATTAAGAATTTGGTTAGGTTTTGTCCCGGGTACCAAGGAAAAGAGTTCCAAGGCCCCCTAGCCGGAAGTTCATGCAAACATAAAACTAGTCACACCACTTACACACCCAATATGAAATTGCCTTTTTCTTAGCATCAGCTAACTTTAAAACAATCCTTTAATGAAACCATTATGTCACTGATGACAATCCTCATAGTCTCTGGTTGAATCCTTATTTCCAGTCATTCATTCATCGGTATACTTATGGCATCATTGGCAACTAGAACGCTCACCACCTGTTCACTCAGGGGCCTTTTCCATAGTTCCTAGCTCATAGTAATCGGCAATATATTCATATAATAGAATGGAATCTCCGTGGAAGATCAGCAAGATCAACCCACAGATCCATATAAAAGAGCCATGGACTCATCCGTTGAGGACCAGCAAGGTCAATCAACCAGATCCATGCCCGGTTTCAGAAAACAACTCTTATTCCTTGTTCCAATATCTTCCATGACGCACGTGTGGGTATCTTCGGCGACCCAGAGCCCGAGCACCGTATGGTCAGCACCCTCTAGGATCCTTCGCAGGTGACCTAGCGCTTCACTCATAGGCCGCTTCCTTGGTCCCTCATCCACCGTACCGGAAGCTCACCATTTAAATCGAACCGAGGCTGGTCAAGACCTCGGTCGACCTTGCTACGGGAGACGTCCTCCATTGACTCTCCGTCAGCAGTTGCAACTTTAACAGTTAGGTCTTCATGACCTTAATCCACAAGAAGGTCAAAATGCTTCCCCAGCATTCTTGACATAAAACAGTCATTTACAAACAGTCACAAAATACAGTTTCTAAATCGAACTCTCGTCTTTCCACATTATCCCTCCTTAGTCCACATTACTTATTCCACATTCCATTCATCAATGTGTACTCATTCTCATCCATTTCCTCATATCGACGACACATTAATTCACATACACATTCACATTCACATCCATACATCCACATCTACATGCATACATCCATTTTTACATCCTCATTTATACATCCACATCCCATATCCACATTCATACATACACATCTGTATCCACATCCATACATCCACATCCACATCCATATTCACATCCATACATCCACATCTACATGCTTACCTCCATTTTCACATCCTCATTTATACATCCACATCCCATATCCACATTCATACATACACATCCATATCCACATCCATACATCCACATCCACATGCATACATCCACTATCACGTCCTCATTCATACATCCACATCCACATACATACATACATACATCCACATCCACATTCCACATTCACATCTATACATCCACATACATACATCCACATCCACATCCACATTCCCATTCACATCTATACATCCACATCTACATGATGAGATATATGCTGATAGTACATTAGTGCCCACAATTCTCAATGCATTTTCGGATTCTTATCAGATTTTTACCTCTACCCTTAGACTCATGATGAAGGGAAATCCAAATGCCCTTACATTTGATGAGAGCTGGTGTTAACCTATGACGGACATTGAGATGTACTATGTTTTACGTCATTAATTTAAATATTCTGAGTCATGGGCCGGGCTTGTCGGCACCATATGTTAAGGATGAAGGGATTGGGTGATCGCTGATGAGAGGCGCACCTTGAATATCAGTAGGATAAGGGTTAAGGTCGGCCGGCCATGTATGGGCGCCCAAGTGTGAACGGCCAAGTCACCTATAAGAGTCAAATGTAACCCTAAAATCCTCATTCTCATGTGTTGTGAATACAAGAGTGCTCTTGCCTTATCTCCTTGGTTTCCTTCTCCTGCTGCGTATGTGAGAGAGAGAGAGAGAGAGAGAGAGAGAGAGTGAGAGAGAGCGATCGAGCACTGTGTAGCGGCACGGCGCGGTGGAGAGGCGGTAGAGCGACGACGGGGCGGCTCCTTCTTCACTGCGACGTGGGAATCCTTCAAGGCGACGGTTGAGCGGTGAGTGACACACCCTTTGCATTCTGTTTGAGCTTCCTTCCCTGGTTGTATGCTTGCAGCCATTCGTGGCTCGCATACGGTGTTCGGCAAGTCCCTAGCTATGACCTGTGCCGTAAAAGCGCACATTTTTGGCGCCGCTGCTGCCGGGGAGTTGCCCTGCACCAAAGCTCCAGTTTGTAGCTCGAGCTGCTGCGTGAAGTTTAATTTACACTGCAGGAAAGCGACTGTGTGTTTGCTATTGAGGTATTTCTGTGTTTTGCAATCTATTTCTGCAATTTGTCTTCTGTATTTCTGTTTCATTTGTTATTTTTTCGCTCCGCGTGTGGGCGTGCATTCTGTTATCTGGTTTTCTGCATGTGAGGGGGGATTTCGGAATCCCCAGACCTATGCTGTGTGCGAATTGCACCGTGGCCAAGGCTGAACCCTAGATAGAAACCCTAGAAAACTTATCTCCAAAAAAAAGAAAAAATTAATTTCAAAAAATAAAAAATAAAAAATAAAAAAAAAATTTATTTCTAAAGAAAAAAACCAAACGTGTGGAAAGGAAAGATTTTTTAATTGGAGAATTTTTTTTTGAAAAGAACCCCAATTGACCCCGACCTCGGCCTCGGTCTTTTGATATATATATATATATAGGAGAGTGAGCCTCCATAGCTTTCTTTCAAGTGAGAGCTTGTGGGAAGTTGTGTCCTATATGTAGCCCACTCCCCAAGGAGTAAAGTGAGCATGTGGGATAAAGCCCTCACCCTTTCCTCCACAAGCAAATAGGCTTTTGCCCCTTCCCCCATAGGAAAACAGACTGTTTTGAGGACCACAGGAGCTCTAGATAGGCGAACACGGTGCTGTAAAGCACGCTAGGATCCTTTAAACGATACGTTCGTTTCGAGCTATCACATGCCCTAGTCCAAGTTCGACCGTAAGTAAGGGGGTCAAAAACGAGTTAAAAACAATCTAAAAACAAGTAAAAACGGGGTGCGAAACACCTAAGAAACCACTTGTGTGAGTTTCAAGGGTAGTTACCAATGCACGTAGGGTACCCACGTCACATGCATCTACGTTCTGGTCAGGTGCTAGAGCCTGAACCACTAGAAAGCGTTTCAATTTACGCAGGCTTACACCATCCCTCCACGTTGGCACCTTGGCCTTCGGCTGGAACCCAAGGGAGTGCAACCCAAGATCTACGAATAGTGGATAGTGACTCGTCCTCTGACTCAGAAGCCATGGAAGGACACCCTACCAAGAAACCTGACCACCCACTTTGTTTAATGAGGGCCCTACTGAGCTACCACATTCCGATGCTCTTCCTAAAGTAGAGGTCCCTAGGAGCCAATCCATAAGAAGTGACATTGCGTCCACTTCAAGAGAACCGTTTGGCACACCAAGTCTGGATGGAATATTTCTCAATGAAAATTGGGAATATGATCTACACACAGAGACTCTAACTGACCTATACACGGGTTACACATACCATGTAGGTTGGTTAGAAGTCCTACGATCTACATCTAGCGCCACTAATCTAGAGGAGTAACAACAAATGATATGTGAGGTTATTCATAGAATTATCCAAATTGAGAGGCAATATAGGGGAGTGAACTTAGTTTCCACTGGCCCTATGAGATTTTTGGATACGGGCAAGGCCAAACAACTAACCCTATCACAATTGGAGACTCCCTCGGTGAGTCCCATAGACCCCTCGTATGTTGTTTCGCCTGGAGTCTCAATGCAGGTTGAGCCCACGAGCAATAACTTTAGCTTTCCAACCTTGGCTCAACTTTTCATTAAGGAATCCACACTGCCTACCCCAATGATGAGCATGACAGAAAGCGCACCTGTTACCACTGTAGTTAGTACGACACCGCTACCTAGTGGAACAATACCTACAACAGTGCGTGCCAGTGCCTATCGACCCTATGTACCTATCGCTACTTATGCTCATGTAGCTCCTACGCCTCTTAGTATGCCAATGGCGTATGCTCCACGATTGCCTTATCACAACCCTTATCCAAGAGGAGCTAGGCCTAGCCACATATCATATCCTACGTCATTTGCCAACATACTCAGACCAACGCCAACTCCTATCAGCCAGGCTATCCCAGAAGTGTCTCCACCAGCTATACCTGCTCACCTAGGTGATCTCGCAACGTTCAGACGATCGGACGATCTATTGCGAAAAACATGCAGGGTATGCCTGAGAGAGAAAGGCAGTACAAGTGGCTAAGCTCACTCAAAACTTCAGTGGTAACGAGGATGTTAGGAAGCACATTGAAGTCTTTGAACACTTGTGTGATTCCTTGGAAGAGCACAATGAGCTGCATAAGTGTAAAGCCTTAGGCTTAACCTTGAGTGGGAAGGCTGGGGATTGGTATCAAACCTTAAGGGTTGAAGAGCGCACTCACTACCCCACTCTCAAGAGATTGTTCTTGAAAGAATACATACGTGAGGGTGTGCTTTGGGGAGTAGCATCTCAACTCCAAAAAGCTGAACGTGAGGAAGGGGAGTCAGTGAGAGACTTTATAAGTCGATTGAAGGGGAGTAGCATCTCAACTCCAAAAAAGCTGAACGTGAGGAAGGGGAGTCAGTGAGAGACTTTATAAGTCGATTGAAGCATCTAAATTCTCGCTGCACTTTCGATGAGCGCTTCAATAACAACCAACTACTCGATAGATTCATCCGAGGATTGCGCCACGAGGATATATACAATGGCCTAGTCATTAGAGGTCTTACAACGTGGGAAGCAGTCACTGCCAATGCAATCTAGTTAGAAGACAACTTGATGATTGCAGGTAAAAAGGTGTCTTCGGAGACAAAATTCGTTAGTTCGCAAGTATCTGGGCACGAGCCAATGACGGTGAAACCTATTGCCAAGGAGCCCAAGATATCTGAAATGTGTGTGAGACCGACCTTACTAAGGCTCTCCAAGAATACTTTAGGGGTAATCGAGCTCCCCAGAATAGCCATATGTACCCAAGGAGAGAGCAACAATGGTGTTCGGTGTGCTTAGGACCACATAGCACGAGTGAATGTCCCACATTCAGAGTCAAATTCAATGGGAATTGCAATGCATGTGGTAAGTACGGCCATCAATCTAAGGATTGCCTAGTACTTAAGCGAATGTTGGCAAATCAAGCACCACTAGCCTGGTCAAACACACCTCAAGTACCCGCGCTAATGTCTTCACAACCTGTTGAGCAACCGTCACAGCACATAGTTCCAAGGAATCCGAATGTAGTCCAGTCTGTGCCGTTACCACCGCCAGTGCTAGGACCACAACCCCCACATCCAAGGATTACCTCAATAAACCAGATGGGTTGTGAGTCACATAGTGCGTGTGGGGATTATGAAGAGGAGATAGACCCCACTGCTCCATACAGGATTGATACGTTTGAAATGATTCCCCAGTACTACATGGAGGATCATCTCGGGCAAGTCAAGCCTGTATATCAAGCGACTGCTCTCGCCACAAGAGGGCAAAACCTTAATACCATGGCAAGGAGACCACCTCTTCAATGCTATGAGTGTGGTGGACCGCATCGTGTAGCGGAGTGCCCTAATACGCTACAGAAGATCGCTACTCAGATGCAACCAAATCAAGGGAGCACATCAGGAATGCCGGTACTTACATGTAATCGTTGTGGCATAGATCATTTGATTGCTCAATGTCCACATAATCCTAATGCACCCAAGATTACGCCATTGAATTTGGTTGAGGTCACCAACCAAGCACAAGGAACCACACCCGTTGTACCCGCGAATGTAGTTACACGGTCAATGCTTCAAAATCAAAACTACATTCTTGAAGAGAGGGATACTGCATCAATCGCTCAGGCAAAGAAAAAGAAAACACGGCGGAAGAGATCGCTTAATGCCACGAGCTCCAAGCCTAGTTCAAAGACTAACATAGGGACAGGAGACGACCCCGTGTATATGAATGATCTTGAAGATGATTCTGATTCAATAGAAACCATGGGGACCAAAGCCACTACCTTAAGGGAGGAACCCACTCGGGAGCTCAATGAAGGAGAATCAAGCGAGTACATAAATAAGGGGAAACAGAAGGAAACTTCCTCGGCCCCACAACCAAGTCAGTTAATGCCCTCTCGACCACCCAAACTGACTGAGACTCCCCAAGACAAGCCACGTGGGCCAAAAACCCTCAAGAAAAAGATTGGAACTTACCCAAACCCAGTTGAGGAGATTGAACAAGTGCAACACTTAAGGGTTTTGGTGGAAGAAACACAAAGAGAACTGGAGCCAAACCTGAGAAAAGTCAAAATTCCAGACACAGTGTTTCCTACGCAAGTTCAGCCTCACAGGAACCATAAACCGTTAGCTATACCTAGTATCATTCGGGAAGAAAGTGAGGATAGGACATCAAGAAGTGGGCAAACACCCTTCTTGCTGGAAAGGATGTTTAGTGAGGGAATGCCTGACCCCATTGAAGAGGAAGTGATTCCATCTTCAAGGAGCGATATCTCGAAAAGTACCATTGAATGTGTCCAAGCTAATGGATTTCATGTCCTCTGAGATCAGAACCACGATCATATCCAAATTATACGGAGATCCTGAGCTATTCTTAGCTCTGCGGGCATTTCTCAATGGAGAACTAAAGGCGGGGTTACCACAATTTGCAAATATGGATAGACCCGACACGCTTCAAGATGAGGAACATTGGGATCTACAACCCAACCTAGATGAAGACTCGGTCGTTGAAATACCTGTGAACAAGTTGGGACAATACTTTGAAGGGGACGAGTCTAATGCAACCCTCCCCACTACTACCAAGGGATTAACTCTAAAGGGAATCCTTGATGGTGGTGCTGGAGTGAGCATTGTGACTAAAAACTGTTGGGAATCTATGGGAAGACCTCACCTCGAAGTCACAAACATAGTGGTTAAGATGGCAAACGGAACTATTGCTAAACCTATTGGAATGTTAAGGGACCTTAAGATCAAGGTCCTGGGATACAAGGTAAAACACACCTTCATTGTAATGGATTTCTCCAAGCATCCTATGTCATATCAAATGATCTTAGGACGTCCTTTCATGAGGGAAGCATAAATGGTACATGACTGGTCGAAAAACCATGTCTACCTACAATTCCAGGACTCTGTCATTCGAGTTGATCTTGAGAATGGTCGTGCACATCCTTTAGGAAGCAAGGTTATCATCGATAATCGATCGGATACCACTATTCACTCTGCCCCATTAAGATATTGCTATACATGCAAAAAAGAGACTGATGATGGGAAAGATTCTCCTTATATGGATGTCCTACCGGGTATGACTGAGTCGGATAACGTGGATTGCGTACACCTAGCGGCAACCATAGACACATGGGGGAATAGAGGCACAAGCTGGGTAACACCTGAGGGGCAAGATATGCCACCGTTAGTGCCAATAAACATGATAGGTGTTATGCACTTGACTCCTGATGGCGAGGAAGTGGCAAACTCCCTTGACAATGACAGTAGCAAAGACTCTGACCAATGCAACTCTAAGTCATCTGAATCTCAAGAAGAAACTGACTCTGAGCCTGATGGGAGGGATGAATCAAATATTCACCCAAATGTGGAAGCAAGGTGCTCAAGGCCTAGGACAGTGACCTCCTATAGTTCATCCGAGAGTGAGGGGGACACAAGTGAAGATCGACCAAGTGAGTTCGAATCTGATAGAAATAAAAATCAAAAACTTGGTAAGAAGAAAACGAGACATAAGCGCCAATGCTATCGAGCTAATGTACGCACTGCAATAAACAAGGAAAGATCCACTGCAGAATGGCTTAGTTATGTAGGAGCCATTGACGCTCATCGAAAGATAGTGGATAATTAGGGACAATACCTCCAAAGTGTCATGTGGTGTATTCCGCAACCTCATGACGTCGCCCAATTAGAAATCGAAGAGAAGCCAAAACTAAGTCGTACTGCAAGAAGGCGGCAAAACCAAGAGTTGGCTCAGTAACAAAAGGAAGCAAAATTGAAAGAAAAAAGCCTGGCACAACAAGAACCAGTAGACTTACACCCCGCACCCGAGCATTTCAAATCATTCACCACAGGGGGGAACGTAAAGTGGTCTACACAAAAGCCCAACGAACGCCTACCAATGGGAGTAGCGGTGTCTACGATGGCCCTGTGGGTAGTTAAGGAGATAGACTTAGCAGATCCGGGTGAGGAGTCTAAACCAGTTTTTATTGCTCAAGACCTCACCAAGGCGGAAGAAGCTGCACTTACGAAGCTTCTTAAGGAATTCAAGGACATATTTGCCTGGACATATCATGATATGAAGGGTGTTCCACCCTCGGTGGTGCAACACACGATTCCAATGATTAGCACTGCTAAACCAGTCTAGCAACGTCCCTACCCAATGAATCCTAAGTATGCAAAGATTGTACAAGAGGAAATTGAAAAGCTTGTAAAATGTGGATTCATATACCCTATTGAGCACTCAGAATGGGTTTCTCCGATAGTCATCGTACCAAAGAAGAATGGGAAACTCAGAGTGTGCGTTGATCTCAAAAAGGTTAATGCAGCCACCAGAAGGGATCATTACCCCTTGCCATATTCTGAACATGTGCTTGAAAGAGTGGCAGGCAAAGAGGCATATAGCTTTTTAGATGGGTACTCGGGTTACAATCAGATCACAATTGCAATCGAGGACCAAGCTAAAACAGCATTTATCACGGAGTTTGTAGTGTTTGCCTTTCGCGTCATGGCTTTTGGCTTGACCAATGCACCTGCAACATTCCAACGATTGATAAACACGGCCTTTAAGGAATATCTAAGGGACTTCTGTGAAGCTTTCTTAGATGATCTTTGTGTTCATTCCTCTTGGGACGAGCACTTGATGTGTTTACGAAAAATATTTGAAAGGTGTAGATTATATCGCATCTCATTGAATCCTTTCAAATGCCAATTCTGGGTTAAACACGGAGTTATCTTAGGACATATAGTGTCCAAAAATGGGATTTCCACTGACGAGAGTAAAATCAAGGTCATTCTGGAATTGCCCCCACCCACCAACTATAAGGGAGTCCAACGCTTTATGGGCCACGTTGGTTATTATCGAAGGTTTATTCTATTCTTCGCCGAGATAGCTCGACCATTGTATAAGCTTCTCATCGAGTTTATTTGGACCGAAGAATGTGACCGTGCCTATGAGCTATTAAAGAAGGCCTTTGGCGAGTGCTCCAATCTTGAGAATGCCTAATTGGGATTTACTCTTCCATGTGCATATTGATGCATCAAACTTTGCTATTGGGTGTGTGTTAACTCAACCTGGAGAACACAAATTAGACTACCCCATTAGCTTTGCCAGTCGCCAGTTGAACGATGCTGAGATGAACTACACCACTACGGAGTGAGAAGGGTTGGCAATGATATATGCAGTAAGGAAATTTTGTTATTACCTCCTTGCCACCAAGTTTGTTTTCTATGATGTGGATCATCAAGCATTGTTGTATCTGGTAAACAAACCATGCTCCACAGGAAGAATCACACGATGGCTATTGATTCTTCTTGAGTTTGATTTCACTGTTGTTGTGAGACCTGGCAAAAAACATGTTATGGCTGATCATTTGTCTCGCATACCTAATGGTGAGGCTCCTACGGGGTTGACGATGACTTACCTGACACTTCCTTGTTCATGGTGGAGACAATGCCTGAATGGAGTGAGAAGACTGTTATCTTTTTGGTTAATGGCTTTCCACCTAAGGAGCTTCGTAAAGATCTAGCTCGAAAGCTAATCAAAGAATGCGAACCCTATTGCGTGATAGCTGGGACTCTTTATAAAATAGGAAAGGATGACGTTCTTAGGCGTTGTGCCCGAGAGGATGAGTATCTATGCATTTTGCAAGAGGCACATATGGGTGTAGCCGGTGGTCACTTCTCAGGAGACTTAACTGCGCGAAAGATCTTACAATCAGGGTATTGGTGGCCCACTATGTTCCAAGATGCATCATTCTTTGTGAAGGGTTGCGATGAATGCCAAAGATACAAGAAACCCCAGCGGAAAGATCAAATGCCCCTACATCCGATCAAAGTAAACCAACCTTTTGAAAAGTGGGGTTTAGACTTTGTAGGTCCAATTAGTCCAGCGGCCCGAAACACACAATCTCGCTATATTATTGTGGCCATTGACTATATGACCAAATGGGCTGAAGTGAAAGCGACACGTAAGGCAGATGCGAGGACAACAGCCAAGTTCCTCTTTGAAAATATAATCACACGCTTCGGTTGTCCTTTTGAACTTGTGAGCGACAATGGGACGCATTTTATAAATGACGTGATTAAGGAGCTCACAACAAATTTCATGATATCCCATCATAAATCTACTCCTTATTATCCGCAAGCGAATGGCCAAGCCGAGAGTACCAACAAGACCTTAATCTCTGTTTTGACAAAGACAGTTGAAGCTCACTGTACGGATTGGGATCTAAAGCTTACGACGACATCTTTATGGGCCTATCGTACTGCGTACAAAGTGGCTATTAATTGCACACCATTCAAAATGGTATATGGCCAAGAAGCAGTCATGCCGTGGGAATTTGTCATTCCAAGTCTTCGTGTTGCTACTCAAGAGGGTTGGGATGGTAATCCCTTAGCAGAGCGTCTGTATATCCTTGAGCGGCTAAACGAAGAAAGACAATTGGCTGTGTACAATGCCCTTGTGGTGGAGAAGGATAGAAGGAAAAAATGGTTTGATTGCCACCTAAAGGACAAGGACATCAAGGTTGGGGATAAAGTCCTGATGTATGGAGTGCAAAACGAAAAGAAGAAGCTCAAATATGCTGGTAAGGGATCGTATAGAGTATGTGAAATTACCCCGCAAGGTACCATCAGAGTGGAGACTCTCGACGGAGTTGAAACCATTGGATTCTTTAATGGGAGTAAATTCAAAAGATACTATGACCCCCTGAGCCAAGAGGAGTTACATGCAATCCATCAAAAGAAGAGAGCTAAAGAACAAGCTGAGCTTAAAAAGATACAAGCAAGAGTTGAAGCCAAAGAACGTCAACAGCGTGCTAGGCGACAACGAGAAGCCTTGGGAATTACGCAAGTATTTTTCGAGGAGGTAGAGGAGGATTCACTGGAATCTGACCCACCTCTAAGATACCCAATTGAGTTACAGAGTCCTTACGGGGAGGTGCTGTATAATGCATTATTGGATACAGGAGCTCAACACAATTTGCTATCATATGGCGTGTGGTGTCAACTTGGAAAACCACCTTTATCCAAGAGTGCTATCCAAGTTAAAGGAATTAACAAGAAGAAAACCCCTGTCTCAGGAATTCTGCACACTCCGGTTGCCTATGACAAGGGGACCGTAATTCAAAGCTTTTTGGTTATGCCTACTGGTACCATGGAAGGGACTGTAAACTTAGGGTGCAAATGGATGATGGCCACCAAATGCAATATTGATTGGGTAACCAGACGAGTCACGACGCAAGAACCAACACTCAATCTGACCGCTCAAAATCCCGCTACTAAGCCATCGACTCTGGACAAAAGGCTGGATAACAAAAAATCACAAAGTCCAGTGGCAAAACCATCTTTGATTGTTTGCCACCCCTCTAACGCTTCAACGCCAAGAGTGGAAACAAGCAAGGTGGTCTCTAAGGTTCCGCTTACTATGCCAAAGAGTATATACAAATGGGCCCCAAAAGCTTCGTTAATAGTTACTTCCCCTGCTCAATCTCGTTCAGACAAGAAGCCTCGTAGAAGGAAAGCAGCTACCCACCCCGAGAAAGGGCAATGTAACATCACGATGGAGCTACCCACCCGAGAAAGGGCAATGTAACATCACGATGAATCCCTAAAAAATTATTAGTAGCCCAAGGGTACTACGAGGGGAATGACCAGATTTGGGTCCCTAAACATAAGCTGAATCCCTCTACATCACCTATAAAAGCTTGCAAACCAATTGTTGCCACCCCAACGACAATTCAAGACCGTGGTAAGGAAAAGGTAACAGAGTGCTCCGCACCACTTCTCCCAGAGCTAGTTTGGGTTCCCAAACGATATCGATCAATACCACCTAGCTCAGGAAGGGGGGAGTCACATGAAGCTTCTAGCTCTTCATGCCAAACACACATTGATACAGAAGTTTCTTCATGCTCTACACCTACTCTTGTCAACACCCAACAAGAGACCAATGAGTCTATGTCTCCCTTTGTAAAAGTATCATCGAAAACCATTTCCTCCATTCGTCAATGGGAGCGTACACTACCATCTCTGCAATTGGATGTGGCTACAAGGGTCATAAAAATCTATTTGCCCACATTACAACCTATGACCCGCTGGACAAATTGGTTCCAAGAAGCTGCAACATCATTGCAGAAAATATGATCTACCCAAGGAAAGGGGAAGCATGTACTCACGCTCAACATTCTATTGCTTCCTCCCTAACCTTCTCCCCTGACCATGTAATTGCCAAATTCAAGGGGATGTATATATATAGCTTCATATATAGAAAAGAAAAGAAAAGAAAAACAAAAAATAGTAAAAAGAGCAAGAGCACAAAAAGAGGAGAAATATCCGTATACAATTAGGAACTAGATTGACCTGTCTCATAAACCTACTGATGCTATATCTGTGTTTGCAGATATGGCAAATGCAAGGGCATCACACACTTCATCCACCTTTGGTGAGAGGTATCATCTATACCTTTCTCAGATATTTCACATGTGCTATCCTGTAATTGAAACTGAATGGGATCATATAGATGTACTAGCCAGAGAGAAAAATGTTGAAGAATTAGAATGGCTAATTTGCCTATTGACCATGACTGACCCCTACTTCGAAGAGGACATATCCCTGATAGCCCAATGCTTTCCTTTTCCACAAGATGACTATCCTCGCATGGTTACATTCTTGATGAGTTTATGTGGATGGGAAAATGAAAAGGAAATCTCTGACAATGATGAATGGATGGATGAAACTCATGGCACTACTGAGGTTGACTTTATTTATTTGGATGATGCAGATAGAGGCTTAGTCTTAGGGCTAGAGCCAGGACTCTACAACATCCTCTTACCGTATCCTTAGTAGTAGTGTGGTGACTGGTAGGTAGGTTAGTGTTTTCAAGTTGTTTCTAGTTTGGAGTCCTTAAACGAGTCTTTAATTTTTCACACTGATGTGCCTCTCGAGGTATAGTTCTTGTTAATTGACTGTACAGGTTAAAAAGTTTGAGGTGGGTTCGCTTTCAAGTCTTGAGACTGCCGCAACATTCATCAAAATATATCTACATCAAATTGCAAGCTGTCTCGTCAAATCAAGGAGATCTCCAATTTCAGGTGTAATTCTTCCATGCCCACTCTCTTAAATTTTTTACTGTTCAATTAATTGCATGAACTATAATGCATGACCACATGGAAATTGTCAATGTACTACTTAGTTTTTGAAGTTGCTTGACGTGCTAGTGTAAATCATTAATGAGCTTAACCTTATTGGATATATTCCTGAGAATGCATGACGTCTTTAGTTAACCTTGGAATACGATTGTCTTAGGTCTAGGGTCAAACCATCTTAATGTTTGACACCTGGCCATGTGTGTGTTGACCTCTAGCTTTTACCCCTTTGTCGAAAGGATGCAAGACAAATTATAGTTCAGGAGCGAAGATCAAAAGAAATAGATTAAAAAAAAAAAGCCTACAATAAATGGCAATACAAGTCTATGATGTGCTTTAATGTTGGCCTATCGCCTTATTGATACTTGGTAGGCGAGGAGTATTCTACTCCAGACCGATGCCTTGGTTGGTAAGGGGTAGCCTTGCCTAAAGTGAGCTAATAGATTCCTGGATAATGCCTTGTGTTAAACATGGTACCAGGATCAATGTTAGTTTTGCCTTAGGAAGGTCGCCATTGTGTGTAAAATTTATCACGTGCATTAAGAAAAAAAAAGGCGAAAGGCTCCTGTAACTCTGATGTTTCTTGTGTCCCTAGGCTCGTGGTATTAACTTGTTCTTAGAGTAGACATAGTGTGGTCATCGGTTTATTTATTAAGCTTGGTTATTTTCCTTGACTTAGACCAGTTATAAACCTTGATTAACCTTTGACACCTTGCTAACTCTTGATTTACTTCCAATAATTTTAAACTCCTGTTAATTTGCTACACTAGCTCATTCATGTGACCCTTAAACTAAGTTCTCATAGCAACATCCATTGTGGTCTAACATGCTTGAATTTATACACTTTATATCTTTTGAATTCCAGCATACTTTCACTCTACTTCCCTTTTTGCAGACGGTCCACCACAACAACCCTATCAAGCTTACCATACCATAGCTTCCGAGGATGGAATCTAGATCAGGAAGGGGGGCATGTTAACCTATGATGGACATTGAGATGTACTATGTTTTACGTCATTAATTTAAATATTCTGAGTCATGGGCCAGGCTTGTCGGCACCATATGTTAAGGATGAAGGGATTGGGTGATCGCCGATGAGAGGCGCACCTTGAATATCAGTAGGATAAGGGTTAGGGTCGGCCGGCCATGTATGGGCGCCCAAGTGTGAACAGCCAAGTCACCTATAAGAGTCAAATGTAACCCTAAAATCCTCATTCTCATGTGTTGTGAATACAAGAGTTCTCTTGCCTTATCTCCTTGGTTTCCTTCTCTTGCGTATGTGAGAGAGAGAGAGAGAGAGAGAGAGAGAGAGAGAGAGAGTGAGAGAGCGATCGAGCACTGTGTAGTGGCACGGCGCGGAGGAGAGGCAATAGAGCGCGGCGACGGCGGCTCCTTCTTCACTGCGATGCGAGAATCCTTCAAGGCGACGGTTGAGCGGTGAGTGACACACCCTTTGCATTCTGTTTGAGCTTCCTTCCCTGGTTGTATGCTTGCAACCATTCGTGGCTCGCATACGGTGTTCGGCAAGTCCCCAGCTACGACCTTTGCGACAAAAGCGCATAGCTGGTTTCAATACTCTTGTAAGAGTAGTTTAGGCAAAACATATCTATTATGCGAGTTGGTGACCAAGCTTTTATTATCAGTCAGAAAGGCAAAGGTAAAGCTTCTTCACATGGTGGCTATAAGCCAAAATCAGAATCCTCAGGTAAGGATGCAGAGAAAGAAGGTGATAAGCCTAAAAAGAAGGGCAAGTGTCACTATTGTAGGAAACCAGGGCACTACATAAATGAGTGAAAGAAAAGGCTAGAGAAGGAGAAAAAAAAAGAACTGGGCATGGCTATGATGGCAGAGAAGAAGGAATTCGCAAGTTTTGCTCAAGATGATTGGGTATGAACTGTACATTGCAGTTATGACCCTTATGTTCATGATGTATGCATGTTAGTGGCAGAATCGGATGCTTGGTACTTTGAGAGTGGTGCTACTAAGCACATTACTTCACAAAAAATTTACAGTTATGACCCTTATGTTCATGATGTATGCATGTTAGTGGCAGAATCGGATGCTTGGTACTTTGAGAGTGGTGCTAGTAAGCACATTACTTCACAAAAAAATTTTGTTCTTATCTCTGGAATCTGTCCCAAGTGCAGGAACTGTCACATGTGCAAATGTTCCTCATATCTTGTCAAAGGAGTTGGTAGAGTTGTGCTCACTACTGCAAATGGAGGTGCATTTACTCTTTCTAAAGTTTATATGTGCCAGCAGGCATTAATAAGAACTTACTGTCAGTTTCAGCCTTAGCCTTGTCAGGCTTGATGGTGAAATTTGTGGATGACATATGTACAGTTCAAGATAGAAATGATGGTTATTCTATCATACCTCAAGTACCTTGTTTCATGGCCTATACAAGATGGATATATTTGAGAAGTTGTAGCATGATGCTTGCTCAGTCTCGACAACTTGTGTTATGAGTGATGCAAAATTATGGCATGCACGATTTGGCCATCTGAATTATGGTAGTTTGTTATGCCTTTAAAGGCATGATATGGTGTCTGAGTTGCCAACTCTTGAGACCCCTGCTAGACATGTATGTGAGGGGTGTATTCTTGGTAAAATGCATCGGGCATTATTTTTAAAGGATGGATCTGTGAGAGCTGTTAAGAAATTACAACTTATACATAGTGATGTATGTGGTCCTATGAGGACACCATCTATTGGAGGATATCTCTACTTTGTCATTTTTATTGATGATTACTCCAGATATAGCTCGGTGTATCCATTAAAGCGGAAGTAGAGGTTTTTATGAGCTTTAGGCACTTTTTATCCATGGCTGAAAATGCATGTGAATGTAAAGTTGGCACCCTTCGTTCACATCAAGGGGGGGAGTATATGTCTAAGGAATTTCATGCATATATGGTTGAAAAAGGCATAAGGCATTAATGTACAGTGCCATACACACCTCAGCAGCATGGTGTGGCTGAGAGGAAGAACATGTCCCTCATGGAGATGGCATGATGTATGGTGAAAGCCCAAGATTTACCTCATGGTTTTTGGTTAGAGGCAACTATATGTGGCAAACTATGTGTTGAACAAATGCCCTACCAAGGCCTTGCAGTCTAAAATTCCTTATGAAGCTTGGCATGGAAGGAAGCCTTCTATGGCTCATTTTCATGTTTTTGGTTATCTTGCTTATGCTCTTGTGCCTGAGCAACAACACAGTAAGCTTGATGATAAGGTAGTTAAATGCATATTTGTGGGATACAATTCATAAAGCAAGGGATATAGATTCTACCATCTGGCCTCAAAGCAGATTTTAGTAAGTAGAGATATTGATTTTGTCAAAAACTCAGTTCAAACCATGCTTTCATGCAAAAAACAATAGAATGCATGCTCACAGGACATGTTTGATTTGCTCCTACCTTTGTTTAATGGAGGGCAACCATATGTACAGCAATTGAATGCTCAACCAAGTGCTAAAATTCAGCCTTTGCAGGTGCAAAATCAGCCTTTTGATGAGGCAATTATTGAGGATGTAGTGGATGAGGAGAGAGCAGCCATAGAAGAATCTAGGCGTATGGCAGCTCCTTTACCTAGCAGAACTCGTACAGGTTCTCATCATGCAAATTATTCTCATGTGGATCATGTTCTCATTTCTACTTTATATGTAATGAGGAGGAACCTATTTCCTTTGAGGAAGCACAGGATGATGATCATTGGATGCATGCTATTATACAGGATGAGTATAACTCTATACTCAAGAATGACACCTGGTATTTGACAGATCTACCACAAGAAGGTCATTGGTACTAAGTGGCTTTACAAGTTAAAATGCAAAGCAGATGGTAGCATTGATCGTCTTGCTACAAGGCCAAACTTGTTGCAAAGGGGTATGCCCAACAAAAGGGTATTGATTATGATGAGACCTTCACACCCACATCTCGTATGACTACCATTAGGTGTCTCATTACTTTAGCAACACATCATGGGTGGAATGTACATCAGTTGGACATTAAGACTGCATTCTTGAATGGTGATTTATATGAGGAGGTGTATGTATTGCAGCCTCCTAGTTTTGCTGTGAAAGGAGAAGAGTCTAAAGTATGCAGGTTGAAAAAGGCTCTTTATGGCCTTAAGCAGGCTCCTAGAGCATGGTATAAGAAGATTCATGCATACTTGGTTGCAAATGATTTTTGCAACGGTCCAACAGAGAGTACCCTCTATGTGAAGAGGAGCAAGGATGCATTTTTGGTCATTGTTTTATACATTGATGACATGCTGCTCATCACGGGACTCGATATAGATTAGATTTCAATCTTTAAGGCTAATTTGTAGTCGTTGTTTGAGATGTCAGATTTGAGGCCCTTGCATTACTATTTAGGGATTTAGTTTATGTAGCCCAATGATGGCATTGTTATGTTGCAGTTTAAATATATACAGAAGCTATTAAAGAGGTCTAATCTTGAAGACTGTAAACATGTGGCTACACCTATGGAGACACGTACTCAACTTAGTCCTCAAGATATAGCACTCTTTTGATGCTAGTTTGTATCAGCAAGCTATTGGATCCCTTCTTTATGTGTGTAACACAAGGCCAGATATACACTATGCGGTCTCATAGTTGAGAAGATTTATGTATAGCCCAGGTACAAAGCATTGGCAGGCTGTTAAGCGGGTTTTTCGCTATTTACATGACACTCAGTATTTTGGATTATTTTATCCAAAGGGAGGTGAGTGACAGCTGCATGCTTTCAATGATTCAGATTGGGCTGGATGTTATGACACACGATTATCCACTAGTGGATTTTGGTTTCGCTTGGTGATTCTTGTAGCTGTGAAGCTGAGTACAAGGTAGCTTTTATAGCTACAATTGAGTGTGTGTGGCTTAGACGTCTTATGGTGGTTGATTTGGGTGTGGACAGTCATCTAGCACTACGATTTTCACACTGACACAGCTAGAGCGCATTGGTAGTTGCGAGGAAACCAGTGTTTCATGATTGCACTAAGCACATTGAGGTGCATTACCACTATGTGAGGGAAAGACTCTCTGTAACAGTAAAGATCAACTTGGTCTATGTGCCTACACATGAGAACATGGTAGATTTATTCATGAAGGCTCTTCCCTGTGAAAAGTTCAAAGATTTTCGTAAACCTTTGGGCTTACTACCTTTTCAGGATTAATCGGCCATACCCTGTACATGTTAACATCATCACTCCAGGGGGGAAATTGTACCATTATATGGTAGTGATGTGTGTGAAAACACTTAGGACCGCCGAGGTACTTTTTCCCTCACTAGGAGGCTTTTCCCCTGTGTGTATGTACACCCTCTTATCTACTCATTTTGGGGTGTGTACTTATCTTTTGTGTTAGTTTGTGTGATCTCAAGATTCTCTATCTTGTGTGTGTGCATTGTTGCAACCCTAACCCTAATTCCAACATGAGTTGCTCTAGTAGTGTACTAAGACCTTGTAGATGTTTGGACTGATCCAAAGAAGCAAATCAAAGAGGTTCACTGACATGGTATTTCCCCCTTGAGTAGATCTGCCACCACAGAGAGAAAGGTGTGGGCTATGATTTGGAATGTGGATGATAAAGGGGTAGGTGGATTGTTTGACACGGAAGGTTGCTTGTGGAGGTCTCTGAAGACCTGCAAGAAGGGTTGATCTATGACTGTGCGGGGAATGGGCAAAGCTTTATTATCTAGCTCATCCCCTTGTTGCTCTTGAGGCATGGCCTTCCTTTGAGATATGGTGGACCACTATGGTGGATCCTCATAGGTAGGTTTTCGGGTGATGAACACTCCGAGATTGGGAGAGGAAGGGTGGCGATTGGGTGGAGGATGTCATACATAAACTAAGTGGGTGGTTAGAGTTGGAAATGTGAAGTTGGAGGATGTGGATGTGGATGCCCTTTGCTTGGGGAAATCCCGCGTATAATGATTTCGGCAATGCCGACAGGGTGGAGCACCTTAGGAAGGGGATATCGACTTTGGAATGACCGTATTCCCCACATTTATAGAAAAGGATAGGACAATTGTGAGTTTGGGGAGGGCAAATAGGACGGTTCACGGGGGTTGTTGCCATGGTGGTTGGAGCAGGAGGATTTGGGATGATGAATGGTGGAAGGTGGGTCACCTGGGGAGTGGATGGGTAAAGAGGAGGTGTAGAAGAATGGAATGGTTCTAGAGTGGCAATGGCATCAGCTGTAGCATAATTGGCAAGTTTGGGGACTCCCAAGGCATGATGAGGAGGTTGTTTTTGTTGAAATATACAAGTGAATAGGGTGTGTGCGGGAAGAAGCCCTTAGCAAGAGGCTATAAAAGAGAATCTATAAATGTGAGAGAACCTGTGAAAAGGTGAGAAGTATCTACTGGGAGAGAATAAAGGGTAGCATGAGGAGATTTAGGAGGTGTGGAGATATTCTGGGAAGAGGTGGAGAGAATCAAGCAAAAGAGGTGGAGTGAATCAAGAAAAAGAGGTGGAGTGAATCAAGGAGAAATCAGTGGGATTAGATGCTTGGATGTAAACTCTATAAATTGAGGCATTGGCCTAATGAGAATTTGTTGGTTTTTGATTATCCATGCCTACATTAAGCTATCAGTTAATTGCTCACTAATCACATCTTAATTATCATCTAATATCTTTGTTAATGATGTTGATTCTAGCATTTGATCCATGATAGCTCATCACATTGCTGCAAATTTAACAATTTTGTTAATGGAGTTGACGGATCCCCTTGAGGTAGTAGCAATCTTTATCTTCATGTCCTCCTTTTTCACAAAAGGAGCAGTACTTCCTTTTTGGGAATTCTTGGATGGTGTGTCCAATTGGCATATAGCACACCATAGCCCCTTCTTGGCTTTGTGCTGGGTCTTCAAGTCTTCAATCTCCCTTTTGAGCAGGAGCAAGGTACTTTCCTCGCTAGAAGGTTTTTGGCTCACTTTGAGTGCCTCCAGCTCCCGCTTTTCAGCTGAGCATCGGGTTATCCTATTGTGTCACTATTGGATGTACAAAGCCGACATCATGCTTAAATATAAGTCATGCATTTTTAAGCTGGGAAGCTAGCTCCTAGAATTCCAACAATGTTGTTGGTGTGGGCCGACTCTCTTGAATCTTCTGCTGGGTGGATATGGGTGTAAGGCTTGTGCCACCCACTAACACACCATGAAGTCGCAAGGGCAAGTTGGTAAAGGTGGGCCACCAACAATGTGGTCCACGTCATGAGTTTTGACACTCTCTCCTCTGGTAGTAGTAGCAGTTGGAGCCTCCCTAGATCTTGGAGAATGCGGTCCTCATAGTTACTAGGATGGAAGGTCCGAAGGAAGGTGTCCTTTAGAGTGGTCCAGTCTATAAAGTGGTCGATTGGAAACTGAATGAACCACTAAACCACTTGTATACAGAAACTATAAAGTGGTCGATTGGAAACTGAATGAACCACTAAACCACTTGTATACAAAACCTTGGAGAGTGGTGGATGGAAAGAGAACCAAGAAGGCATCCTCCCACTCAAGACCTTGGCTCTTACAAATGGAGATGTGGTCATCATCCACATCTCCATCCACATCCCCAATGGATGATCCTTTGAAGGTGGGAAGTTTTACGTTGACTCGGCCCAGCACTGTGGATGGAAAGGGGTTTTGCATGCCAAGATGATTGGCTGGACTCGAAGGGTTGGCTTGGCCTCTCGGGTTACCGAGGGTGGGGTTACTAAGGCTAGCCACCATAGGAAGAGGTGGAAGAGGGTCTCTAGGTGGTACGTAGTTTGACCTCTTCTATCTAGAATACCATAGGCGCGTGCATCGAGCATGCAAAGAGAACGCAACTCAGAGGGAAGGGGCGAGCTATCAGGACTCCCAGTTTTGAGAGTTCCATTGGGCGTGCCAACTTATAGTGTACCTATAGGCAGAGCTGGTTGCTCAACACACTACATAGTGGCTCTTCTCTGGACAGTATGTCCAGAGTCCTTGACGCTCATGGTGCAACACAGAAGACACTACTATGTAGTGGAACACAACACAAGGAGAGACAAAACTGCAAAAGGAACGAGAACACTTGCACTACTCAGAGAACACTGATACATGTCCTTCACTATACCATGCACACTTAGCAAAGGTCATAGTGAAAAGGATGACACAGCTCAAGCTGAACACAGAACGCAGGGTACAAGTGGTATGAAGGGTGAGCATAAGGATGTCCTCCAAGATGGATGAAGAGGATGTCCTCCAAGAAGATGAGTGAGAGATGAAGAATGAAGGATGTCGGATCTCCTTCAAGATGAGTCGAGGGACCATATATGCTTGAGGGATCATATAAGCTTCAAGATGAGTCGAGGGACCATATATGCTTGAGGTCTAGTCGTGGGATCTCCTATCTTTGGTGAATGCCATGAGGTGGCATATGTAGCCTTGGTGGAATCTCCTATCTTTGGAGATGTTGATAGAGTGTCAGTCGCGGTGGCATCTCCTATCTTTGGTGGATGCCATGAGGTGGCATGTAGCCTTTGGTGGAATCTCCTATCTCTAGAGATGCCGGTGGAGTGTCAGTCGATGTCATTGGAGCCTTCAATGCACCTCCTTCTATCAGTTGTGGTGATGCGTCTCCACTTGATGATCCCAATGCTTGGCGCCTCACTGTGGACTGCCACCACACGGTCAAAAGTTGTTAGCAATGGTGGACAGTCCATGTAGACACCCTTGGTGGCTATAGTCTCCTTTGGTTTTGCTTGGGTTTTTTTGGTTTTCTCACATCAGTGCGTCAACTAAATCAAAATCCTCATCAGTCTCATTCATGTAGACTAGTTCATTAGATACTCCCAAGTTTACTCGTTCTATTTTCTCAGTAAGTTTACTCTCCTTTAAAGATTTTCTTCTTCTATTGCTCTTCTTCTTTTTGGATCCTACTATACCGAGGTAGCTTGGGTTTCTATGTTCTTTTCTATAGTCGGTGTGTTTTGAGCCATGAGTCTTGTTATTAGACTAGGGTTCCCTAATATTTTTTAGAATTTGGTTTCTTACCCTAATCATGTTGAGGGCTGTGATGGTGGGGACCATTTTGTTAATTTACAACGATTGACCTCATTGGGCAATCCTTGATCCAATGATCTATGCCACAAAGGTTGTAGGTTACGAGCGGCATGCTAGAAGATGCAACTTAAATGACTGTTGTGTGCTTATTGGGACATTTAACGACTTTGTGTAGTGTTAATGTCTCGACCTCTTCCTACCGTAGCTAGATGGTACACTGGTTTGACTCCTCCTCTAGCATCAACTACATAGTAATCAAGGTAAAAGTCTATGAAGTCTTCTATGACATGAGATGCAGTCTCAAACTTAACCTTGTACTTAGGATAGTCAACAAGTCCTTTAAAACCTATTTGATTAAGTGGTGTAATCCTTGGAGGTAAAATCGATGGGGGTAATGACACATTTGGTGCATTGTAAATTCCCTTGGAGATAGGTTGTGTTGGATACTTAATAGTGGGCTGAGATGTGGCAATAGGGACCATGGATTGTGGTTGTGGGGGTGTTGGTAAAGTCAATTGGGGTCTAGAAGTATTAGTGAGAGCTTGTAGGCATGTTCGTCATTGTGAAGCTTTATGACCATAGTGTCTAGAAAAAGTACAATTTCCACTATACCGTGTGCCCATAAGATTGGACACTCACTTGTTGTATGCTCTTGTCTGCTGTAGATTGAACACTATTGTAGCTCCGTCCTTGGGTACATCTGTATGTTCTCAGAAGCTTTGTTAGCTTTCATTCCCTCTTTGAGTGCTTTAATCTATGTTACATCTAGCTATGGGTTTAAAAATGGCGGTACTATGCCCAATAGCTTTGGAAGCAATAGATTTGGAATCAACGGCTCTTCCTCCTTTGATCATGAGGTTATCTTCTAGTTAAATGGCATTAGCTGTAACTTCATCCCATGTGGTGATTCCTCTAATGACCAAGCCATTATAGAGATCCTCACATTTTATCCCATGGATGAATCTGTACAAGCAATTGATTATCCAAAAAATGTTCATGGGGGGAGCAATGAGAATCGAAATGTTTAAGCCACCTAATGAAATCTCTAAATAGACTCTTCTTTCTCTCTCCTTGATTTGTGGAGTTGTGAAGCTACACTTCATAATGCTCCTTTGTGCATGAATTGCTTTAGGAACAATCTTTTAAGAACTTTGAAGTTCACGCATTCCTCAACCTTGAGAGTTATATAACAATCCCTAGATTTACCATGTAAAATTTTTGGTCTTGGCGATATTATTTCATTCTCCTAGGGACTCAATAGACTTGATCAAACACGTCTCCTATGGTCTCCATCCCCAATGAATTTATGCATTAGTTTGGCTATCTGTGCAACCCTTCCAGAATTGGTTCAGCCATCATCTCTCATTATAATAGGTGCCATGCTTTGAGCTACTACCACACTCTCCCTAAGGCTTGTGCAAAGGAAACCGGGTGTGTTGGTAGAGCAAGTGCTGGTATGACTCTGGAGGCATGGTGGGTACAACAAAGGGTGTCGGCATAGGTGGGTACAACAAAGGGTGTCGGCATAGGTGCAAGTGCAACATATGGTATAATATGAGGGTGTAGTGGTTTATATCCTAGGGAGGTTGGGCAAGCATCATATGGAGGTGACATGGATCCCATTGGTGCTACATAGCTAAGTAAGCATATAGTGGCATTGGTTTGGCGGTATCATTGTCACCCTAGGATGTGAGTTTGGTATATCTATATAATAGAGTGGAACACGGTAAACGGAGGTTGTAAAGTGGACACTCCTCCCATGGCTTGGTTGGCAAATGGCAACTGTATTAGGAGCATGAATTTTATACATAGGAGTGGAAGAAACTATGGTTCCATGGTAGCCGTGGGCATGCAGCTATGCGACATGCAATGATGTTGTATTAGTTTATAGGTGTTGTAGTTGGTGGTGTAGCACCAACCATTGGGTCAGGAAGTGTGCTAGCATTGTTTTCAAGTGGAGAGAACTCTAGGATCTAGAAAGGTGAAGCTCATGCTAGTATAGCTGGTTCTTGGGTTCCTATATGACCTTGTAAGATAGAGGGTGTAGTCTAATGTGTGGTATAGTCAAGTAACACTACAATAGAAGGACCTTGTGGGATTACAGGAGGTGTGACCCTTTCACTCATTGTGGATGGGGACTCTATAGAGCCTTGGAGGTCCCGACTTTCTCCAAAGGTCTTTGGATCCTTTCATGTTCAATGATCCTGTATATGCATTCACAGATGTCTCATAAACATTCCTCCTTAGTCATGGCTTCAGAGACTATTGAATAATCTCTCCCCAATAATTAACACCGTACATTTAGGCAAGTCCCAAAATGTATAAGAGTTTCTATTGTTGCATTGTACTTGACGTTGGTCTAGGATTTTCGCGCCTAGTTTCCTCTTGGAGGCATGTGCAATGTCACCACTCATGTCTTGGGTGTTAGGTATTACCTTCATAGTCATAGCTTTTGAGCTAATTGGGCCGCTAATCGTTGTTGTGCCAACCACAAGGTCTCTTCTTCTTTTGCTCTAGTAGCCTGAATTAGTGCCTCTAGTGCCTCCAATTCTTCCAATGTTCTGATGTCAAGCATAAACCCTTGGTTGAGTAACAATAGGTGCAGTAGAGCTACTTGGTTAGAGATATCAATGTGGGTGCTTCCTCCTTGCAAAATGAGGCTACATTTGATGTTTCTAGAGTCAATCTCAACTCCTCCATTGATGGGCTAGTATGTGTTGTTGTAGAGTGGTTCAAAGATAACAATGGAAACTAAACCTTTGAGATAATTGGCCATATGACCAAACAGGTTGGAAGCCAATTTGGCTGTTACAGTTGGGGAAGGGCTTCCGCTCCCCAAATCTTGAGAACCTTCCATTGAGTCAAGTTTGGACAAGGTGCCACTGGTGGTGGCAAGTGGACCCTGTAATATACTAAATTGGGTTCTAATCAAGAAGGTTCAAAGCCTATAGTAGGTTGGTATGTCCCTATCTCACACGGATGCACTGTCCTCTAAAACATGTGCAAACCATAAGTGTATGTGACTTAGGGCTGTTGGTCTCTGGGGCAAGGAATTGAATGACCAATTTTTTTTAAATTTTTATTTTGTTGGTATGTTAGAGAAACTTGTTCAAAGTGGGTTTCAAATAATTCTGAATACTTTGAGAAGGGTTGTGTATACACTTTTTTTGTGGTACACCCAAGTGAGTTTGTATATGCAAATTTCAAAACTTTTGGGGTGTTGTAAAAGTTATACTAACGTGATCACCCGGCGGCCTAAAACATGTATCTAGAGTGCTTTTCTATTTTTTTGGCTATCGAGTGATACTTATTTCTTTTCTATTTTTTATTTTTTAAATTTTAAATTTTTATGATTTTGGTTTCAATTTTTCATTTCACAGATTATCTGAAAAGGGGTGGTGTCAACATTTTTGGATTTTTCCTAGAATCCTTATTTGACTTGGGGCCTAAAAGCTTGCACAAATTAAATGTGACTAGCTAGCCAACTAAAGCTAACAACTAGTGGCCCAAATTACAGAGAGATTAAGCCAAGTTAATCTATGTTATTAGTACTAAGATAAAAAAGCAAAAAACATGCAAAACATAAAAATTAATTTGTTTTGCAAATCCTTGTTTTTATCCCAAATTCTCCATGTAAGGAGTCAAAATTAGAATAATCCCCATGCTTGGAAACTAATTTTTATGTCTGTTTAACGGAATTGATTCGATTTCAAGCTCAAATTACTATTCTTTTCTGTGTGAAAATGAAAATGAACAAAAAATAATAAAAGTGCAAAAATTGACCAAAACAAGAATTGTAGAAATTAAAAGACACACCGTTTTAAGAGTAATAAGAAAAACTAAACATAGATTTCTCAAGATAACAATAAAATGCAATAGCAAACAAAAACAATGCAACAAAATAAAGCTTTTTTTTAATTACTTTATTTCTAATTCATTCTTTTGAAAAACTAGAAATATAACAAAATTAAACCATTCATAAGTAGAAATATAACATAATTGAACCAAAATACCCAATGGCTAGGTGGTGGGGTTAATTACTTGATTTCTAATTCATTCTTTTGAAAAACTAGAAATATAACAAAATTAAACCATTCATAAGTAGAAATATAACATAATTGAACCAAAATACCCAATGGCTAGGTGGTGGGGTTATTCCTCAATAGTGGCACCTTTTTTGGTAGATCCTTGCACATGGGAAGGGCATAGGAAACTACTCTTGTTCGTGAGGCTTTGCCTCACCACACCCTCAAGAGCATGTGGAAGCTCAATTGAGAAACCAATATGCCATGGTCTAGCACACAAAGCACGGTCAGGGTGTGTCACTCACCTCATAAACTCTCGTGGCTCGCCGATCCTCCGTAGGTAGCATCGTGGGGAAGAAGCACTCAAGAGCTCGACCTCAAGAGCATGGTTGGGGTGTGTCACTTACCTCATAAATGCTCGTGGCTCACTGATCCTAGGTAGCATCGTGAGAAGAAGCACTCAAGAGCTCGACCTCCTCGTCTCACTGTTGCACACCCCTTCACCGTGGCCGAAATTGGCCTAGTGAATCAACACATGTGATCACTGATATACGGCACACTAGAGGAAGCAAGGAGGTTGGCACTATCTTAATCCTCAACTAGTCACAAGTCACATAGGAGTTCAATCCAAGTGGTCTATACCTTGTCTCCTTGTGATCACCCAATGTGGTGAGAATACATTACCGCACTTTGAGAAGTCTGTTCCCCCCAAGTACATGCCAATCAGGTCTTACTGCAAGTTCATGGTAATGGAAGAAGGATAAGGCCAACCTACAACTTTCCTTACTTTGATGAACACACTCTCCTCACTCAAACTTGGAGTACCACAAGGCTAGGCTATGGAAAGCTTATTAGAAAAGTGAAAATGATTATATCTTGTTCATTGTGAGATTAGGGAAACCATATGCACTTATATACCATGGCTTCTTTCACACTATACTTATTATTGTCCATGCCCATGGTCCCAAGGCTTTAGCCCATAGTCCCAACTATTTAGGCATTATTTACATGGCCCATGGACTCTACATTATAAACCCCCTTTCAGTCTTAAATGCATTTTTGTACTCATCTCCCTCCTTCATGCGAATTTGATGATACCTTGATATCAAATCAATCTTGGTAAAAACACTTGCACCTTTGAGCTCATCAAGTAGATCATCAGTCTTGGGTATTGAGCATCTATTCTTGATTATGACCTTGTTGAGATCCCTATAGTCAACATACATCCGAAAAGATCCATCTTTCTTCTTCACCACCAATAAAATGAAAGAAGCAAATGGTGAATGACTACGCTTAACCCATCCCATTTCCATGCGCTCCTTAACTTTCTTTTCCGCTTCATCCCTCTCTACTTTAGAAAGGTAGTACAGAGGTTCACTGGGCTCAAGCTACTCATCATGATCAACATCTCTTCTTAGTGGCACAAGCATTTAGGCATGTCAAGGACATCCTTGTACTCTTCAAGAAGCTTTTTCATGCCATCATGATTCACTATTTTTTCCTCATTTTTAGAATTAGTGCAAAGATGCATATATATAGCTCTCTTTCTTAAGCTCGCACTTGAGTTGAGTGGCATTGATCAATGGAAGCTTCTGCACACTATTCCCAAACAAGGTTACCATGCTTTCCATGTGCATAAAACTCATAAAAATCTTAAAATCCATGACTCGGCCCAAGTGATGCAAGCCAATCACAACCCAACACCACATCAGCGGTCCTAACTCAAGCACTCTCAAATCCATCATGCAACTGTATTCCTTTGAGAGCATAAGATTTGCATTTGGGAAGATCATATTTCATTCCAAGCCATCACCATTAGCCACTTGCACTTGTGACACCTGATGGGTTGCATTCTCAACTTTTGCAAGGACTTTTGATTCACAAAACTATCCATACTTCCACAATCAACAAGTACATGTGCCACTCTTCCATCCAATGCTTCCCTTGAGATGCATAGTTTTATCACTTTTGCATCCCGCAAATGCAAGGGTAAGGCACATAACTTGGCATCTTCATTTTAAGATTCCAAAACACACATAGTTATATATCCATCATCATAATCTAGTTTTTCATTACATTTGCCACACCTGGATCAAAAGGAAACTCACCCTTAGGCTCATGGCATCTTGCCTCCATTGTTTTATAGCAATCATCTTCCTCCATCATCTCATAGAAATCATCAAATATTTTAGTATCTTCCCCCACATCTTCATGATTAGCTTCGGTGAAGGTCAAGCTCAATGACATTTTCTTTACCTTGCAAACCTTGAAATGCTCCGTATTCCACTTCTTGCCACAATTTTAACATAGATCCTTACTCTTTAAGTCATTGATCTTGTCTTCCTTGAGTACGGTGCTCTTGTTGACCACATCTGAAGGCTTGTGATCACCATGATTTGACTTTTGGGTTGCGCCACCGAATCTAAAATTTCTTTTTTCTATTTAGTACTCTCTCACACGCTTGTATAGTTGTTCCAAATCATACCACTTAACAACAAGTAGATTCTCCTTTCAAAAGATTTGAAATGAACGTGTCATGCATTTCCTCCTTTGAAGGCATCCCAAGTGATCACATAGTTGTTGGTGCTAAGATGTTGCCACCAAGTGTGAGCATAGCCCTCAAGATGCAAAGTGGCATGGTACACTTTGGCCCTCTCCGTGTAGTACGAGGATTCAATGCAAGGTACAAGTCCATCTTGTTGGCCCATTCCTCAAAATCCTTGTTTATATTGCCTTCACCATTGAATTTGGTCAACACTACCTTGTCTTTGATGCCCTCAAACTCATGTTTATGGTCTTGGGTAGGAGCATTGTGCATCATCCTTGGATGTTGATTTGCATTAATCCTTTCTCCCAATTTCTCCCAAGCATTGTCTATTAGCTCAATCATTGCACCCTTCCCTTTGTTCCTTTGTGAAGCACCACTTGAAGGGAATGTAGGCAGAAGGTTCTCTTTGTTTGCAAACCTTCCTTGTGGGAAAATAGATGTGACTTGTGGATTGAAGTCCATATTTGCATGGTCATCCCTTCTTGGCATCTCATGTGTGCAACCATAGTGTCCATCATAGCTTGCATCATTGTCACATCATTGCTTTCATTTTGAGATGTAATGGTGCTAATTGTCCACTATCATTTAAAGGCCATTAACTCATTTGATTGGCTTCATGAACATTGTCATTTGGCTCTTGTGCAAGTTCATACACATGTGCTTCATTCATTAGTTTACTCCTCCATGGGCATTTGTTGTAATTGCGCTTTGTAAGGGCATCCCCAATTACCCATAGTACTTGCAAATACCAAAATGGTTGTAGCTTGATCCTATGGTATTAGAATTGGAAACTTTTGGTTTAAAAGGAAGCTACCGAACATCTCTTTCAAGCTACCAAATTAGGGTTTTGTGCCTTGCTAAGTGATCAAAACTGCCAAAAATGCCAATTTGGTCGTAATTTGATCAAACAAAATCCAAATTTGGTGAGCTATAGCTTGATGCATCCACAATGATGAGAGGAATGTGTGTGCCACCCTGGATCACACTTTCCACATGCGCTATACCTCTCTGTTTTGGGATTTGTGCTGCACACCCACTTTCTAGTACATTGCTCAAACAGAATCTGATTGGGCGTTCTTTATATTGATGCTGAGGGGAATTTTTGTAATGCATGCAAATGGGACCTGAGCAAGCCGAGAGGAGGAGAAGCCATGAGAGCTTCTGATGGTGTGACTTGGACAAGTCATGGATCTCATTTAGCAGGTCAATTTGATATGTTTTTGGAGCAGTCCTTGCATATGAGGAGGAGTCACAAGTTGATGAACGGCTACTGGAGATTTTGGATGATGCACTTGAATAATGGGCCAAAGAATGAAGTTTAAATAATGGATGAAGTATATAAGGAAATGCCAATAGTCTACCCATGACTTAATGAGTATTAATGTGGCTATGCTACCCGATGTGAATGCCTTAGATGTAGGCCATAGCATTTGCATATGTGGTGCATTAGTTGACTATTGTTTGGTTGTATGCATGGTGGTGAGTTTGTTTATAGAGTCCCTATTGTGGGCATGTAAACCTTTTGTGTGAGGATGCCATGATTTGGTGAAAAAGATCATAAAGGCAAGAGAAAGGTGGCAATTCAAGAGGATTGCAAGTCAAAGGCACCGCGTGGGAGGTCTTAAAAGAGATGAGAAGGGCTGGACGACCGAGCAACGTAGAAAGAGTGAAGAAAACCTTGGCCCATGGTCGTCTGTGCCCTAGCGAGCAGAGAGGCAACCACACATGAGAAGAAGGAGCTAGCGTGACCACAACAACCGAGCCTTTTGTGCTTGGGAATCCCATCAAGGTGACCAAGACTAAGGTTGGACGTGAGATGTGCGTTCTACCACATGGCACCAGCAATAACGAGCTCGTCAGAAGCAGAATAGGGTTAGGATTCCTCATCTTGGAGCCCAAGGCCATGAAAAGTTAAAAAAAATCAAGTTAGAGACAACAAGGGAAATGACATTTTATTCATCCACTAGAAGTATTATTTTTGTACATTGGAATATCTAGTGGATATTTCATGAGAACCAAATATAAAAAAGGATTCACACAAAGGCCTCATCATTGAGGTCATGTCGTGGTGGCATCGATATGAAATCATCTCTCTCACTGCTGCTGATAGCTCTGAGAAACTCTGCAACTTTCTCTCTTCGGATGAATTTATGTATGGCTCTGCAGGATCCACATCAGGTGGATTGTCCTCCACAAGAATGGGATTATTGCGACCACCTGTCTCGGAACACCATCCTCTTGACTATCTAGGAGGGCCAATGGATCTCCTTCTTCTGCTACATGGCATGGCCTCGGAAGGAAGTACCTGGTAGACTCACCTTCAATATAGTGATCTCTGAAGAATACCTTTCTTATATCAAAGATGTCGGCGAGCTCAGGAGTCTTCAAGCACTTCCACACAGCAAGGAGGGGGTGGAGAAGGAGGGATGGAATGGAGAAGAAGGAGAGGAGAGAGGGGAGAGGACGACTCCTCTCTCATAAATTTTCGAAAACGTGTAGGGGGGGGCTGCGCTACAGCCCGCCGGGCGAAAATCGTCCCCCCCCATTTTTTTTGAAGCTTTTTATTAAAGCTTAATTAAGCTTTAAGCTTTAATAAAAATTTTGATTTTTTTAAAATAAAACATAGTTTTTTTTTAAAATTAAAAAATAAGAGAGCTTTTGAAATCTATTAAAAAAAGCTTGAAAAAGATGAGAAAATATGAGAATTGAGAAAAAAAACTCTAGAATTTTCTGAAAATTTTCTCTTCAAGCTCTTTGGCTTTCTGCATTCCCAAGAAACCTTTTGGCTTTCCGAATTCCGGAAAATCTTTTGACCTTTCGGATTCCGGAAACTTTTGACCTTTCACATTCTGATTTTTTTTTTGTCTTTTCATTTTCCCGAAACTGTTGGCTTTTCGTATTCCGAGAAAACTGTTGGGATTCTGAAATTTTTTGACCGTTCATATTCTAAATGCATTTAGGGTAAATTAAAAATTTCAAAAAAATCCTAAAAATTAGTGAAAATTAGACAAAGGTTATTTTAAATTTTTGGAAAAATGTGGGGTTGGTGTTTGGCATGTGGTGTGTCCATTCGGGTGCCTGTGATCATTCAAATTCCTTTAAAAATATATTTTTTGACCCAAAAATTTAAAAAATCCATTAAAATTATAAATTTTCATTGGATTTGAGAATTGTTGGGTAGAATTGAAAATTTCATGAACGATGGGATTCTCAGGAAAAATTAGGAATTTTCTAGAAATTATCTTTAGAAATCCTGAGAATTGGTATTTTTAAAATATCAATGGTATTTTAGCAAATCTATTTGCTAAAAACTTTCTGAAAAAATATAGGTTTGGAATGCCATAAGATAGGTTTGGTGGAATACAAAATTATCGTATTTTGAGGTCCTATAAAATTAGAAAAAATTTGAAAAAAAATCATGATAATTCCTTTTCTTGAGAATTTAATATTTTCGAGGGTTATTTAATGTTGAAGTATGTTTTCTCGTGCTGACATTAGCTAGATGCGGGTTATTCGCATATTATTAATACGATTATACCTCGTAGTAGTAGATATTTCTATTTGGATTAATTCTAAACGATGTTTTCATGATTTTTTTACCATTGTTTAGCCATTCTTTTTGGACATGTTCCTTACTTTCTTCGATGATGGCTAGAATTTGCGTTCAAAGTGTGTTTCACCTTTGACACTTGTACATGATAATTTATTTTGCACTTGTTTAAGTGTGGGTTGTGCTTAATTTTTTAAGCCTAAGATAAATTCTATCATGGGTTAGTTGATCGGTTTGTTTTGGTGGATTTTATTGGATGTTTTTTCAAGTTTTATATGGACTCATCAGGTTTTACCTAGATCACTTGTGTCTAGGGGTTTTTTATTGAGTGTTACACACATGTTTCACTTGCTTACTTTGGAGTTTTGCTTGAATGACACCACGTTCATATACTCTGGATTGATGAGTTGGCCACCAATTTTAATGCTTCTTTTGGCTTGACCATTAGATGGCTTGACCATTAGATCACTTGTGTCTAGGGGTTTTTTATTGAGTGTTACACACATGTGTTTCACTTGCTTACTTTGGAGTTTTGCTTAAATGACACCACGTTCATATACTCCGGATTGATGAGTTGGCCACCAATTTTAATGCTTCTTTTGGCTTGACCATTAGATGGCATGCATTGATTTTTATTATCAACTATGGTTTTTATGGATTCAAGGAGCTTTTATGCTTTTATCCATGGTTTTATAAGGATCTTTTAATCTTTTGGATAATATCATGTGCTTTGAAGATACCATTTGCCTTCGTTTTTTGCACTTAAATTTGGAGTATATTGCTTGTACTCTCGTACATATTCCAACTCGGATACCTAGTTGCTTATATATCTAGGTGAGTTATTTTTCTACCCTAACTTTATTATGTTTTGGGTAGTTATCATTAGAAAGGCGCCAATAATTTAATTTCTTTTCTAATGATGTACTCGGAAAGAGTTATTCCTTGATGTAGTCTCAAGAATATAGAGACAGATTTTAGTATGTGAAAGTCTGGGATAAGGCCATCTTATTCCTTTTATATAGGATTTTATTTATATTTCCTAGACGGCATACTAGGGAGTTTCAAATTGGTAAGGTATGTATGGGTAGTATCATGGTGGTATGGGACGCTAGAGATCCCTCACATATATTATCTTATGGGATAATTTGGACTTCAGATTGTTGCTTTGCTTACATCACTTAGTATGTTGACCTCAACATTCAAATACAATCTCATTTTCTGGATTCATTTAAAGTTGTTGTGTGGGCATTCTCTCTAGATAATCCTCTATAGCCTGCATGTATTGATGAGTGTAATCTCGTCGGCATTTTCACTTGTTGAAATCTCTTTCTTTAGATTTCAATGAGTTTATCTTGTTGTGTTCGGATTAAGGAAATTTGGATTTTTCCTTTGTTTGGCATTTCTTTCTCTACTTTCATACTTTAGGTGATTTATACAGTCCACCTGATAAGTTTACGGATGAACATATATGACTCATCGAGACGTTTTGATGACTCTCTATGTTGATATGGATAGCTCGGGACGTCGATAATTCCATGTGCAGATGTGGGTACGTTGGGGCGCTGATGAATCCCTGGTTCCTGCTGTTATAATGCCATGTTTTTCTATTTTATTCCGAATGGTTTACAACGAGGAAATTACTTTGAGTATGAATTCCTATGATTGATCAGAGTCTGATGCGCAAATAGATCGTATGAATCAGATTGTAGAGAATATGCTTCATGCATAGTCTCTGAAAAAGCATCAAATTGGGAAAAATTCATGCTTTGTGTATGGGTATCAACCCAGGGCACCTATTGATGTCGGTCTTAAGGACATCAAGCTTGAGCTTGATGCATCGAGAGATTTATTGCGTGATATGCAAGAAATGCTGACCGAAGCTCGGGATTCTATCAGGAGTGCTCAAGCGTGGGCATGGTTCTATGTTGATAGAGGATGATCAACTTGATTTTTTGAACCAGGAGTCTTGGTTTATTTAAAAGTTCCTAAAGATTCTCAGACTTTGTCAATAGGAAAATGCTCGAATTTATCTCCTAGATATTGTGGTCCATTTCGATTTATACATCGGATTGGCACGGTTGCGCGTATGAACTTAAACTACCTCCACATGTTAGAGTTTATCCAGTCTTTCATATCAATAGATTGAAAGGGAAGCTAGGAGGTGAGGATAACATAGTTACTCTTCAAGAACTCGTTGAAGTCAAAGAATTATCCTATGTTCCACATAAACCTGATAAGGTACTTGAATTCAGGGAAAGGAAACTTTGTAGTTGACTAATCCCTGAGGTTAAAATTAGGTGGAAAGATAGGGAAATAGAGGATTCGACTTGGGAGTCGGTTGATATTGTTCAGTGCAGCTCTCCCTCTTTTCATTGCAAGAGTGAAATGTTTTGAGAGAGGGGAAGTATGTTATATGCACATTATGTGTGTATATACTAAGAGGCTAACCCACATTAGGCTTGTGAGCATGGGAGCATGGGAACAAGCTCTAGTGGAGCATGGGTTAGGACTAACCTTAAGGGTTAAGGTTAGTTAGGGTCAGGCATCCAAGGGTCACACATGGGAAATGGAGAGTCAAGAGTCACTTGAGGGCCCTCTTATATAATAGGGGCATGGGGCACACTCAAGGGAGGCTTGGGAGGCCAAGGCTATGTTATCTTGAGGCTTAGGCTATGGTCTCTTGATGTTATCTTGAGGCTAAGACTATGTTATCTTGAGGCTAGGTTATAATATGATGGTCTCTTGTATAGAGGATTATATCTACTCACCTACCATTTCACACTATAGCTACATGCTATTGGATTGGAGTTATACCTCTCTTGATGGTATGGGACATCAAGGTAAAGATATGATGTACTTCATTATAATTCATGTGTGCATATATGCCCCTTGGGCTCGGGGGTGATCGGGTGGATGAGTTTATGCCTGATTTATGCATGTTTATGCATAACAATTATCTAGAGAGATCTTAGGGTTTTAACAGGAGGCCTATGGTACGACCTATTGCCTAAACCTTCCTAAAACTAGCACTTTCTACTTGCTCATCTTTGACTATGCTACTCATATTGCCTCTATCCCAAGTGCTCGGCAACACCGAATCCCTAGAGCCACAGGCTAGCTAGATTCATTGTAACCATGAGCAAAATTTGTTGCCATGTCTCAAGTTATGTAATAATATCGAAGAAAGAATCAAAGAGAGTCAAAGAAAGCAGTTGAGTTGAAAAAGACTTTTTGTTGGATAAGTGCACACACACATGGGCATCATAATGTTTTCACATCTTACATCTCACGGTTTCCATGCACATGAAGATTTGAACCACCATCTACCCATGCCCATTGTGCTAGTCACAGGAGGGTGCGGACTCCTAATAACTATGTAATATTAAAGAGTCCACAAACCAGCAGGAAGAACCTCGACACATTGTGAAATTGGGACCTCTCATGTCGTGATGAAGATCCAAACTTGCCATCTACCCATGCCAATCATTCCTGCCAATCATTCCATGGTGATCCCAGTGCTCATTCCCCCAATCACAAGGTACAAACCATTTCTACCAACTATCTAATGCTAAAGAGGTCCATGCCACTTCCACAACCAATGGAGGCCCCATCAACTATCACCCATCTATGCTACCTCTACACACGATGCCTAACCACCAAGGCTACCCAAAGCTTCTTACCACTTTGCCCTGCATCTAGCTGCCAAATCATACTACTTAACCTCCTTGCATGCCAACTTCATGGTGTATCTGGACCATCCACACCTTTCCATCCCAACTGCAACTTCACCACCACTAACTTGGGTGTTGTGAGATCTATAGCCATTTACATGGTATTGATGTGTGGACATGGGCCAGGATACTTTTTTTCTCTTTAGGAAATTTTTCCCCCGAACATGATGCACTCTTATGAGGGTGTATATGTGAGGGTGTTATATGTGACCTAATCATGTCACTTCACTAATTCTCGTCAATCTACCTTGAAGATTCTACTTTGAATGTTGTGCTTCTATCTATCTCTTCTTGCTTGTTGCATCTATGTGTGTGTTACTACCTTGATCTCTTCTTGCTTGTTACTACCTTGATCTCCACTCCAATAATTGGTATTAGAGTAGGTTTCCTTGGCACGTGAGCGCTTGCTACTCTTTTTAATTGTCTCAAATTGAGCTATCCTCTTAGGTAGAGAAGGTATACTACCCTTGGCACTTGAGTGCTGCTCTTTTTATTATCTCAAATTGAACTATCCTCTTTAGGTAACTACATTAATAGAATTTTTATGTCCTTCAAAGCTTTTTGGATGCATTTTTGGGCTCGTTTGCTCTATTGTTATAAGGTTTGTGTATACATCTCGAGGGAGTGTCAATTCAAACTACGTTTGTTCAATTTTGAGTTTTTTGCACTGTAGTAGAGCAGCATTTGCTAGGTAGACAAGGCCTTGTCTACATAGCAGCATTCAATAACATCACATCATCATTTAACATTGCATCTTCAAACCACATGTGATCCTTGTACGTGTCTGCATTGTCACTAGAGGGGTGTGTGGACATAGGCTAGTAGTGATGTGTGGACATAGGCTAAATAAAGGGCCATGACACTTTTTTTCCTCTTTAGGAGGTTTTTCCCGGAGTGTGTATACATACTCTTATGAGTGTGTGGAAGTAGTGTGTGTAAGTGGCCATATCATGTCACTTCACTTATACTTCACTCATTCTCATCAATCTACTTTGAGTGTACTTCTATCTATCTCTCCTTCCTTCCTTGATCCTTGTACATGTCTACTTTGAGTGTACTTCTATCTATCTCTCCTTCCTTCCTTGATCCTTGTACATGTCTACATTGTCACTAGAGGGGGGATTCGTAGCCATTTATATAGTAGTGATAATGTGTGGACACTTTTTTCCTCTTTAGGAGGTTTTTTCCCGAGTGTGTGTAAGTGACCTTATCATATCACTTCACTCATTCTCATCAATCTACTTTGAGTGTGCTTCTATCTCTCCTTCATTCCTTGTTGTATCTATGTTTGTGTTTCTACCTTGATCTCCACTCCAACAAGGATATAATATAGTCACCATTAGAAGGGGGTATATTAACCATTCAACAAGATAACATGGTTTTACCTGCCCGACCTACTATAAGGCCTAATAGTAGGCCTATTTGTAAGGCGCTTTACAACCTTACCCACTCGAAAAGGTACTTATCTTTTAGAACGTATAAAGTGACCTTACCTTGCCATTATCTTTCTCCTGCTTTGTTTTATTCTTCCCGAGGTGCTAGCTCGTCAATATTGGTAGTGTTGTAGGGGCCAAAATAGTGTAGGGGTTTGTCATGAAAATTCTTTAGGTGCATTTTTTTATCAATCTTGGTAGTGTTTGTAGGGGCCAAAATAGTGCAGGGGTTTTTGTCATGAAAATTCTTTAGGTGCATTTTGTAAGACATGCGGGACATTAGCTTACTCTCTTATAACAACCTTACTCTCTTATAACAACCCTAAATACAATAACCATTAATGCTTCACGAAGGCCATGCATGATAGAAGGTTGTTACTCCAGCTCATCAAGCCTCCTCTTTGGTGTGTACAGGATAAGGGTTTTTGATTGGAGACCTAGATATTTTATTCTTAAAAAACCTCTTCATCTTGTATAGGATAAGGGTTTTTGATTGGGGACTTAGAAATTTTATTCTAAAAAAACCTTCAAATAATTCTTTACCATTATGTTAGTAGCCCTAGCATGTATTTGTTGGTGTTCTTTAACTATTGGCAACATTTTTACAACCATGCACCAAACAGTATATACATTATTAGTGTTGTATATAACAAAATTGAGAAAAAGCATGCTAAATAGCAAGCATCAAGACTGTTATATTGCAGTCAAGTTATTATTAGGTGCAATGAAGCAAGACAGAGAAAGACAAAGAGAGAGTGAGTGTGTGCAAGGGAGTTTGCTTGGGTATTCTCTAATTTAATTGCTTTATAGAAAGCAAAAAAAAAAAGCAAAATGCTTACAAATTTTTCCATGTTGGAATATACTTTGAAGTTTACTCAACGTGGGTTCAGACATCTGGGATGATATGCTGCTACACCTCCACTAGAAGTCTGCCCTCTCTAAAGTGACCCTTTTTAACAATAAGGGCTTGAAAAGGTCAAATAATGAAGGATTGCCAAAGAATATTAAAAACAACAAGGAGAAGAAAGGGGGCAGAATGTCCTTTTGCTTAAGCCCTTCTATAAGAAGAATGTCTGAAGCCTTTCTCCTTGTTAAGCTAAGCCCCTTCACGAAAAATTTGCACTGGCAATGGAGATGGCGGCCTCGGGCCCTGGATGAATGTAGACAAATACCAAGCTCTCTTGTGAAGGCAAGGCTCTTAGCCATGTAGGGAAAGAGTAAGTGTTTGGCCCATTCTTGGAGAGTCCCCACACAGGGCCATATAAATCCTTCACTATAAGTTGGATGGATTGCAATGTGTTGGGAGAATTGTTCTTCACACTTACTTGGTATCTGTTATAGCTCTCACCATTATTGCTCCATGAGCTGGTCATCACTTGAGAGATGAGGAGATTGGAAGATGGGGAGTAGTATTGAGGACTAGGATTGCTAGCTGCAAGTGCCACACAAAAAAATGTGAGCAAAACTTGGCCAAGATTGCCATCAACAAGCACAAAAGAGTGATTGACAGTGACCAAACATGTTTAAAGGGGTACAGATCCAAATGCATCACCTGTGTACAATTGGCTATAGCCATAGGTGCTTGCACCATTCAACCTCGCAAGCACCCCCACTATGGGGCCATTGTTATAGGTGGTGGGCTCACTTTGAAAAAAATCCTCCCTATCATCTGCATAGTTGTCATTCTCATCAGGGCCACCCACTAGGGCACCCACAAGCACATTAGGGTCACTTGAGCTCCTTGTGTACCATATTTGGTAACCCTTCCTACAAGCCACAAAGGTGGGGTCCACTTTGTAGGAGACGATGGAAGCGGCGCGATGGTGAATCCTTTGTGGATAATTGGAACCTATGCCCACCATGTAGCTAGTCCCCCTTGGATTGTTTCCCAGTATGTAGTCCACCTAGTGCATGGAACCAACACAGTAAATTTTCCTCTTTTGGAACAACTAAGCTTGGATAAGGTAGTAGTAGCAGCTTACATTGGGCAATTCTATGCCCACCAACACATACACATAATGCATCACTGTATGCCCACACACACACACACACACACACACACACACACACACACACACACACACATAATCTTATTTGGTTATACCTGGGACTTAGCCATGTCAAAGAGCTCTGTGGCTCCAACTTCCCCAGCTGGACATTGCAATTGCTGATTGGATTTTGAAAGATAGTCGGAGTATACTGTCATCAGAAAGGAGGCACTGCTCACATACTGCATATTGTTCCAGGACCTTGTATACATCAAGCCCCCTGGATTTACAATCAACATGGAGCAAAAATTATCAAGCTATTGTATAAAATCTTATGAAATCATTAATTATGAGATCAATAAAAAAAACTTTGCTTTGAGTATCTTGTACCTGGGGTCCTGTGCACGTTTTTCCCATAGTTTTTCTGAAGGCATGCACACATGAAAAACTCGGCTTGGGATTGGTATTGCTTCAAAACCTCCACATTTGAACCCCTACCTTCTAGCAAGATCTGTCAAAAAGAGTGTCTTGTCATAAAACGTCCACATGCATGCATTATTAGGTTTCATGTAAGAAAGGCTGATCAGTGAACATGAAAGGATTACTAAGTAAGCATTGAGGTTTAATAAAAGGTTAGTAAGGGGTTATGAAGGGGATTGGAAGGCTTGTACACAATGAGGTTTAAGAAGGCATGAAGGTTAGAAGGGGTTATGAAGGGGATTGGAAGGTTTGTACACAATGAGGTTTAAGAAGGCATGAAGGAGCATAAAGCTGTTTTCAGTGGACAAATCTTCATAGATAAACTTGATGCAAGAGGCACTGCTAGAAGGCTTGATTAGTAAAATGATCTAACCTTAGATGCAAGGACTTGAAGACCAGCATACTTCACATCCCAGCTAAATTCAGTCATTGCCCACCCAGTCCCGCCCAAATTCTGCGCGTTTTCGATGGCATAGCTGAGGTAATAACTGTCTGATGTTGCTTCATAGAGCCAGAGGGCAGCCCATAGAAGCTCATCCTGGCATAACACAAATTTAAGACGAAAATTTACGGTCAGCTAGTTGCAAGGTGAATAAAAGGAGAAAACATGCCTTATTATTAAGCACAAAAGCATGCTTTAATTATCACATAAATGTGTCACAAAGCCCCCTTAATTGTTGCACAAACCATGCTTAATAATTGTAGAAGGCATGTTTAAATGTTTATTAATCGTTACGCCAAGCCACAAAGCATGTTTAATTGTTACTCAAAGCATGTTTAATCATTGTATAGGGTATGCTTAGTAATAATTGCACAAAGCATGCTATCAATCTGTAGGGCATTCTTAATAATTGCACAAAGTATTGCTTAATAATTATATACGGCATGCTTTATATGCTTAATCAATGCACAAAGCATGCGCAAATCATTTTATACGTACATCGTAACCACTTAATCAATGCACAAGGCACGCTTACTCATTGCACACAAGCACGCTTGTATAAAGCAGCATGCTTAATCATTGTGTAGGGCATGCTTAATCAATGCACAAAGCATTGCTTAATAATTATATACGGCATGCTTTATATGCTTAATCAATGCACAAAGCATGCACAAATCATTTTAAACGTACATCGTAACCACTCTCAGACTCGTAGTAATTACGGGCAACCGAAATGCTGCTGTCATATCTTCCTCGATAAGTGTCCGCAAAAGTGAAGAGCTGAAACGAAGAGAGTAAATCTGTTAACTACACATGCCTTAAAGGCTGAACATGGGCGTTAATTACTCTTTAATTACTTGCTTAACTAGGAAGCAATTATTTATTTGATTAGAAATACAAGGGATCGACTAAAGTATAGAGAAGAATGATTACTTGCTTAGCATGGAATCGATTGATACTTGATTAAACTAGAGAGAGGTAAGGATTAATGATAATTACTTGCTTAGCATGGTTAATGAGGGTTTGTGAATAAGATGGGTTGGCCTGCCTGAAGGCCATGGAGGCAGCTGCCATGGCTGCTGCAGTCTCTCCAGCCAGATCAGAGCCAGGGCTGCTCTCACTAATGCTGTAAGCTTGCCTTGATGTTGTCATTTCCTCAGGCCTTTGCCAGCAATAATGATCTGTATCCCCATCTCCAACCTATATATTGAACACAGATCATTAATAATCAACCTATATATTGAACACACACCATTAATAATCAATTCCCAACACAGATAACACATGAATTCAACAAAATCAATGTTATTAGGTTTTCGAACTCGGCACTCGCATTGTAGAGCGCGAACACTCTACCACTAGGCTAGCTCTCCCCACAGGGAGAGCTGGGATTTGTCTGTGTAGAGACCCTTACTATCATTTTCCTTATGTATAACAATGGATGGTATACCTCCCCCCATAGGAGATTGGGCTCTGGGTGAGCTTGGATTAAGTAGTCAGTTCCCCACTTGATGGCCTCATGGACGTAGCCGAGTTCGCCAGCTGATGCAATGAAGTGTCCATACTCCACCACACTCCAAGAGAGCATGGTGATTGTGAAAGCCATGGGTAGCCCAAACTTCACATTGTCCCCTGCATCATAGTAGCCCCCAACAAGATTCACCTGCAAACAACATTAATTAGGCACAAATTAGATGTTTGCATGCTTATTAGGGCCTCATATGTAAGTATAAGCCCACAAAGTGCCATCTTGATTCCATGAAAGACAAACGAACGAAGACATGAGTGCTTAAAATGTAAGCTTAGTCAGGGGGATTAAGCGCACAAAATCAAGGGATTAACGTACTACCTCAAGACACTAAAATGACGGAGATTAATGTACAAAAAATAAGTTAAGCACCTGGATAGAGACACGAATGCACACAATGTAGCTTAACCAAGGAGATTAAGTGCACAAAGCAGGGGGATTAATGTACTAGCTCAAGTGGAGAAACTGCAGCGAAGAGGGGAGTGCACAAAATACAGCTTAAGGGGCTAGATTAAGAGAACATGAAGGTACAGACTGCAGATTAGTCAAGCACAAGATCTAGCGTAGCATGGGAATTAACGTAGTAGCTCAAGAAACTGCACAGAATTTAGATTAAGAAGCGATATTAACAAAGATATGAATGGAGAAACGCAGCTTAAATGAAGTTGAGAAGGGGGGATGAACGCACTCCTTGGGCGAAGCCATCGTGGAGTGCAGAGTGGGAGCGCCAGTTCATACGTTGGGCGGGAGGGAGGCTACCGGAGCGTTGGCCTTCAAAGAAGAGGATGCTACTGTGAAGGGCAGAGAGGTAGTCGGGGGAGCCATGGCAGAGAATGAGCAGGAGGGTGGTGGTGGTGCTGGTAAGCAAGAGGAGGGAGGAAAGATGGAAGGTGGCGCCCATGGGAATGCTCTCTTAGCGTTGCGAATGCTCAGGCGGGTGTGTGTGTGTGTGTGTGTGTGTGAGGGCGCCTTATATAGTTTTCTTATTCTAATCAAACACAGAGAGACGTTGCTTCTTCCCGTTTCCGACCTGTCCGCCCGTCCCATCCCCCACGGCTCTCCTTTTCATACACAACAATCCGTTTTTCTTGTTAAGGCCGGCAACACAACGACTCCACCCCACAATGAAAAAAAAAACATAAAAAAACAGCATTCCCTCTCACTTATGCTCTAATTCATTGCCCCCCCCCCCCCGCCCCCTCCCCCCCCCCCCCCCCAGCACAACTAGATTACACATATACACATACACTACCAAAATGCTAAACTCTCGACTTAAATGTCCACATGTTCCGGAAAATATCGACATGTTCAGGGAGATGGACTAGGGAGACTCCCCCATCCATAGGTCTGAGCCAGGGAGATCTTCCCCAATTTTCGAAAAAGTGGCCAATTTTTTTTCCCCAAAAACATTGTGGCCCGAGGACAGCATGTAAACCCCCCAAGAGCCTTCACTCTTCCATGATCCATCCATCGACCCATTCAATGCCTTTCTTCCAACCTTTAAGGTGCATTCACACCCATCCGATGGACACGGATTGCTACCTCCTTCACACACACACACTCTCACACACCTACCCCATCAGAAACAACAATAAATCTTGTGGACATAACTAGTTAAATCCCACATTTCACACATAAACTAATTGCCCTAAAAGGTGCATTCATACCCATCTGATGGTGGACACAGATTGCTACCTCCTTCACACACACACACACACACTCACATACCTACCCCACCAAAAACAATAATAAATCTTGTTGACATAACTAGTTAAATCCCACATTTCACATAAACTAATTGCCCTAAGCATTGATAAAATGTTAGGAGATTTCTCAATTACTGAGTGCACTTACACTGATGCAAATTGTAAAAGTAAAAAATGTAAGAAGTATTAATTGATCAACATGAAGCTAGCCCTAGTTTTAATGGAAAAAATCCACCGTGAACATAAGTGCCTCAAACTACGCAAAACCTTGCCAAAAAGAATTCAACCTTGTTGACCGTCTCACCATTGCTTTATCTTTACTTGATAACTTCCATTGTTCTTGCTCATGAAATGATTCTCTAATTAGCATTCTTAACTAGCATCCTCTCCTTGATGTTCCATTTTCACACCCTTGGACGCCACATGAAATTGAAAAGGTAATATCTCCTAGCTTCTTTTAAACAAAAGAGATGGTATGGTTATATTAATGCTTTTGAGGTTAAACTTTGACAATCACAAACTTTCAAATGTAGCAAAGCATTCTTGTGAGAGGCATTATGAATAGTTTTTATAGTGAATCTAAATTTTTGCTTAACAAAATCCTTGAGCTTAACACAATTTTAATGGCAAAGCTTAAATTGGGCTTAAACACAATCCTAAAAGCAAGATATAACTATTTTTTTGGTGTGCATGTGTGTGTGTGTTGGGGGGCAAAGGGAGGTGATTACATGGCAAGTCACACCATTCTCAAATTTTGTGTAATGTTCATACTTCCTTTTCTGGTGTGCATGTGTGTGTGTGTGTGTGTGTGTGTGTGTGTGTGTGTGTTGGGGGTGGAGAGAGGTTATTGCATGTGAAGTCACATCTTTCTCAAATTTTGTGTAATTTTCACAATTCACACCTTTCTCAAATTTTGTGTTATGTTCATTCTTCCACCCATTTTTTTTTTTGCATGTTCTTTTAATAGAATGGTACACTTTTCAATCATTCTACATGGTGTCCCCATTTATTGTATGTTCATGTATTAGGAGATTTCTTTCATTCTATTAGAAATGTTTAATTTTTTTTATATAGTATGCCTTGTATTCACTTTATGTTGTCTTCCATCTTTTCTTGTATTCTTGTTTTGCCTTGTCAATTATTGCAAGGTTTATTTTGTTACACCCTTTTATTGTTTTGGTCACAATATCAGTACATGATGAAAAAATAAATAAATTTGTTACTCTTTTGTCAATCCTCAATTTTGACCATTTTACTATTAGTAAATTTTCCTTTGGTCCTCTTAATTCTATATCTAAAAAGTTGAGTGTAATTTTAAAGTTATATTCTTTTTTGAATGTGTATCATTAATAAATGGATATTCTAATGCCATTCACATTATTTCATTTCCATCTAAGATGTTATTAATGATTCTTGTCCATGATCTATGTTTAACCAAAACATGTAATTTTTTGAATATTTTTAATGTTTCCCTTCACAAGTTATGGCTCTCAGTCTACATGTAATTGTGTTCTCCCACATGTATGAAATCGAGTTATGCATTGGTTTCTTATTAACAAACACGTTGGATATCAATGATCCACCCTCATATTATACTACCTCATGTTTATGTGACCCCCATTATGTCATGTTTGAGTAGCTCGGGCACTCAGCATCCCCATATTCACATGCGAAGGTGAGCAAGTAGGCCAAATGGTTTACAAACAGCTTGGATTAGATTTTGCACATTGCCAAATAGGCTACATGCTACGTTGGGCCCCTCATAATGGTCCACACATGGAGTAGGTAGAGTTTACTCTTGGACACATGGAGTAGGTAGAGTTTACTCTTGGATACCTTGTTTTGACATTATGGGGAAATGAGGCCCAAGATGAGCTTGGATGTCCATGGAAGGTGGGGCCATTGTGTAGCCGAATCAAGTTCATTTTTATGGATTGAGTCTACATTGCGGGGATAGTGGCACCGATTATGACGATGGACCTATGTGGCTATGGTGAATATATGGATACACAACCATCCCCTTCTCCGCAAAATTCTATCAACATCATTGTGAGTTTACTGCCTAGCTTCTACTCGCATACAACCTCCATCTTAGGAGTTCCAAATCATCCATCAAAGTTCCCTTCATAGGAGCACGTGAGTGTGGCGATTCGCCATCTAGTATCACCAGTATTCTTCTCTATCTATGTTATTGTGCAATTTGAGCTTTAAAGCTTTATATTGTTATGAGTGTTCTCTTGTATACACATCATGTTGTATCCTCTTATGAAAGAAATAAACATAATAACTAAGAAGAATATGGTAGAGATTATTAAGAAATTATGATGTTTGCAAGGCATGTATGTGTATACTCAATTAGAGGCTCTAAGACATTAAACTAAGAAGACTATGGTAGATATTATTAACAAATTATGATTTTTTTGAAGGCATTTATATGTATACTCACTTAGAGACTCTAAGACATTAAAATTAAGAAGAATATGGTAGAGATTATTTTTAGGATGTTTGCAAGGAATATACGAGGCTCTAAGATTTTACCCAAACATCATAAGGGATATGAATGTCAAGTTAATCTACAATGCATCAACTGAATGATGTGAGATTCAACCACTGAATGATGTGAGATTTAACCATATGCCATCGCCTCCTTAATTAATAGAAACTTGTGTTGGAACATTGGAGAGTTGCTACACCCACTTACCATGTCTCTTGGTTGGTCAATAATGTACCTTAAATGGTGGTTTTATATCCTCTCCACCGCATCCTTTCACCCACTATTTGATTCATAACCATGCACATTCACTTTTCAAGGTTTAATGCATGGGTTTTCCTTTCATAGTGCATTTAGTTTTGGTTATTGAATGCACACCAATAAAATTGTAAAAGTGAAATGTGTAAGAAGTATTAGTTGATCAAGATGAAACTAGCCCTATGTGTAAAACAAAATCTACTACATAAATGCCTTGAACTACACAAGACCTTACTAAGTATTAGTTGATGAAGATGAAACTAGCCCTATGTGTAAAACAAAATCTATGGCATAAATGCCTTGAACTACACAAGACGTTGCTAAGTATTAGTTGATCAAGATGAAACTAGCGCTATGTGTAAAACAAAATCTCCCATAAATGCCTTGAACTACACAAGATGTTGCTAAATATTAGTTGATCAAAATGAAACTAGCCCTATGTGTAAAATAAAATCTACCATAAATGCCTTGAACTATACAAGACCTTGCTAGGGAATTCAACCTTGGTGTTTGTCTTTGATTGCTTCTTTACTTGATAACTTTCCATAGTTCTTATTGTAAGTACCAAGTGACTTATAAATAAATTTTATAGTTTGCATTCATGCCACCTTCTAACCAAACAAAGTAGAACCCTCTCCATGATGTTCTACTTTCAAATGCCTAGAAGCCACATAAATTTGAGAATGTAATAATGTTCTAACTTTTTCCATGTAGTTCTTCACAAAAGAGATGGTTTAATATAATTTTGTTTATGCCTTCAAGGTTAAAAATTGGTAAATAGCACCACAAACGTTAAATGTAGCAAAGGGTTCTTGCCACGTGAGGATATTGAGAATTTTAATGGCGGAATTAAGCTTAAGAAATGTCCTTTGGGGCAAGGACCAACTTTGAGCTTGCCATAAAATTATTTGTCGCATTCAAGCACACAATCTACCTTCTTATTATAGTTGCAAAAAGCTTGTAGCATGTATATAGGATTCAGTAATATATGCTCATATGCAAGTTTCTTTAAAATCATACTTGTAAAAAGCTTGAAACATGGATATATGATTCATAAATATATGCTCATATACAATTTTGTTTTGAAATCATCAAAGTTGGTGGTAATATTCTAAGAATGTGTATAGAATTTGGGGAAAAAAACATATCATGACCTTTAGTATTGCTTTAAATTTGATGAGACATAAAGCAATTAGGCATATTCATTATAAAAAACACTAGTTGTTCCCTTAGTTTATAAGTTATGTTAATAACACACATGGATATTCTAGGAATGTAATAACATAAAAGAGTCCCTTATTTTTGTTATGGTGAAATGATGTTTGGCAAATTGAATTTAAAGTGAAAGTTGAACAATAGTTAAAGGCTATATATAAATCCTTATGAGAAAATCAATAAATAAAAATGTAAAAAGTTATCACAAACACTAGGCTACTAGTCTTTGCGATTTGTTTTTAGAATCTTGCATTGTGTATTCATGTAGCAATATTTAACATAAAAATACAACTTTTCTTATTTTATCTTGCACAACTAGTCTTTGAAGTTTGTATTTTGCACTATGTATGCATGTGTCAATATTTAATATAGAAATATAACTTTTCTTACTAATTTGGCAAACCTTATATGCCTAATAGTTTATAATCTTCTTATAAATGTCACTTTATAGCATAGTTTATAGATATTTGACATGTTACTCTAATTCACAATTGCCTCAAGGTCATTTATCTTTTCAAAGAAAAAAATTACACAAGGAAATAGTTCTAGAAAGATTTCATCCTCTCTCTCTCTCTCTCTCTCTCTCTCTCTCTCTCTCTCTCTCTCTCTCTCAAATTTCACATGGCTAGGGTAGTAATCAAGCTCTCTCTTTTAACAATCACTCATTTATAGACTTGAGGTGGTCATGATGTATAAACCCCATATAGCAAGTGTACTGAAGGTAATTTTAAAAACCCCCTATCCATATATAAAATTTATAGTTTATCACACCCCTTTTATAAATTTTGAGAAGACACAGGAACCCCTTCTGTATAATAAAAGCCTTATGTAAGTATATTTAAAAACAACCCTTACGTACTTTTATTTTGTGTAACAAAATCCATAATAAAATAAAGCCCCTTTTGTTATCCTACATTTTTTTAGTAACAAATCCCCTTGACCCCCCACCCCCTCCTCATGCTTAGAGATAAACTTTGAAGTCATGAACCATACCCAAACTAATAATAATAATCAAAGATGCACACTCCCCCTCAATTATACACCATCCATCACTATAACTTCTAACACTTTCCCATAATAATGGTGGATTCCCTTAGCACTCGTGCATGAAAACTTTGAGATGATATAGGTACCCTTATGTATATAATTATTTAGTTTTTATATTTAAAAAACCCCTCATATAAGTATATATATCCCTTACATATGTGTATTTTATGTAAGTATATATAGCATATATAAGTATATATAGCCCTTACATACTTATAATATTTTATGTAAGTATATTAAATAACAACCCTTATGTACATATATTTTATGTAAGCATATTAAACAACAACCCGTATGCTTACATATATTTTATGTAAGCATATTAAACAACAACCCTTATGTACATATATTTTGTGTAATAAAATCCATAATAGAATAAAACCCCTTTTGTTATCCTACATATTTTTTTAGCAACAAATTCCCTTAACCCTGCCCCGCCTCTTCCTTAGTTTATAGATAACCTTTGAAGTCATGTACTATACCCAAAATAATGATAATAATCAAAGCTCCACACTTCCCCTCACCATCCATCACCATAATTTTCAACACTTCTCCATAATGATGGTGGATTCCCCTAGCACTTATGCCTACTCCTATATTCCAAATCAATTTATGGCTTGAGTAGACTAGATTCCCCTAGCACTTATGCCTACTCCTATATTCCAAATCAATTCATGGCTTGAGTAGGCTGGCCAAGTTGTCTCCAGTTCTTTCTAAAACCTTGGCCACCAAATGATAATGAGGAAATCTTATACTTTTTATGGAAACATGATGGACACAAACAAAGGGTGGAGCCATGCACTTACAAGTTACTCACTTTTGTTTTAAGGTTTTAATAGGCCCTTTGCAAGAGGCATAGAAATATCTCTAATTTAGTACCTTGACACACAAAGCAAGCATCATGGGGTATAAAAGGTTTTTTCAGACAAAAAATGGCTTCAAGGAAAACGTATGCAATGTTTGTAGACCCTTGGTTGGATACATAGGTACACACAGAACCACCATGAAAGTTGTTGTGTTTACATGCACCTTTGTTGTTGGCTGCATAGGAGGCATACACCACACTTGTAGGGAGACATTGTAGGGAGACAATTAAATTAGGTATCGAGTTGTGGGCTTGTGTATATTATCATTGTAAAGACACAACATCTTGCCCGCATATTTGTTGTAGGATGGAAGAGCTTTATGAGCCCATCAAAACTAGACGAGGATGACTATGCTTGAGGATAGGCTTGTGGTGGTGATCACAAATTTATGAATCACGTGAATTACCACCAGTAGGATATTATAGAATCATGCAAAATACAGTGTTTACAAGGAGTGTATTTATTAATAGGCCTCCTTTAAGAGTATTTATACAAGTGGTGTGTCTAAAATATAGGAGGATGAATGTATACACCCTCTTATTAAATGAAGATTTTTACATTAGTGGCTCATATAATGTCCCAAAATTATACAAAGGGGCTCGTCATATAGGGGCTTAAAAATAGGTGTCGTATTATATTATTGCCATTTGCAAGATATGTCAAGCTTGAGGCTAACTTTGTTTCTATTGTAGATGAATATGGTGGTACTATTGCTTGTTGTAATACTAACAATAAAATATTTTTCTTGTGTTATTGGCTGCTTACTTTTTATTGGCTCATTACACTTAAATAAAGGTGAGCTGATTACTATAGATAGAGTTTCTTGTTGTAATTGCCAAGCGACCCAAGTAACAATAGCAAATGGTTCTTATTGTAATTTCTAATAGACCCAAGAACAATAGCAAATGAGCTTGCCACAAGGAGAGGCACATTACACTTAAATAAAGGTGAGCTGATTACTATAGAAATTGCCAAGCGACCCAAGTAACAATAGCAAATGGTTCTTATTGTAATTTCCAATAGACCCAAGAACAATAGCAAATGAGCTTGCTACAAGGAGAGGCACATATTCTCCCTCTCTCCCTTTCTCTCAATTATCATCATCATCATTATATTAGGTAAAATTTGGACTAAAAAAGGGACCTCTAACAAAAGACATGTTAGCTTTTGTTTAAAAAAATGGGCTAAACTTTTGCAAATGGGCTTTTTCTATTTAAAAAAAGGGCTAATGGGTTAAATTTTTGCAAATCAAATCAAAATTTATCGGAGATTGTAGATTGGGAATCTACCTTCAAGATCTTTCCAATGGTATATAGAATGATGGGGAATTTTGCATATTCAAGAAGTTCCCAAATTGGTGATGACATGGCATGTTACTCTACCTTAGAGATATTTTCGATGATATATAGCATGATGGGAAATTTTGTATATTCAAGAAGTTCCCAAATTAGAGATGATGTGGCAAGCTACCAATTTTGCATGTTCAAGAAGTTTCCAAATCACTAATATGGAAACTTCTTGAACATGCAAAATTGGTAGCATGCCACAGGAACACATTTTTTTGGAGAGCAATTTCCAACGAGCGAATCTTCCTTTTGGGGACCGCTATTTTCCTCTCTTTCTCTCTACTCTCTTTGTAGTATGTATCTCTCTCCTCTCCATACCCAATCCCTACACTCCCTCTCTCTCTATTGTCCCACTCTATCTCTCTCTCACTCCGTAATTTACACTGTCCCCCTCTCTCCAACATCTCTCTATACACCACCTCTCTCTCCCCCTCAATTATTCTTCCAGACCCTTAGAACAAAATGTTAGTACAACATCCTTGCAACAAAAAAGTGGCCAAATGGACAAATAAATTAGTGAAGAAAGTGTAACATTATATTTCATCCATTAATCACACATAATGTTTAAAGTGTTGCAATCCCTTCCATCCATATTAATTAAAAGTCATGTCATTACATACAAAAAAGGTCTTCATGCCCTAAGTAGACAAGGACATTAGCCATTGAAGTTTTGGAATCCCTTTGCATCCATATTGTTCACAAGCCAAGTTCAAAAAACCAAAAAAGGGTCAGCCTAATACAAATGTTTATACTTGCTTACACTCCAGGCCAACTTTGGGTATGTCATGTGTCTATTCAGAGCCTTAGCGACATCTCTTTCAATCAACATTAGTTGATGAATAAACATATTCTCATTTTGGCTGAGGCCAAGAACCCTCAGGTACACAAAAAGTATAGGTGCTTGCATGTAAGATATGGCTTCCTCTTTTCAATACTTCCCATGAAATCTGGACAAGTGCATGTTGGATGGCCTTTGATATGTATATCATAAACACCATGTAAGAGTGAGATCGAGAGAGAGAGAATGAAAGAGGGTCCTAGGGAGAGAGTGTGAGAGTGAGGGAGTCAGAGTAGAGAGAGAAAAAAGCACCATTTTGGAGGAAAAGCTCGTTGGAAAATGCTTGCTAAAAAATTTCCCCCATGCCGTAGCATCTCCAATTTGGAAACTTCTTGAATATGCAAAATTTCCCATCATGCTATATATCATTGGAATGATCTTGAAGGTAACATGCCATATGATCACCAATTTAGAAACTTCTTGAATATGCAAAATTGCCCATCATGCTATATATCATTGAAAAGAAAAAGAGTAGATTCCCAGTCTGGAATCTCAAGCAAATTTTGATTTGATTTGCAAAAAATTAACCATCAATCCTTTTTTAAAGAAAAATCTAACATGGCATTTCTTAGAGGGCCCTTTTTAAGTCCATAATTTGCTCTTTAAATCCTCTCTCTCTCTCTCTCTCTCTCTCTCTCTCTCTCTCTCTCTCTCTCTCTCTCTCTCTCTCTCTCTCTCTCTCTCTCTCTCTCTCTCTCAATATTTGCATAAGGAAGTCTTTTAAGGTGTATTCTTCTCCTCAACATACAGATGTGGAGAGAACTCTTGCCTCTCCTCAACATTGAAATGCACATTGACATTGCAATACCTCCTCGTGGGGATATATTTCATCCTCATGCCATACCCTAGCCTTGAAGTAGGGTCTTTGGAACTTTTTGCACTCTACTCAAGCTGCCTACAAAACTTCTGGAAATATTACACCTTGGAATAGGTGTTCACCCTTCCATGTAATGGACACATGTCTGAGATTCCCACCACATTGAAGCACTTTGAGCGTTCTTATAATGGGTGTTCTTTGAGCATTCTTATAATGAGTGTTCTTTGAGCATTCTTATAATAGGAATCAATACAAATGTGTCCATTAGATGTTCATCCTCTTCCTTGAGAAGATTAAGTTGGATTGGGCATAAGTCTACCAAAATCTCTTGGCATAAATTTAGTAAAATAGCAACTCCATCTTCATCACCAATCAAAGACATAAGTTTATAGAAATACTTTGGGATAAACTTTAGTAAAATAGAAATTTTATCTTCTTCATCAATCAAAGACCTTACACTTGGATCATCTTTATTATGAGACTTGTAAATGATTCAACTCCATTTTAAGGCCAAAGAATCACATTTTAAACTCATTTTTTCATGTTTTCCTCAACTCCATTTCAGGCCAAAGAATTAATCATATTTTAAACTCATTTTTCATGTTTTCCTTTGGCCTCAAATTTGTGAGATGTAGTTTTTAAAGTTTGCATGAACAAACTTGAGCTTGCCACACAAGGAGATGCACATACTCACCCTTTCTCTCAATTTTGAAACAAAACACAAATCTCTCTCTCTCTCTCTCTCTCTCATAATAGAAGATATATTACCAAAATTACTTTACAAATGGCCACATGGCTGCCATGTGATGTACTAGCTTTCCCTTACTAGTTACTCCAAATCACAGGTATAGCTCGGAGTACCCTCATCCAATATATAGCCGTGTCATTCTCCACCAAATGAGTTGACTACAAGGAAACGACTTGCCATAATAGTAACCCTTTTATACGACCTATGTGAGCTGTAATACCAACTTTTGCATCAAATATGAAGGCATTCCTAGTTAACGAGATATGCCACAAACCTGTCCACCTAAAAAAGCGAAAGAAAAGTGAATGTTTAGGGTTATCTGGCCCATTCAAAATCTTGCCAAAAATTGAGTCTTTAACCTTTACGGGCCTATCTGTCAACAAAGTCCATACGTGAGAAAGGAAATCCCACACCTTCTTTGCTGCCACCGAACATGAAATGAAAAGATGAGGCCATGGTTCCAAGCATGTAGTACAAAACACACAATTACTAGAAGAAATCTGCCACTTCCGCAATTGGTCCCCTAATGGTAGGCCTCCAACTAGCATGCGCAATAGGAATACCTTCCCTTGATATGGAATCTTAGACCACTAGCCCTGTAAGATTACTTCCTTTCACCAAGCGCTCCTCTTCCTGATGTTTCATACCCTATTAGCCTTCCTAGTGATCCAACACTTATCTTACACCATCATATGGTACACTTGATTTGTTGTACACTAGACAATGTCCTGAGGCTTTCTAAATGCCCAATCTAACCAAGGTTTTTGATCCTCCAACTGAGGAATATCACCAAACAGTGTAAGTGTTGCCCTCACCTTCTCCCATAACTATACATATCCACGTGGGACTTGAAAATATTGACGAATTTTTTGAAAAGACAATAAGCGACCTCTATGTGGCAACAAAGCATCCAAAATTCTCACTAGTCCCAATCAAGCCATTTTATTGAATTTTGGTCTCTCAACAAGTTTGTCAGGCCACTTTAGAAGTCGTGAAGTAGCAAACACCTCACACCTGCCCCATAGAATTCAACTATAATTGCCGTCGCTGATCTGAAGGCTTCCATTTAGTGTGTGCCAACACCTCCTTCCATGAGATCATCAAATGAGAAAGGAGAGGTGAAGCCACCACTTGAACCTGTTGGGAACCATTCTCTCTCTCTCTCTCTCTCTCTCTCTCTCTCTCTCTCTCTCTCTCTCTCTATCTATCTATCTATATATATATATATATATATTTGCAAAAGGAAATATCTAAAAACATATGCTTCTCCTTAACATACAAATGTGGAGAGAAGTCTTGTGTCTCCTCAACATGGAAATGCACATCGAGATTTCAATACTTCCTCTTAGGGATATATTTCCTCCACAAGCCATCCCCTAGCCTTGAGGTAGTCCTTGAGATAGGTAGGCATCATGGGCACCTTTGGCACTCTTGAGAAAGAGTCCTACTCAAACTGCATGTAAAACCAGTGGAAAGATTACACCATGTGTATGTCTAATCAACACCTTGGAATAGGTGCTCACACTCTTTTATCATCATCAAGAGACTCTACATCTACGTCTAATGGATACATGTCCAAGCTTCCCACCATTAAATCACTTTCTAGTGTGTTTTCTTTGAGCATTCTTATAATAGGACTCAATACAGATGTCTCCATAAGATGCATGAGAATATTGAGTTGGATTGGGTAGATTTCCATTTTTAAGTGTTGACATAAGTCTGTCGAATTCCCTTGGCATAACCTTTAGTAAAATAGCAACTCTATCATCAATCAAAGACCTTACACTTGGATTAGCCTTTGAATGTTACTTATGTGACCTGCGGATGATTAATTCATCAACTCCATTTTAAGGCCAAAGAATCATATTTTAAACTCATTTTTTTGTGTTTTCCTTTTGTGTATATGCATGGTTCTCCAAGTGGATCAGCTCCAATCACTTCAAAATAGTCTAGACACCCTAGAAATTGGGTGATCCAAGTGGATCAGCTCCCATCACTTCAAAATAGTCTAGATAACCCCTTCCTCACTCTCACACAAGGATAGAAATGGGGTGATCTAAGACCACCTACTTGTACTTTACATGTAGGCAACATGGATTACACCCTTAGAGTCATTGCACACAAAGATGTAGCATACCACATGGATCATTTCTTAGGGCTTGTAGGCTTCATCCAGAGGCTGGGGTACCTTGATATATACATGTCACACACCATGAAAATTGTGGTTGGCCAACTACAAGTATCTTCACCACATAACCTTCAGATAGATACATGGAGACCTCAGAGGATACCCCAAGAGGACATGATCTACATATTGTGCTAGCAAAAAGAGGTTAGGTTAGAGGAGCACCACATTTTCCATTGCTCAGTATCCTACAAGATCCAGGGGAGATTTCATTGCCTATTATCCTATGAGATTCAGGGGAGATTTCATTGCGTTTTTAGAGAGGACTTTGAGCCTCTAGACATTATCATAGACTATCTAGATCAGCACGGCCTCAGACTCTTACCTTGGGCTCTTCCTTCTTGTGCTTCGTTGTGAGACAGAAAGAGTCACTCCTGAGGACAACCCATAGGCAATAGATGCACATCCCAAAATGGAGCTCGGAGCCTTCACTACATGTCACATCCTAGAGTCATCTTGGATCAAGCCATACACTCTAGTGGCACCGACCTCCGGGACCTCGACCCCGCCCCACCCACTAGAACCACTTCTAAACTTTTAAGTAACATATGGTCACTTTCCCATACCCAATAGATCTAGTGAGCTTGTCGAGTCTACTTATCTCTTCCATGCTGGGTATCTTGGACGATAAATTGCCCCCGGTACCTACTAGGAGTGACTTATTCAACTAATGTTGAGAGAGGCTCATGAATATTGATATATCGATGCTTTAGTTCAAGATTGGATAGATGTCACTATCTTGAGACATCATTCTATAGATTTTGTTATTGTTGTGTTTTTCTTTTCTTTTTTTTCATGATAACCAGATTCCACGGACATCATTGTACACTTTTTGGTCTCATAGACCCTTTGTGTCTTTTGTATATGATGAATAACTCTCTCTCTCTCTCTCTCTCTCTCTCTCTCTCTCTCTCTCTCTCTCTCTCTCTCTCTCTCTCTCTCTCTCTCTCTCTCTCTCTCTCTCTCTCTCGCTCTCCACTTTTCTAATATTCAATGTTCATAATGGTTTAATATTCCTAATTTTCTAGTGTTCCTAATAGCTTCAGTGATCATTTTGCAGTTCATTGGTTAAATGTGAAACTTCTAATATTTTTAATGGTCCTCATGGTATAATGTTTTTTATGATACATATTCTAACAATAAAAGTGATCATTTTTTTAGTACATATATTCAACTGTAACCTAGCTTTATTGATTTCATATGCTAAGCTTTACTAACACTAATAACACATCTAGAGTCTTGTTGATTTAGAGTATCTCTTTGCTCCTGTGATGGATCAATCACATCTCAAAGTTTTACTCTCTTTTCTCTATTCTATTTTTATTTATCCTAGTTTTAGATATAAATTTTTATGTTGTATTGGATGGTGACATGTATAACTCTAAAGCTTTTATATTAAATTTTAGAGTATTTTTTTGCTCGTATTATGGATCAATCACATTTCAAAGTTCTACTCTCTTTTCTATTCCATTTTCTTTGAGGATATTTTTGGCAGTTTCTAACATTGGCAAGCGATTTTCTATAATCTTAATTCCATTTTCTTTGTGGATATTTGTTGGCATGCAGTTTCTAACATTTTATACTCTCTTTTGTATTCCATTTTCTTTGTGTGCTCTTTCCTCTCACCACCTCTTTTTACCTCCCTCTGTCTCCACCTCCCTCTAGCAACACTTGCTACCTCTCTCTACATCTATCTCTACCTTTCCCTCTCTCCACCTCTCCCTACCTCACTCTACCTCTCTCAATAATCTCTCTACCACCACTTGCTACCTCTCTCTATATATTTATCCCCCCTCTTTCTACCTCACTCAATAGTCTCTCTCCACCTCTTCGTTCCTCCCTCTACCTCTCTCCACCTCCCTCTATGTTAAAACCCTAAGATCTCTCTAGATAATTGTTATGCATAAACATGCATAAATCAGGCATAAACTCATCCACCCAACCACCCCCAAGCCCAAGGGATGCACACATGAATTATAAATGAAATACATCATACCTCTACCTTGATGTCCCATACCATCAAGACAGGTATAACTCCAATAATTTAGCATGAAGCTATAGTATGAAATGGTAGGTGAGTAGACATGACCCTCTACACAAGAGAGCATAACATAGCCTTGGCCTCACAAACCCAAGCCTCCAAGCTCCCCTTGAGTGTGCCCCATGCCCCTATTATATAGGAGGGCCCTCAAGTGACTCTTGACTCTCCATTTCCCATGTGTGACCCTTGGATGCCTGACCCTAACCTTAACCCTTAAGGTTAGTCCTAACCTATGCTCTACTAGAGCTTGTTCCCATGCTCCCATGCTCACAAGCTTAATGTGGGTTAGCCTCCTAGTATATGCACACATAATGTGCATATAACATACTTCCCCTCTCTCAAAACATTGCACTCTTGCAATGAAAAGAAGAAGAACTGCACTGAACAATATCAACCGACTCCCAAGTCGAATCCTCTATTTCCCTATCTTTCCACACCTAAATTTAACCTCATGGATTAGTCCACTACAAAGTTTCCTTTCCCTAAATTCAAGTACCTTATCAAGTTCATGTGGAACATAGGATAAATCTTCGACTTCAACGAGTTCATTATCATGATTTTTTCCTAATTTTTTCTAATTTTATAGGGCCTCAAAATATGATAATTTCGAATTCCACCAAACCTATATTTTTTCAAAAAACATTAGCAATTAATTTTGCTAAATTACCATTGATATTTTAAAAATACCAATTTTTTGGATTTTTTAAAAATTATTTCTAGAATATTCCTAATTTTTATGAGAATCCCATCGTTCACAAAATTTCCAATTCCACCCGACAATTCTCAAATCCAATGAAAATTTATAATTTTAATGGATTTTCTAATTTTGTGGATCAAAAAATATATTTTTAAAGAAATTTGAATGGTCACGGGTAACCCCACATTTTTCTAAAATTTAAAATAACCTTTATCTAATTTTCCACATATTTTCAAGAATTTTTTAAAATTTTTAATTAACCCTGAATGCATTTAGAATACGAACGGTCAAAAAATTTTGGAATCCCAACAATTTTCCCGGAATACAGAAAGCCAAAAGTTTCGGGAAAATGAAAAGACAAAAAAAAAAATCGGAATGTGAAAGGTCAAAAGTTTCCGAAATACGGAAGATTAAAAGATTTCCCGGAATACAGAAAGCCAAAAGTTTCGGGAAAATGAAAAGACAAAAAAAAAATCGGAATGTGAAAGGTCAAAAGTTTCCGAAATACGGAAGATTAAAAGATTTCCCGGAAATCGGAAAGCCAAAAGGTTTCGGGAAAGCAGAAAGCCAAAAGTTTTCCAGAAGATGAAAAGCCAAAAAAAAAATCAGAAATTTCCAGAGATTTTTTCCTCAAATCCCATAATTTCTCATAATTTTCAGGCTTTTTTCAAGCTTTTTTTTGAAACATTTTCAAAAGCTTTTTTTAAATAAAAAACTCATTTAAAAAATTAATAAGCTTTATTTGGTTTTAATTTTTTAGGGGGGGCATTTTTTTCTGCCCCAGTGGTGGTGGCTGCTGCACAACCCCCCCTTGCCTGTGCACAAAAGAAGAGTGGGAAAGAGGGAATCTCCATCTCCACTCCTCTCCTCTCCATCTTCTCCACTCAATTCTTCCTCCTTCTCTCTCTTTCTCTCTCTGTTAATAGAGAGGTTAACATTAATCTTTTGATTAAAATTTTTAATTAAACCCTTAATCAAAATTAACAGTAATTATGATTATTGTTTAATTTAAAAAAATCCCTTTTAAGAGAAATTCACACAGGAAAATCAGAATTGAGAGGTGGAGAGGGTCCCACGCACACGGGAGAGCATTTCATGCATCAACATGCTGTCCCCTACTGCATTTCAGTAGAAAATCGATAGAAATTTGATCGCATACCCGCGGAACCCGCAAAAATGTATAAAAAATATATTTTTAATTATAAAAATGCTCAAAAAATTCCTTAAAAATTAGGAAAAAATTCCTTAAAATTCTAGAAATTTAGGGAATCCATTTTACCAAAAATATCCATGATAAAATATATGGTATTTTTGTAAAAATTTCCATTAACGCTTATTTTAAACCACAAAAAATAGGAAAAAATAGCATTAAACTCACGAAATTCCCCCGCAACGTCGATTCGTCCCCCATTAAATTGTAGTAACATGCGTTCCAATCGCCATATCGACAATCCACGTGCAAATCATCAACATAAATCAATAAAATAATATTTTTATTAGTAAATATTAAAATTTACTTTAAAAAATCAACACAATTAACTAGAGATTGCTCTGATACCACTATTAAAACCCTAAGATCTCTCTAGATAATTGTTATGCATAAACATGCATAAATCAGGCATAAACTCATCCACCCAACCAGCCCAAGGGATGCACACATGAATTATAAATGAAATACATCATACCTCTACCTTGATGTCCCATACCATCAAGAGGTATAACTCCAATCCAATAGCATGAAGCTATAGTATGAAATGGTAGGTGAGTAGATATGACCCTCTACACAAGAGAGCATAACATAGCCTTGGCCTCACAAACCCAAGCCTCCAAGCTCCCCTTGAGTGTGCCCCATGCCCCTATTATATAGGAGGGCCCTCAAGTGACTCTTGACTCTCCATTTCCCATGTGTGACCCTTGGATGCCTGACCCTAACCTTAACCCTTAAGGTTAGTCCTAACCCCTGCTCCACTATAGCTTGTTCCCATGCTCCCATGCTCACAAGCCTAATGTGGGTTAGCCTCCTAGTATATGCACACATAATGTGCATAGAACACTCTACCCCTCCCTTCTCTCTCCACCTCTCTCTACCTCCCTCTCTCTCCACTACTCTCTCTACCTCCCTCAATAATCTCTTTGTACCTCTCCCTATCTCACTCTACCTCTCTCAATAATATTTCTCTACCCCTTCCTCCTCTCTCCACATCTTTCTACCTCCCTCTCTTTCTCCACCTCCCTTTATCTCCCTCTCTCTACCACCACTTGCTACCTCTCTCTACCTCTACCTCCCCCCGCTCTCTACCTTTTTCCACCTCTCGCTACCTCAAAATAATCTCTCTCCACCTTTGTCTGCCTCACTCTACCCCAGGCCCCTCTACCTCCATCTCCCCTCCCTTCTCTCTCTACCTCCCTCCCTCTCTCTCCACTACCCTCTACCTCCCTCTTTCTACCACCACTTGCTACCTCTCACTATCTTTACCTCCCCCCTCTCTCCACCTCCCTCCACCTCCTTCTCCACCACTCATTAATATCTCTCTACCTCTCCCTACCTTACTCTACCTCTCTCAATAATCTCTCTCTACCTCTTTTTACCTCCCTCTCTCTTCCACTACTTGCTACCTTTCTCTTCATCTACCTCCATGCTTTCTCCACCTTTCACCACCTCTCTTTACCTCTCTCTATCCCTCCACCTCTCTCTACATCTCTATGTCTACCTCCCTCTACCCTTCCCTCCTCTCTCCACCTCTTTCTACCTCCCTCTCTCTCCAACTTCCTCTATCTCCCTCTCTCTACCACTAGTTGCTACCACTCTCTACGTCTATTTCTCCTCTCTCTCCACCTCCCTCTCTCTCTCTCTCTCTCTCTCTCTCTCTCTCTCTCTCTCTCTCTCTCTCTCTCTCTCTCTCTCTCACATCATATTCCAAGTAAGTAATCAAATCATCCCAGTTTTTCAAATTAATATGGCCTTGGTTTTGATTAGACCCCACACACATCACAATTCAAGTAAGTAATCAAACCGTCCCATTTTTTCAAATTATTATGATCTTGGTTTTGATTAGCTAATAATTGTACCAAATGTATAATACACATGAAAGCTCTCTCTCTCTCTCTCTCTCTCTCTCTCTCTCTCTCTCTCTCTCTCTCTCTCTCTCTCTCTCTCTCTCTCTCTCTCTCTCTCTCTCTCTCAAGTGGAAGAATAATAGACAATAACCAAAGATTAAAAAATACATTTTCAAAATAACATAGTAGATTGCTAAATAAAATACATCACCATTTCGCCACGATAAGCAAAGATCGAAAAACATCTTTTAAGTTAAAATAGTTGATTGAAAAGTCATGACACATCAATACGCTTAAGTGCATGGGGGTCTCTTGGCCTCATTAGAAGATGGAGCGAGGTAAAATGGTGATATTATACATGGGTGAATGGAGGATGCTTGTACTTGTATGACTTATAGGGTATATTGGAATTGGAGCCCATGGAGATGTATGTGGATGTATAGGGTATATCGGAGCCCGAATGGAGGAATCCCAAATGGAGGATGCTAGTGGATGGATGATGCACAGGGTTTATTGGATCCCAAGCATGTATGAATGGTGGAGAAATAGGGCCCAATGCTTATGGTGGATGAAATATAATGAAATGGGCCCCTATTGTTTTTAGTGGTGGAGGTGGATGTATACTTTTTAAAGACTCCACACCCCTGATACATGTGTGATCCAAGTACTTGGGGACTTGTCTCATGCCATTTAATATGTACAAATGGAAATTGTAGTCAGCCCCCAAGCTAATGTAATGGCGATGTACTTCTTAACATGCTTTTTGTTGGACTGGAGATCAATGAAGCGACACACACATAGATGCAGCAAGCAAGGAGAGATAGATGGAAGCACACCACTCAAAGTAGATTGATGAGAATGAGTGAAGTACAAGTGAAGTGACATGATAAGGTCACACACTCATAAGAGTGCATTCATATGCCCAGGGGGAAAAAACCTCCTATAGAGTGAAAAATTTTCATGGCCCATTATTAGCCTATATCCACACATCACTACCACATTATTTGAGAAATGTGTTGCCATTAAGCCAAGGAGTTGGTAGGGAGTGAGTAAAGGTAGCCCAAATGAAGTACAAGCCTAGCAAGCAACCACATAAGCAAGATGGAATTATCCCATAAAGTGAGCCCAAGGCAACCCATGTACCACCTCATCTAAAAAGGGGTCATTAGAGGTAATGGAAAATGAAGCAAGATCTCAAGCCTCTGTATGAGTACAAGTCTCAATCTTGTAAACCTAATTGTGCTTGAGTCTAGCTTAATTAGTTTAGTGTATTCATCATCATGAGTAAACTTAGAGTAAACTTAGGTTACACCCACCTTAGATTAGTTCACATTAGATTAGTGTAGGATTAGTCACCTCCATCACCATAGCTATGCACATAGTACTCATGTTTCTCAACATGGTATCAGAGCCTCCCCCCACCTCATGAGCCTCTCTATAATAATCTTAGTTCATCCCTCTAAACTTTTTTAGCTTAACTCATGCTCATTAGTGCTAATTAAGTCACTAATCTCAACCTTATCCTCACACTCTTCTTGTGGGACAATTTTGCAACTACTCATTCTCCTCACATAGAGCACCGTTTCTCAAGCCTTCTTAGGGACTTCTTCATCTCCTCTAGATGACCCAACTCAAATCTCTTGGGCAGACACAACTCCTACAACACAAATTTTATGTCGCCCTCAGGACTAGTCTTTTGGACCATTCACCACCTTTGCTTCACATTAGGTTAAACTCTCTTAGGGGAGACTTCCTTACTACTTGGAGACTCCACAAACCAAATCTTGTAGTATTTGGTGCACGTAATGTGATGCTAGAGCGAAAAGACTACCTGGGATTCTCAGTTTGATTCCATGATTTTCTAGCATTTGGAGCTAGTTCTTTGGGCTTAAATCCTTTCAACCCATCAAGGGTGAGTAAGCTATACTAAAATCCTCTTCAACTCTTGCATTTAACAAGCTCAAATTTGGCCTCCAAATTTTGTTACACTTAATCACACCGCTTAAGCACTAATCACTATTATTAGTGCATCATTCTTAAAAATTAGGCCAATTAAGCTTCAAAATTGGATAATTGGAGTATCAAACTACTGTGGGAAGCTCTCTCTTACATCAAAATCCATCACACCCATTTGCATTGCTCAATTTGAGTGCCTTTTCACTGCATTTAATGCATTTTTAGCATATAGTTTGCATCTTAATCACTTGTATCACCTTGAAATCAGTCATTCCATGAAAAATTAGAACTCATTGTTGCCAATCTTGTATGAGATTAGACACTACTAAATGAAGCAAAGCGCAAGCTCATTGGTAAGACCTTCTCAAATGGTAAGGATTTTGCAACATCATAATACCATAATCATGCTCAATAAATATGCCCAAATAATAATGCAATGAGCCCAAATTTGTCATCTCATGTAATTCAGCCTTGAAGGGTGAAATCATAATACCATAATCATGCTCAATAAATAAACTATATGCCCAAATAAACTATATGCCAAAATAATAATGCAATGAGCCCAAATTTGTCATCTCATGTAATTGAAGGGTGAAATCTTGTCCTCATTATGGCCTATGAGAGCATCATGTTATCATAATGTATTAAAAAATGACCAAAAAGAAATCTTTACTCCTCTTTACATAGAGGGTACTCCTCTTTACTCCTCTTTACATAGAGGGTACTCTCAATTTGTAAAAAAATAAATCTTTACTTCTCTTTACATAGAGGATACTCTCAATTAGCAAAAACCATTTGCAACCAAGTATGCATTTATCTTATCATACCATGCTCTAGGAGCTTGCTTAAGGCCATAAAAAGCATTTTTAAACCTGCATACTTTATATTCATGCCCCTTCTCAACAAAGGCATTAAGATACATAAACCTTCTCATTTAAGTCACCATTTAAGAAGGAAGTATCTAACTGATATACATTCCAACCATGATGCACTGCGAATGTAATAATACACTTGATTGTAGTTATACAAAATGTGTGTGCAAAGGTCTCATCGTAATCTATGCCTTTCTCTTCAGAATAACCCTTTGCAACAAGCTATGCCTAGTGATCACAATGCTACCATTATCTTTACACTTTAGCTTATAAATCCACTTTAGACCAATGGCCTTTTTTCCATAAGGCAAATTTGCTAAATACCAAGTGTCATTTTGAGGATTGAGTCATACTCATCACGTATGGCATGCATACAATAATCATTTTCATTGTACTTCCTCAAAGGAAATAGGTTCCTCTTCATTTCATATACTAGTAATGAGAGCACGATCCCCATAAAAGAATAAGATGCATGATGAGAACCTACACGTGTTTTTCTAGGTAAAGAGTAGCTAATTTTTTGTCCTACAATGTCTGCACCAGCCATTTTGGCTTACTCTTGGATGCTTGAATGGCTACCCTTTCTTCATCCACTGCATCATACATAATTTCCTCATCAATAGGCTGATCTATGGACTGAAATGTTAGGAGATTTTCAACCAATATGGGTTGATTTATGGTACCATTTTGAGCATTCATTTTCTCCATCTATGGCTACTCGGTTCCATGTATGGCTACTCAGCATTGGACAAAGGTAGGAGTACATCAAAGATTCATATGAGCATACATTTTGCTATTTTTTACATAAAAGCATGGTGAACCGAGTTCTCAAAACAAAGATAATATCTCTAATCATAACCAAAATATGCTTTGTGGCCATATGGTAGAGTTTATCCTCCTTTTCCTCTTGTCACACCCTTGCAGGAGTTGCAGCCTCTACATCCTTCTTGAGGGTCTTAATTGTCAACCCATCCTGTCTCTTTTGCTCTTTGGACTCCTCCACCAGTGCCTTCAGCTCTTCAATTTGTGCCTTGAGTGCGGCTTTGTCATTCTCCTTCTCCTCCAGCTTCTTCGTTGCTTCCCATGCATGCTCTTTTAGCTCATCATCAAGGATTAGGTCCATTGATGACCCTTTGTATATTACGAGTTATTTTCCCTTCACGTCTGTCTGCGCACCGGGGATGGCTTCTTTTCGTCCCCTTTCAGGAGTGTGAATCTACTTTTCCAGACTTCTAGTTTATTTTCTGGCTGCTCATTTTCCTTCTGCAGCTGTTTCTCCTTGCTGGTACTTCCTCCACTAGCTCCGGCCTCCTTGCCCTCTTAGCTGGGTGCTGCTGCTTTCAAGGCTCTTACTAGTTCCGCGCCTGTTAGCTGGGCTAGGTTTGACTATTCGGATCCTCCTTTCAAATTTTCATCTTATGAATGGTAGGGTACCATCTGTCTCTATAGGAAGGTGTAATTTTCTAGCTGAATTTGCTTTTATGGAGATTACCATATACCCTAACCCATCTACTCTGAGGTTTTGCAAAACCGTAATGAACCCCTCTTTCTCTACCATTCAAAAATATATCAAATGGTTACTTTCAAAGCATTCTCAAGTAAATAAAATGCAAATTATTCACTTGAGGACTACACATCAACAGGCTCTCTTTCAAACGGTTACTTTCAAAGCATTTTCAAGTAAATAAAATATAAATTATTCACTTGAGGACTACACATCAACATGCTCTATTTTAATCCAATAATTAAAACTAATACTTTTATGACTAAGCACTAATTTAAAATCAATGCTTTGATACAAATGAAACACCCCGTACACTTAGATGTGTGTTTTCCCACCACCAAGAACAATAACCACAAAGAATTGGCCTAGAAACATGACTATGGATGTTTTGTATACACCATACACAGTGACGAGTACACATACACATGAGAATATAGAAAGGTTAGGCTAGCATTCACCACCTAACCATAGGCTCCAAAACATATGAAATCTCACTACAGACCAACACAATCATGAATAGCCTCCACCCTCAAGGCATGTGCTTCCCATACACCACATACTCTTAGTCCTCATGGCTCATTGGCCCCCGGCTAACCAATGGGCTAACCACAAGTTGGGTCCCTTGGGAGGCCTCTCTCTCCCAAGGTAGAGTTCTACCCCCACAAACTCCCATATAAATGAGCTACAATCCCAACTATATGGCCCATTAACTAGTTCACACTGATACGAGAATTGTCTAACAGATCTCTAAGCACTAGCCTGACCGATCTCTAATCACTAGCCTCATTATGTCTAAGCACATGACATAACAAGGGATATGATATAAAATAAGCCTATTCAATGTCAATAGTAGCAAATATTGGACTCACAATCCACACACACACACACATGTGCATGCATGCATATATACCTACTAAATTTCTAAATTTCAAAAACAAAGGATTACATCAACTAGCTAACTGGTTATGTAATCCAATGCTTGAATTTGCATATCTCATTTCCTTTTATGTGTGTGTGTGTGTGTGTGTGTGTGTGTGTGTGTGTGTGTGTGTGTGTGTGTGTGTGTGTGTGTGTGATACTAGCCTCACTATGTCTAAGCACAGGACATAACAAGGGATATGATGCAAAATAAGCCTATTCAATGTCAATAGTAGCAAATATTGGACTCACAATCCACACATACATACATACACACACACACACACACACACACGTGCATGCGCATGCGCATGCATGCATATATACCTACAAATTTTCTAAATTTAAAACAAAGGATCACATCAACTAGCTAACTAGCTATGTAATCCAATGCTTGAATTTTCATATCTCCTTCTCTTTTATATATATGTGTGTTTTAACTTCTTTCTATTATTAAGCATATAATTTAAATATTTACATGCACTCCTAAGACATGAGCCCTAATTGAGGGAAAATAAAGTAAATATTTGCATGCACTTCTATGACACGAGTCCACATTGAGGGCAAAGTTCTTCATAGAAAATAAGAAATTGGTTTTTTGTTTTTACAAATTTTGTGAGGTCCTTGGGTTGTCTCAAATTTAATACATGACCAAAATTCACATGCACTTTTTTTATGGATAAGAATGAAAATGCAAAAAGGTAACAAACTGTGTTAGCACTAGGCATGCAACCAAGCCAAGAAGTGTCTTAAGCCACAAGAATGGCTCTAGGGTAATTTACATATTCAAGTGTAACTACTTTCTATTATTGAGCAAATAAATTAAATATTTGCTTGCACTCCTAAGACATGAGCCCACATGAGCAAATAGATTAAATATTTGCTTGCACTCCTAAGACATGAGCCCACATTGAGGGAAAATAAATTAAATATTTGCATGCACTCCTAAGACATGAGTCCACATTGAGGGCAAGGTTCTTTATAGAAAACAAGAAAGTGGTTTTTTGTTTTTGAAATTTTTGTGAGGCCTTTAAGCTATCTCAAAATTTAATACATGGCCAAAATTCACATGCACTTTTTGGATGGATAACAATTAAAATGCAAAAAGGTAACAATATATGTTAGCACTAAGCATGGAACCAAGCCATGAAATGTCTTAAGCCACAAAAATGGCTCTCAAGTAATTTACATATTCAAGTGTAACACAAAGGCAAATCAAAAGAAAAAGGCATGGAACAACTCTAGGATATGTGATAATAAGCATACCTCCACACGTGATAAAAATTTTGAATAAAATTCAATCTTTTAGAAAAAATAAATACCATTTAAAAAAATAAAAATTGGATTTTTGTTTTAATGAGCTTGCTTAGCTTTAAAGTGGGAAACAAAATAGTTTGTGTAATGAACCTAGAAAGAAAGTCATTTTACTAATTGTTTATAGGCATGTAGCGAATTTCTCCTAGTGTATAAAACCATATTAAATATTTGTTTCATGTTATTCAAATGCAATAATTTGGGAAAAATATAAGAAATTATTGAGTACAAGTCCTAGAAAGAACACCTTTTTATACTTTATTTATCACTATATTTTTTCCCCCCACTACTACCATGTGTAAAGAACAAATCCCAAGAAGGGTTTTCCTTGAGATCTCATTATGAAAGATAAAAGTTTTACAAGATGAAAAATAAAATATTTTTTTAGAAAATTCTCAAAAAGGCTTAAATGCATATTTTTATCTATAAGACTAGTGTTAAAGGTAAAGCCTCAACAAACAGTCTCTTGTTTTCCAAGTTTTGTGAATTTTAAAACAACCAAAGTGCATGGTTTCTATGCATTTTTGTGCATTGTGATTCTTAAAAAATGATAATCATTTATGGCATCCTATATAACAAAAAATAATTCTACTACTCTCCAAGGGGCTCCAAGGGTCTTTTTAGAATGCCTACCATCGACTATACCGAGCCTATATTTTAGGTCCAAGTACCCATTAATATACCTTTGATAAATTTTATTTTATTTATTATTTTACATATTTAAAAAATAACTTTGGGGCTTTTCCTAACTTCTTTTTTGGAAAAATATTATCCTTCATCCCTCTAAATTTAATCCCCATAATACAATTTTTACCTTAGCTTTTACCCTTAGGGAAAAAAAATTGCTTTGTTTCCTTAGTACTATTAGCTATGGTAGTGATGATGGTTCATATCTCTAAGGGTATATAACCTTAAAATAATCACTATTTTATTTTTCTTTTTCTTACTAATTGGAGACTCTCTTTCTCTCTCTCTCTCTCTCTCTCTCTCTCTCTCTCTCTCTCTCTCTCTCTCTCTCTCTCTCTCTCCCTTTTTTTCCTCTCATATCACAAGAAATAGATAAGCCAACTCTTTAAAAATATTTTTTTTTCATTCAATCTTTTTATGAATTCAATGTATGTCTAAACCTTATTTTATTATATATTAAACTCTCATTACTACTATTAATCAAAGTTAGTATACTATATAATATTCACTTTGCTTTAAGCTACTCATATTACCACCTATTGATGATAAAGCCTAACAACTACATTATAGCCTATATGTAGACATATTTGGTAGTGATGTGTGTGAACACACTAGGACCAGTCGGGGGCACTTTTTCCCTCTTTATTAGGAGGTTTTTTCCCCGTACTAGTATACACCCATCTTAGGGTATACTTATCTTTTTTGTACATCACACATTCATTATCTATCTATCATCTCATTGTGTGCTCTCTTAAGCTTCTCCACTTTGTGTGTGTGTGTGTGTGTGTGTGTGTGTGCGCGCGCACATTCTTTTGCAACCTTATTTCCAACATTTGGTATCTGAGCATACACTCCTCGCCCCTGTGTTGCTGCCTATCCCTCACCCCAGGTCGTTTGTCTTCTTGAATCAGATCAAGGAGCCCTTTTGGGAGAAGAAAAAGGACCATGAAGTGTGCAATACGTTATGCTTACGTTTTTTGGTCAAATTTTTGTTTCGAACGTGTTTTGGGGGATGTTCGCGTAGTTCTCAGTTTTTTGACATCTTCAGAGACCAAATTTGCATTGTTCTTCATCAAATTCTAGAGTAGTTTTGTTAGATCTACTACAGATGGGTGTGCAGATACACGAGAAAGTATCCACGGGCTTCACTTCAGCGACATCGATCAAATTTCTACTCTGCATTTCTTTCATACACCTTGCAGGTTTCCATTGTCAGCGACCTTATTAGCAACCACCTTGGTTGCATCAAAAAGATTTTGGAGGCTGCGTGATTACTTGCTTGGGTATCAAAAATGCGCTGAGGATAAGCTTGACGGGACCAACTACCCATTATGGTCCTATATGAGGTGACATATATTGGTAGCCAAAGAGCTATGTAATTTTGTGGTTGGTATTGAGAAACATCCTCGTTCCTATGATGAAGATGATGCAGAAGACACATCTACAAACATGAACTCATATTCACATGATGCAGTACCACAGCATAGCATACCTCCTACACAGAAACAAACAAAGTGGGATGGAAGAGATGTGTAAGCACATGCATTTCTTGCTTTGTTAGTTAAGAGGTGTATCCTTCCTTACATTCGGTCATAAAGGACTGCTAAACATGCTTGTTGGGATGCACTTGCATCATTACCAGATACGTATCTAGTAATGATGCACTTGCATCATTACCAGATACGTAATGAAGCACATGTTGCTTATATATGCAGGCAATTAGAGTCAGAGCATATGGATGAGGGAGACATTTCCTCAAAAATCAAGGATTTTAAGGAGCAGTTGGCCAGTGTTGATGAAATATATCCTGACAGTTCATTGGTGCCTATTGTCTTGAGTGCGTTGCCGGACTCATATTAAGGTTTTGCTTCTACCATCAGACTAATGATGAAAGGAAATCCAAATGCCTTGAAGTTTGAGTGGTACTCTTGCAAGAAATCCAGGAAAAATAGATCTTGTTGAGAAATCAAGCATGGTTGAGCTCAAGGTGGATCAAAGCATATGATAAACATGATTAATCATAGTGATTAGGCTAATGCACAAGATTTAGATCAAGCAAACTAATGACAACAATGAGGCACAAAATCACACTAATCTCTTACATTAGCCTTGAACCCAATATATCCTTTTATAGCTCTCATGGAGCTCTCATGGAGCTCTCAATCCATGCTTTGTGTGCACCCTAGTGCCAACCATGTGTCCATAAATGCTCACACTACATGTGCTCCCTTGCACTTTCCATGTGCTACCTTTTTGACCTTTGACTTCACCTTTTACAAATGACCATACAAATCAACCTTTGCCAATATACCCTTAGTCTATCCTTTTCTAATGTGCATGCTCCTCCCCTTGCTTTACTCATGTTGCACCCTCACACACTGCTTTTCTCAACACCTCCCCTCAATGTGATGGGGGTCTAACACCTAACATGTATTGACCTGACCTACACTCCATACTCATATGGTTGGAGCGGTCCGTCTAGGTTGCTCTATGAGCTACAATGTTGGCTTTGTATTGACACTTTACACACCAAGAGAGTGGGGTTACAACAAGGAGTTAGGAGCCATGCTCCTCATATCACCTAGAAGAGATAATCACTGTTGCCTCCATCTTGTGAGGCCACATCACTATCTTTCTTCTTTGACATTACATTGGCTACCTTCTGCTCTCTTTTTTTGCAAGCAATCCTTTGCTATATGACCAATCTTGCCACAATGATGACAGGTTATCTTTGGCCTTGGTCCTTCTCTGGTCCTCGGTCCTGATCCTCTTGATAAGAGTGCTTTCTCCTCACTCGATGTAGCTTAAACCATCTTCCGTCGAATCCTCTTCTCTTCTTCTATGAGTGCTACTTCCACTCCTGTAATGGTTGGATCTGGGAGGTTCTTCAAGGTAGCCACTAAGGGCTTATAATTCTCAAGTGTCATGCTTTTTAACAATATGGCTATGGCATCCTCTTCTTCTACTGGTGCCCCAATGCCAGCCAATTGTTAAGTTATACTCTTCATTTTGTTAAGGTGTGTTGAAAGTGATTCACTATCCTTAATTTCCAAGCCAAAGAATTGTATTTTCAAGTTTATTTTTTGAATTCTTTTGTTTTTCCCCCTAACAATTCTCTAGCTCATCCCAAGCACCCATAGATGTATCTTATAATACAATGTGATGGATAAATCTTTTTTCAAATTCTTAAGCAATGATAGCTAATCCCTTTTCATCCCAGTTTAACCATTTGCTCTTTCATCCCCTTCATCCTTCGGACATTTTTCTCTTCCATTTACAATGCCCCATAGCCCATCCTTCATCAACATGAATTTGATTTTAACTTGCCATGTGTGGAAGGACTCCCCTTTGAACTTATCAATCACACAAATGAAGTAGTCATTTTAGGGTTGAGAAGGTCTTAAAACACGCTCATCTCGAAAGTTAGTGGATAATTGGGGAGAATACCTCCAAAGTGTCATGTGGTGTAGTCCGCAACCTCATGACATCGTCCAATTAGAAATCAAAGAGAAGTTAAAACTAAGTCGTACTCTGCAAGAAGGTGTAAAAAAACCGAGAGTTAGCTCAGCAACAAAAGGAAGCGGAATTTAAAGAAAAAAGCATCGCACAACAAGAACCGGTACTTACACCCCGCGCCCGAGCATTTCAAATCTTTTACCACCACAGGGGAACGTAAAGTCGTCTACACAAAAGCCCAACGAACGCGCCTACCAATGGGAGTAGCAGTGTCTACGATGGCCCAGCGCGGTAGTTAAGGAGATAGAACTAGCAGATCCAGGTGAGGAGTCTAAACCAGTTTTTATTGCTCAAGAACTCACCAAGACAGAAGAAGCTACACTTAAGATGCTTCTTAAAGAATTCAAGGACATATTTGCTTGGACATACCCTAATATGAAGGGTGTTCCACCCAATGTGGTGCAACACACAATTCCAATGATTAGCACTGATAAACCAGTCCAGCAACGTCCCTACCCAATGAATCCTAAGTATGCAAAGATTGTACAAGAGGAAATTGAAAAGCTTATAAAATGTGGATTCATATACCCTATTGAGCAGCCAGAATGGGTTTATCCGATAGTCATTGTACCAAAGAAGAATGGGAAACTTAGAGTGTGCGTTGATCTCAAAAAGGTTAATGCAGCCACCAGAAGAGATCATTACCCCTTGCCGTATTCGGAACATGTGCTTGAAAGAGTTGCAGGCAAGGAGGCTTATAGCTTTTTAGACGGGTACTCTGGTTATAATCAGATCACAAATACAGTAGAGAGGACCAAGCTAAAACAGCTTTTATAATGGAGTTTGGAGTGTTTGCCTTTCGCGTCATGGCCTTTGGCTTAATCAATGCACCTGCAACATTCCAACGATTGATAAACACAGCCTTTAAGGAATATCTAAGGGACTTTTGTGAAGCCTTCTTAGATGATCTTTGTGTTCATTCCTCTTGGGATGAGCACTTGATGTGTTTATGAAAAGTATTTGAAAGGTGTAGATTATATCGCATCTCATTGAATCCTTTCAAATGCCAATTCTGGGTTAAACATGGAGTTATTCTAGGGCATATAGTGTCCAAAAATGGGATTTCCATCGACGAAAGTAAAATCAAGGTCATTCTGGAATTGCCCCCACCCACCAACTATAAGGGAGTCCAATGCTTTATGAGCCATGTTGGTTATTATCAAAGGTTTATTTTATTCTTCGCTGAGATAGCTCGACCATTGTACAAGCTTCTCATCGAATTTATTTGGACCGAAGATTGTGACCGTGCATATGAGTTATTAAAGAAGGTCCTAGCGAGACGAGTGCTCCAATTTTGTGAATGCCTAACTGGGATTTAATCTTCCATGTGCATATTGATGCATCAAACTTTGCTATTGGGTGTGTACTAACTCAACCTGGAGAACATAAACTAGACTACCCCATTAGCTTTGCCAGTTGCCAGTTGAACGATGCTGAAATGAACTACACCACTACGGAGCGAGAAGGGTTGGCAATGATATATGCAGTAAAGAAATTTTGTTATTACCTTCTTGCCACCCAAGTTTGTTTTCTATGTGGATCATCAAGCATTGTTGTATATGGTGAATAAACCATGCTCCACACACACAGGAAGAATCACACGATGGTTGTTGATTCTTCTTGAGTTTGATTTCACTGTTGTTGTGTGAGACCTGGAAAAAACATGTCATGGCTAATCATTTGTCTCGCATACCTAATGGTGAAGCTCCTACGGGAGTTGATGATGACTTACCTGATACTTCCTTGTTCATGGTGGAGACAATGCCTGAATGGAGTGAGAAGATTGTTAACTTCTTGGTTAATGGTTTTCCACCCAAAGAGCTTTGTAAAGATCTAGCTCGAAAGCTGATCAAGGAATGTGAACCCTATTGCCTAATGGTGGCTGGAACTCTTTATAAAAGAGGAAAGGATGACGTTCTTAGGCATTGTGCCCCCGAGAGGATGAAAATCTATATATTTTGCAAGAGGCACATATGGGCGTAGCCGATGGTCACTTTTCAGGAGACTTAACTGCGCGAAAGATATTGCAATCTGGGTATTGGTGGCCCACTATGTTCCAAGATGCATCACTTTTTGTGAAGGGTTGTGAGATGAATGCCAACGCTACAAGAGAAACCCCAGCGAAAAGATCAGATGCCCCTACATCCAATTAAAGTAAACCAACCGTTTGAAAAGTGGGGTTTAGACTTTGTAGGTCCAATTAGCCCAGCGGCCCGTTACACACAATCTCGCTATATTATTGTGGCCACCACTGACTATGTGACCAAATGGGCTGAAGCGAAAGCGACACGTAAGGCAGATGCAAGGACAACAGCCAAGTTCCTCTTGAAAATATAATCACATGCTTCGGTTGTCCTTTTGAACTTGTGAGCGACAATGGTACGCATTTTATAAATGAAGTGATTAAGGAGCTCACAACAGATTTCATGATATCCCATTATAAATCTACTCCTTATTATCCGCAAGCGAATGGCCAAGCCGAGAGTACCAACAAGACCTTAATCTCTATTCTGACAAAGACAGTTGAGGCTCATCGCATGGATTGGGATCTAAAGCTTGCGTCAGCTTTATGGGCCTATCGTACTGCGTACAAAGTGGCTATTAATCGCACACCATTCAAGATGGTATATGGCCAAGAAGCAGTCATGCCGTGGGAATTTGTCATTCCTAGTCTTCGTGTTGCTACTCAAGAGGGCTGGGATGGTAATCCCTTAGTAGAGCGTTTGTATATCCTTGAGCGGTTTGACGAAGAAAGACAATTGACGGTGTACAATGCCCTTGTAGAGAAGGATAAAAGAAAGAAATGGTTTGATCGTCACACCTGAAAAACAAGGACATCAAAGTAGGGGATAAAGTCCTGATGTATGGAGTGCGTAACGAAAAGAAGAAGCTAAAATATGTTGGTAAGGGACCGTACAAAGTATGTGAAATTACCCCGCAAGGTACCGTCCGAGTGGAGACTCTCGACAGAGTTGAAACCGTTGGATTCCTCAATGGGAGTAAATTCAAAAGATACTATGACCCCCAAGCCAAGAGGAATTACATGCAATCCATCAAAAGAAGGCATCTAAAGAACATGCTGAGCTTAAGAAGATACAAGCGAGAGTTGAAGCTAAAGAACGTCAGCAGCGTGTTAGACGCCAACGAGAGGCCAACTTGGGGATTACGCAAGCATTTTTCGAGGAGGCAGAGGAGGATTCACTAGAATCTAACCCACCTCTACGATACCCAATTGAGCTACATAGTCCTTACGGGAAGGTGCTATATAATGCATTTTTCGAGGAGGCAGAGGAGGATTCACTAGAATCTAACCCACCTCTACGATACCCAATTGAGCTACATAGTCCTTACGGGAAGGTGCTATATAATGCATTATTGGATACAGGAGCTCAACATAATTTTCTGTCATATGGAGTGTGGTGTCAACTTGGAAAACCACCCTTATCCAAGAGTACCATCCAAGTTAAGGGTATCAATAAGAAGAAAACCACTATCTCGGGAATTCTGCACACTCCTGTTGCCTATGACAAGAGGACTGTGGTTCAAAGCTTTTTGGTTATGCTGCTGATAGTACCATGGAGGGAACAGTAAACTTAGAGCGCAAATGGATGTTAGCCACCAAGTGCAATATTGATCGGGCAACCAAGTGAGTTACAACGCAAGAACCAGCTCTCAGCCTGACCACTCAGGGTCCCGCACCTAAGCTATCAACTCTGGACAAAACGCTAGATAAGGAAAAATCACAAAGTCAAGTGGCTACACCATCTTTGATTGTTTGCCACCCCTCTAACGCTTCAACGCCAAGAGTGGAGAGAGGCAGTGTGGTCCCCAAGGCTCCGCTTACTTTACCGAAGAGTACATACAAATGGGTCCCAAAAGCTTCGTTAACGGCTACCTCTACTGCTCAATCTCGTTCAGACAAGAAGCCTCGTAGTAGGAAAGCAGCTACCCGCCCTAGAAAAGGTAAGATAACATCACATTGGATTCCTAAAATATTATTAGCAGCCCAAGGGTACTACGAAGGGAATAACCAAAATTGGGTCCCTAAACATAAGCTAAATTCCTCTGCATTGCCTGTAAAATCTTGTAAGCCAAATGTTGCCACCCCAACGAAAATTCAAGACCGTGGTAAGGGAAAGGTAACGGAGTACTCCACACCACTTCTTCCAGAGCTAGTTTGGATTCCCAAACGATATCGATCAATACCACCTAGCTCAGGAAGGGGGGAGTCACAGGAAGCTTCTAGCTCCTCATGCCATTCACACGTTGATATAGAAGTTTCTGCATGCTCTACACCTACCCTTGTCAATACCCACCAAGAAACCAATGAGTCTACGTCTCCCCTTGTAAATGTATCGTCGGAAGCCATATCCTCCGTTCGTTCATGGGAGCGTACACTACCATCTCTGCAACTTGATGTGGCCACAAGGGTCATAAAAAGCTATCTGCCCACATCACCACCTATAACCCACTGGACAAATTGGTTCCAAGGGGCTACAACATCATTGCAAAAAAAATGATCTACCCAAGGAAGGGGAGAGCATGTACTCACGTTCGACATTCTATTGCTTCCTCCCTAACCTTCTCCCCCCTCTGACCATGTTACTTCCAAATTCGAGGGAATGTATATATATAGCTTCATACACAAAAAAGAAAAGAAAATAAAAAAAATAGTAAAAAGAGCAAGAGCACATTAAGAGGAGAGTTATCCGCACACAATTAGAAACAAGATTGACCTGTCTTCATGAACCTACTGATGCTATATCTGTGTTTGCAGATATGGCAGATGCATGAGCATCACACACTTCATCCACTCCCACCTTTGGTGAGAGGTATCATCTGTACACCTTTCTCAGATATTTCACATGTGCTATCCTGTAATTAAAACCGAATTGGGTCATATAGATGTACTAGCCAGCGAGGGAAATGTTGAGGAATTAGAATGGCTAATTCGCCTATTGACCACGACTGACCCCTACTCCGTAGAGAACGTATCCCCGATAGCCCAAGTCTTTACTTTTCCACATGATGACTATCCTCGCATAGTTACATTCTTGATGAGTCTATGTGGATGGGAGGACGAAGAAGATATATCTGACGATGAATGGATGGATGAGACTCATGGCACTACCGAGGCTGATTTTATTTATTTGGATGATGCGGATAGAGGCTTAGCCTTAGGGCTACAGCCAGAACTCTACAACATCCTCTTACCTTGATCCTCAGTATTAGTCTCTGGTGATTGGTTAGGTAGGTTAGTGTTTTCAAGTTGTTTCTAGTTTTGTGTCCTTAAACAAGTCCCTATTTTTTCCCACTGATGTGCCTCTCGAAGTATAGTGCTTGTTAGTTAATTGTACAAGTTGAAAAGTTTGAGGTGGGTTCGCTTTCATAGTCCTAGGACTGCCACAATGTTCATACTTGGATATCTACATCAAATTGCATTTCTCATCGAATCAAGGAGATCTCCAAAATACAGGTGTAATTCTTCCATGCCCACTCTGTTTCATTTTTACTATTCAATTAATTGCATGAACTATAATGCATGACCACAAGGAATTTGTCAAGCACTACTTAGTTTTTGAAGTTGCATAAGGTGTAAGTGTAAATCATTAATTGAGTTTAACCTTATTTTAGATATTCTTGGAAATGCATGATGTCTTTAGTTAACCTTGGAATATGGTTTTCTTAGGTCTAGGGTTAAAACCATATTAATGCTTAAACAATCTGGTCGTGTGTGCTGACCTCTAAGACATAGCTTCTACCCCTTTGTCGAAAAGATGTAGTCGAAAAGATGTAAGAACGCATGATAATTTGGGAGCAAAAATCCAAAGAGATAAATAAAAAATAAAAAAGAAAGGCCTACAAAAAATGGCAATGTATGTCTGTTATATGCTTTCATGTCGGCCTATCGCCCTATTGACACTTGGTAGGTGAGGAGTATTCCACTCCAGACCGATGCCCTGGGTTGGTAGGGGGTAGCCTTGCCTAAGGTAAGCTAGTAGATTCTTGGAGAAGGCCTTGTGGTAAACATGGCACCATGGTCGATGCTAGTTTTGCTTTAGGGAGGTCGCCATTGTTTGTAAAAATTGTCACCACGTGCATAAAAGAAATAAAAGCAAGAGACTCCTATGACTCTGATGTTTCTTGTGTCCTTAGGCTCTTGGGATTAGCTTGTTCTTAGAATAGACACATTGTGGTCATATGTTTATTTATTAAGCTTGGTAATTTTCCTTGACTTAGGCCAGTTGTAGACCTTGATTAACCTTCGACACCTTGCTAACTCTTGAATTACTTTCAATAGTTTTAAACTCCTGTTAATTTGCTACGCTAGCTCCTTAATGTGACCTCTTAAACTAGGTTCTCATGGCATACTTCCATTGTGGTCTAACATGCTTGATTTTATTTTTGATACACTCTATATCTTTTGAAGACCAAGCATGCTTTCACTCTACTTCCCTGTTTTGCAGATACAGTCTACCACAACAAACCCTGTCGAGCTTACCATACCATAGCTTCCGAGGACGAAATCTACATCAGCAAGGGGGGCATGTTAACCTATGGCGGACATTGAGACGTATTACTTTTTACGTCATATAATTATTTTACGTATTCTGAGTCATAGGCCGGGCTTGTCGGCACCACATGTAAAGGGTAAGGGGATTGGGTGATCTCGCTGATGAGAGGCGCACCTCGAATTTCATCAAGATAAGGGTTAGGATCTGCCAACCATGTGTGGGCGCCCATGTGTGAACGGCCAGGTCACATATAAAAGTCAAATGTAACCTAAAACCTCTCATTCTCTGAGTCTTGACAAGGAGTGCTCTTGCTTCATCTTCTCCATCTCCTTCTCCCTCCAGCGTGTGTGTGTGTGTGTGTGTGTGTGTGTGTGTGAGAGAGAGAGAGAGAGAGAGAGTGTGTGTGTGTGCAGCGATCGAGCATTGCGTGGTAGCACGGCAGCGGCGAGGCGGTAGAGCGGCGGCGGCAGCGGCGGCTCCTCCTTCATCGCGGCGCGAGAATCCTTCACGACGACGGCGGTCTGAGTGGTGAGTGACACACCATTGCTCCCTGTTTTGAGCTTGCTGGTTTCTTGGTTGTGTGCTTGCAGCCATTCGTGGCTCGCACACGGTGCTTGGCAAGTCCCTGGCTCCGACACGTGTGGCAAGAGTGCACAAGGCTTAAAACTGAGATTTGAAGCTACAACAATCAAATCCTGCTTTGTTAACAGAAAGTTGCCTCTACGAATTGTGTGATTAGTGCTAATTACATTGATGTTTTAATCCCACTAGGGTCAATCAATTAAATCCCACTAGGGTCATTCAACAATAACCATACGTCATTATGTCAACAATGCACATAGGGCAATGTTATAATGAGGATTAGTGAGAAAGTGGGAAAGAATTTTACTAAAGTAATGAGAGCTACTCATCTATATTTTTGACATAAACGTCTCTCTCATACTTCTCATTAAGACCATTGTATCCAAACATTATGTTCATAGCATCCTCGTATTTGTGAATGATGAAAGGTCACATAGTGAACCAGTGCTAACATTAATATAGTGAGGGTGAGTATAAATTGTGACTCCCTTGTAAAGATGTGCTTTGGTGGGTGCGCGTGTGTGTGTGTGTGTGTGTGCGCGCGCGTGCATGCACGTGCGTGTGCGTGCGCATGCGTGTGTCTCTATGTGTGTGTATGAGCATGTTGCATGCATGTGTGGTGTGTGTGTATGTGTGTGCACGCGCATCCATGCGCATGCGTGTCTCTATGTGCATGTTGCATGCATGCATGGTGTGTGAAGGGAGCATGTGCACAACTTTGTGCACCCACGTACTTTTGCGTGTACATGTGGGGGGGGTAATAGGGGGTAGGGGGTTGAGAGAGAGAGAGAGAGAGGTATGACAACACATCAATTGTTTTATGCATGAAATTTTTAACTCTTTTGTGCGTTCGCACCTCACACAAGTGTTTTAACTATTCTTGAAGGATTCTGAGAAAATTCCCAAATGATTGTCATTGTTGACATGAAGACTTCCTCATTCAAGGCAATCAACAAATGCAATCCATTGTGTGTGTGTGTGTGTGTGTGTGTGTGTGTGTGTGTGCACCCACACTCATGTGTGTTCATGATTGCACAAGTGTGGCTGTGATGAGAATCGTGGATTCCCATTCCACTTACTCAAGGGTTGATCTTTATTAGAATGATGCATACTCCTTGGTGGGAGGACAGCTGCCCACCAATGATTCTATGAGAAAGAAAGGAACAAAGAAATGTCAACAAAAAGAAAGATGACAAGCAAAATATAAAAACAAAATGTACTAGTAATGTACTCAAGGGATCAAAAGGAGAGGTGCTATTTTGTCTTGGTAAATTTTTTCCTTTGGTGTTTGGTACAAGGTTGAGCTTGCCTCTTGCAATCCTTTTTGTGCCACAATAAAGTATTATAACTTTACCCTTGCCTTTTGCAACAACCTTTTGGCTATGGAGTTCAAGCTCCTTGTTCTCTTTGTTTCCATTACCCTACTCTTTCATCACCAAGGTGGTCATTGACTCCCAAGAAACTTCTATGCAATTGCTAAGTACCTCTTTTTTTTTGGGTTTTTGGGTTTTTTTTTTATGTAAAATTGTGTGTGTTTCTTTGATAATTTTCCCATTTCAATTGATTTTTGGATTGATTGTGCAGGTTGCAGCCAGCAGGCATCATATGGAGAGCAAATTCATCTGGTACAGATTTGATAAACAAGCTCTTGTAGGCTTGTTGATGCATAAGATTGCTTAGATTAAGAGAGAATCACAGCTTCATTTATCTTTGAATGCAGGACCAAGAGGGGGTCAAAATTGAGAAAAATACAGAAGGGAGTGTGGTGAGGCTCTCCAACGGCACAGAGCTAGAAGTTTTTCCGATGCATAGCAAGCAATATGATTATGGGATTGTTTTGAATGCAACTAAGAGGAGGCAACTGTCGCCCTTTCAGCTGTGCTCTGTCTGCAAGTGTTGTGATGACACACAAACTGTTTGCCTGCTGAGTGCTTGCTGCTTCTCCATTGTTTGCGACGCCCCTAACCAGCCTTTTGGTGTCTGCTCTCTCTCCCCCTCTGCCTGCAACTGCATGTCTTGCCCATAATGAGGTTTAATGTTGCCCATAATGAGGTTTAGGGTTTATCTTGCCAAAAAAACGCACCATAAACAAGCTTTTAGGGTTGAAGTCTATCTGTATGTACCCCACTTTGAAGAACCATTCAATCCAATCCTTTGTGCCTCTCTTTGAAGATTTTGTAATTTCTCTCTCTTTGAAGATTTTGTCTCCAAGGGGGCATTAGGACGCGCGATCTGGCCGGCTTTATCTGATTGGTGGCAGAATCATGTCTGGCCAAAATTCATTACAGGGCAGCGGTGATCAAGTGAATTGGCATCCTTGTGTGGGTGCAGGTGTCTCAATCCCCCCAAATCATATTTGTGTCTCCTGCTTTCAAAGACTAACACAAATGCAGGCAAGATCATGTGTATTTCAAGCAACAATGGAACTCAATTATAACACGTCCACACATTCAATGGTCTAACTTACCAACCAATTCAAATCCTTACTAGCAAAGTAAAAGAGCATTTACAAACTCAAACAAGCTATTGGTGGTAACAAAAACCAAAAAGTGCATACTTTAAGCCACAGAGGTGAGCTTACAAGAGTTTTAGTAGTAAGTGCAAGTGAAGAAAATGGGAGCATTGCTAGGCTACTAGTGTTTCTAGTGCCACTATATGTTTCAGTCCCTTCTGGACATTTGCTTCAGGAGACATTGGTCGCTTCCAGAGACCTTCGACGCTCTTCTTCTCCTTCCTGTTTCGTAGGCCTCTTGCACCCAAATTGTTGTTCTGTGACTTTGGCTAGTTGTCTAGGTGTCTTGCTCTCCTTCCAGGTTCACCTCATCAATAGATCCACTCTCATCAAAATCATCATCCTCATCGCACTCACCTGCTGAGTGTATTGAGCTAGTCAATCTCTTTCATAGCTACAAAATCTTGGCATTCACTACTTACAACACTACTTACAAAGCCATGCAAGGAAAACCACCAAGAACCAAGACTGATTGTGCCTAGTAGGATGCCATCTAAGTTGCATCATTTATATGTCTTGCTTGACAAAGTATTGCTAACTTTTTCGCTTTGATCATTGATTCACCATGGATCTACATCACTTCATAAGACTTTTGAGCAAAGACCTCTTCACAGCCTTGAGCTGCCTAAGTCCACTCCACCATACCTTTGTGAAGACATGCGTGAATGTTGTTGGCTGAGAAGAGATAGGGGAATCTCCTAAGGACATGCGTTTCTGGCCACAATGGTTGAGCTTATTTGGCATCCAGGAACGTGGACATCCTGCAATAGATGTGATGTATATTGGATAGATATGAATGATAAGGGATGTGAATGAATGATATGGGATGTGAATGAATGTGATGCACCATGCATGGCAATCTGCATTTGTCCTCTAACAACAGATTGTGTAACTTGGCACAATACAACAGATTGTGTAACTGGGCACAATTCTAACAACGTTTAGGCAGAAGCTTCCAACCATGTGATTGGTGGAGTCGTGTTGCTCCAAATTCTTTGAAAGGTCTGTAATAGAATGCAATTTTGATGGACCGAATAGATTTCATGGTGGGACAGATGTAGGTGCATGACAAAGAAGGAACGAAATTACCTTGCTTGGAAAGATATTACTCTCCTATTCTTTCTCAAAGAAAAGGGGGTCGACATCTAATTGGTTCTAACATCTCTTTCGAAACTTGTGGCACCTCCAGAAGTATTACCAAGATGGAAGGAAGCCATAAAGGTATTACAAAGGCAGAAGGCACTTTCGACATACTCAATACCCCTGAATACTTTCAGCTTGTATGATAATTCAAAGGTGAGCTATGCAGTTCGCAGACAAGGGCACAAGGTTTGAACTGCTATACCTAAGCCTGCAATGTGCTTCGAATTCTCTCCGTCACATCATATTGTGGTTAAGATGTGGATAATGCACTTCGAATACATCATAGGCAGGTGTATAAAGCACAAGAAGGTTTTCATTCAAACATGTATTTGCAAGTCACAAACCTTCCCTCCTTTAGGAGTCTTCTAAGGATTGTCTGTCACAACCATCCTACCACTCTCTGAGACCTGCACCCCAGTCCCAAAATGTGCATACTAACATGCAAGGCAAATATCTCATATAGATTACACAAACTGTGTCCATATTTTGCTCTCATACAACAATGTACTATCACTACCTTTTCATATAAAAAAAGGTCAAAATCATCACACCAAGCCAACAAGCATAGCGATCAAGTATAGAGGACGGGAGGGGTGTGGCTAGCATTAATGATTTTTTTTACTAGGTAGGATAAGATTAACAACAAAGACCATCCAATCAAAGCTCACACTAACGCTCAACCATACGAGTGTGAACACTCAACAATACAAGATTCTACACCAGGACTAATGAAGGCACCACACCATTTGTCAATGTGTCCCAACTGATTGTTTTGAAAGTAGCAAAAAATCATAACCAAAAAAAATAAAGATTCCAACCCCACATCAGCATGCCAAATCATAGATTTAATGCTCCCCCCACTCGACCTCCGTAGAGTAGAGTCTTCATATCCTGCTCTGTCTCCAGTCTGATTCTGTGAGATGAAACCGGGGCCTGCCCAATTGTGATCCTCACGGCATGTGACATATGTCTGTGTATGTATTCAGGCTTCTGGATGAATCCATCCGTTGTGACCCTCTGACTCATCCACCACTATGACCCTCAAGAAGTGGTCTCTATAGATGTCACATGCATCCCGCACTCGGATGTCGTGCCAATGGACATGACTATACAGATACAGGACAAGTCCAAGACCTTGTGGTCGGACTCATGGCCCTTTGTTGTATACTTAATCGCCAAGGGCTTAGGCATGAGCAGAATCAAGATGATGAATGTCTAAGTTTACAATGTGAAAGAAAGTTGGTTGAAAGCACACCACGATGTCAATGGTATACTTCCACTAAGTGGTGCTGCTGCTCATGATATCCTCATATCGACACCACCTAAATAGAGAATTATCTTCCCAAGGCCACGCTTAACGTGAGATGGCATTCTAACACAATGTGGCCTTATCCAACTTGCAACCAATGCTCTACACTGTTTTTGACAATTGACACTGGAAAGCATTGATTGACAAGCTGTGGGATGCAACCATCTCAACCGGGTTGGCAACAGCTTCTCTTAGCCAAAAACATGCACAGGGTTGGGACCCTGCCAAAGCTGAGTTTGGAAAACAAAAGAACTTGGAGAATATTGTGGTGGTTACACTCACGAGGCAGATCACAACTGATAAAAAATTGGAAAAAATCTACACCCTTCAAAGATAAGATTTTTAGATGCCTAGTAACTCAAGACAAAGCAAATATGAAATTGAGAGAATGGGCATATAGAGTATTACATTTGACAGCTTTTACATTGTTAATTTTACACTCCAATAACAATAGGATCTTCCCCGACGTTGACACATGAGAGTCCTCTGTATGGTTCAAATAAAATGGATGACTATATAGCATCCACTCAATCAAGGAGTGCATACTTAGCAAACTCCTGAATAGATAACAAGAATTTCATGCTTGATTAATGAGTGCAAAATCCAGATATCCTCCTCTCTCGAAAATGTGGCCCGCCACACATCACACACCATGCTAATCTCGGTGAAGTTAATCTCAGTGCAGGATTAGTATAGTGAATAGTAGCCAAGCCATGTGAAGATTATTGTCACTAAGACAATCACAAGTGTGGGGAGCATTGTGAAATTCAAGAGTAGCCCCATCCCACCTCTACCAACCAGCGTGATCAAGCCATCTGCTATGGCTCAAGCAATTGTTCCAGCCTCCGTAGAGAGAAATCCACAGTTGAATAATCCTTTAGAGAGACGTGGCGACATCATTTTTGCAAGTAATGACATGTCCACACCTGTACAAAGACTGGCCATATTAAGAACAAAATATACAAATAATACTTCTCACAAGACGAGGCTCAGATGTAACCAAATCATTAAGCAAATCATCAAAATATATATTAGGTTGACATACTCACCTCGTGCGTGAGTATGTCAACCCTGTAAGTGGCCCCTGTCGGAGTAGAACCCTCGATCTTCAATCTTCACCTAAAAAGCAAGACCATCTTCACAACAGAAGTGTCCCAAATCAACCCCTATGGCATCTACTATGCATGGGACACTTGGAAGGGCTCCATAAGCCATACATGTACACCATGTTAGGCCCCACAAGCCACACATGTACTATCATGTCAGGCTCCATGAGCCATACATGTATTGTCATGCCAGGCTCCTTATGCCATACAGACACACCATGTCAGGCTCCACCAACCATACATGTATGTTATATCAGGCTCCATATGCCACACATGAACAGTAGAAAACAAAAGCTGTGAGAAATTTTGTGACATTCCCCCCGGCTTCTAAGCAGTTGACCGCAACTGAAAAGTTTCCAGGTAGGCCTTCAGAAGCTCCAGATAATCTTCAAAATAATCCTCATCCATCCATTTTGCATACATAGCCGAATAGTTTTTAAACTTCACAAGATACCTGCATACTAGCTTGCCACATGCATGCTTACGCTCCTTATGAAAAACTATTTGCTCAGGTTGCAATACCTCCTCAAGTTCATCCACCTCTGGTGGATCTTCCAAAACTGGTTCCATAGAGGTGGTCCCACATATGGCCTCAGCAAGTTGGCATGAAATGCATTATGTATTTTCCAGTGATCAAGTAATACCAATCTATAAGACACTTCATTTATCTTCTGCAAGATCTGGAATGGCCCATAATACCTGTTTGAAAGCTTAGGAAACCGGCCTTCTTTACCTGGCCGCTTCGGAAGACGTGCTTTCTCAAACTTAAGAAACACCCAATCACCTTCCTTGAAAATAAGCTCTCGCCTATACTTGTCAGCTGCCTTTTTCTGCTTAGATTGAGATCTTTCTATGGCTGTCCGAACCTGTGCAAATGCAGACATACTCATCTGCTACAAAGATTTCATCTTTTGTTCGTAAGATAGATGGAAGAACCACCTTGCCATAGACTATCTCAAACAGAGCCTTATTAGTTGAAGAATGCACGGTGTTACTTTTCCCAATCTGACTTCTGCTCAGATACGTAACACTTGAGCAAATCAAGTACGGCTGAATTGGTAATTTCACTCTGGCCATCCATTTGAGGATGATAAGCTCATGAAAAACTCAGCTTTGTGCCCATATTATCAAACAATGCCCGCCAAAATAAACTAGTGGTTCGAGGATCTCTATCCCCCACGATAGATTTGGGCATCTATGATGTTTGAAAATCTAAGCCAAAAAAACAACTTTGCCAAGTGCTCTAGCTTGATGATTTTCCTCACAAGAATAAAATGTGCATGTTTGCTAAAACGATCAATGATAGTCTATATTGCATCATTACCATGTGCTGATCTTGGCAAATTCATAATGAAATCCATGGCAATGCTTTCCCATGGTTCCTATGGAATGGGTAAAGACTTAAGTAAACCGGGTGTCTTGTGCCTGTCAAACTTGACTTTCTGACACACTAGGCACTCACGAACATAAGCTTCAATATCCCTGCGTATAGCTGGCCAAAAGAAATATCTTTCCAAAGCCTCTATAGTAGCCAAAATACCGCGATGACCAGCATATGGAGGAGCGTGACACTCTTCTATAACCTTTTGGCGCAATTCTTGGACCACACAAATACAATTTTGCATCATCAGAAAACCATCTCGAATCGAATAAGATGAGACACCAGTACCATCATTCAAATCTTCCCAAATAAGCTAAAAATCTATGTCCACAGAATACATATCCCACATCCCTGACAAGTCTTGATGATAGGCAGTAGTCACTGCATGCACTTGAGGCCCGCGTGACAAAGCATCTGCCACCAAATTCTTCTTTGCCCAGAGTATCCAAAATCTGAAAATGAAACATGGACAAGAAATTTGCCCACCTTACATGCTTTTCTGAGAGTTTAGGCTGTGTGAGAAAGTGTCATAAACTCTTATGATTTGTTTTAACCATAAATTTAGCCCCCAAAAGATAATGCTTCCATGTTTGTAGGGCATGAATAGCGGCCAACAACTCTTTCTCATAAACCTGCAAATACAATTTTGTATGTTGGAGGCGTGTTGCAGGCGACGGCTTTCAAAAGCCATTGCATGTCCCTCTTGATTCAAAACAGCTCCCAAACAATCTCCACATGCATCACACTCAACCACAAAAGGTCTATGCAAGTCTAGAATAATAAGAACATGCCCTAAGATGATGGCGTCCTTCAACTTTTGGAAAGCTGTCCTTTATGAATCGGACCAACGAAATGCAACTTTCTTCTTCGTCAAATCATGCAACCGAGAAGCCAAGAAAGCAAAGTGTCGAATAAATCGACGATAGTAAGAACATAGACCAATGAAGCTCCTGACTTGATGAAAATTTTGAAGCTCTGCCCAGTCCTTAATAGCTTGAATCTTTACAAGATCCATGCGTACACCATCTTTTAAAACAATATGCCCCAAATAATGGATCTCTAACAAGAAGAATTCACTTTTCTTTTCATTGATGAAAAGCTTGTGTTTCCTAAGCTCTTCAAAAAAAATGCCCAGATGTTCTTTATGCTCAGCCTCACTCTTTGAAAAGATAATAATATCATCAAAGAAAGTTTATCAGAACTTGCGGCGGTGAGGTCTAAAAATTCTATCCATCATTCTATTGAAAGTGGCGGGAGCATTTCTAAGATCAAATAGCACCACCAAATATTCATATAGCCCAAATGACGTTCTGAAAGCCGTTTTGAGCACATCTTGAGGTACCACTCTAATCTGATGGTAGCCACTCTTGAGATCAATGCGAGTGAAATAAGCAGCTCCCTCAAGTTTGTAAAGAATATCATCGATTCTAGGAATCGGAAACCTGTTCTTGATGGTGATCTTGTTAAGGGCCCTATAATCAACACACATTCTGTATGTCCCATCCTTTTTTTGTACAAGCGAAACTCGAGAACGGTAAGGCGAAGAACTTGGCCTTATCAACCCCCTTTTCAAGCAAATCATTCACTTAAGTCATAATTTTCTCTTGTTGGACAGCACTCACCCTATAAGAATGTCGGTTAGGAGAAGAGCTACCAAGGATTATGTCAATACAATGATCCTCTGGCCCCTTTGGGGGTAACTGTCCAGGTAGGGAGTCAACAAAACAATCAGCATAATCACTTAAGAAATCAATCTTATTTTGATCTACGAGATTTATAGCATCATGCTCAACATTATCACGTACAAAGACCAAGTAAGAACAAGCTGATTTCTTTATTGCCTTGGAAATAGAAATGTAGCTTACAACGGGTATGGTACTCCCAGTAGTACCTACATCAATACAAACTTCCCTACCCCTATGAGTAAACATAATTTTCTTCTCTTTGTGCAAAATCTCGGGATCCAAACGATAATGCCATGGCATCCCAAGTATCACATCACATCCCATAAGGGTGCTACAAGGAAGTCTTCATGATCCAAATATCCATGAATCTGTATGTGAAGCTTCCCGATGATAGGAGTAACCTTGACTTCCTTGCTCTCAAAGGCAGCATTTACATGAAAGTCCATGCCCAATTCCTCGGGCTTTAGCCCAAGAGCAGCAGCCATCTGAATGGATATAAAGTTATCTGTAGAGGCATTATCAAAAAGGAATAAAGTTGTTTGATCCTTTAGCTTGCCCCAAGCTTTGCATAAAATTCTTCTCTTTGGCTCATGTGTAGTATTATCCTGTACATTGGGTATAACATTCACACTCGGTTTTGCATCCTGCACATTATTCTTTTAGGGATTCTGGGGACATTCAGATTTCATGTGATCCTTGCTCCTACATAAGAAACACTTCCCCTCTCTCATGCAATCAAAAGTGTGCTGTCTGGATAGCCTAGGACCATCGTATCATCATCTAATACAATCATTGTGTTCATGTGTAATCTATCTCACTTGAGCTCTTTTGCATCTCTCTCTCTCTCTCTCTCTCTCTCTTACTCTCATCTCTCTACTATTGTAACACTTCAGTCTCATAGGCCCATTCTGTCTTTAGTAGATATTTAATATATATTTCTTTCTTTCTTTCTTTCTTTCTTTCTTTCTTTCTTTCTCACTTCCCTTTGCACAGCTTCACAGGAGGTCACCCAACACTACCCTCCATCGCGGGCTGCACAACATGGTCCCTCCCCCCAACACCCCAAAAAAAAAAAATTTGCCCACTCACAATGGTAGGTGTTGGTCACTCTGCTACTGCTGCGCATAGGAGGGCTCACACAGGAGCACACTCCTCTTTGTTGTAGTGAGCCTAGGACAGTAGGGGCTCTCTCTCTCACTATTGTGTTCACATTAATAAGTCCTTTAAACAGTTGACACCTTAAAATGCCATCACTTAGCATTAACACACACTAGGGCCGGAACAGGCCGACCCCCCCCTTAGGAAATCTTTATTCCAAAAAGAGTATCTTTTAGATACAAGTACGAGGGTGCCAAGCACCAATCAACAGACATGGGCACTCACATAGTCCTAGTAAGTCAATAGTTCCGGGCCTCCCCGGTTAACCCACAATAACACAAGCAGCACATGCACATGAAACATAGTATACATCTAGCAAATCATCTAGATTCACATGCAACCATACATTTCTAGGTGCTTGCATCTAGACCAAATGGTGACATCTGATACCAATGTAACGAGCCCAGGACAAGAGGGGCTCTCTCTCTCACTACTTTGTTCATGTTAACAAGTCCTTTAAACAGTTGACAACTTAAAATACTATTCACTTTGCATTAAATGATCCCGATTCCTGATCACTTGTCTTTCTCTTCTCTACCAAGCTGCCATCTTCTTGTCGGTTATTGCCACAAGTAGAGGATCTGAAGCCCCGAAGTCCTTTTCACTAGAACAAGTGAGCGCTTCTTTAGAGCTCATGGACTCCACATCCTTGGAGGGAGGTACCTTGGGTTCCTTGAAGAAAAGTAACACAAGTAAAAGATAAAGGCCCCACATAAAACCCACGAGCCATCCGGGTGCAGAGCAGTAGTTGACTACCACACCCCAAACCTGCTTGCCCACATCAAACAAAGATTATACCACTAAAAATCTCACCAATTTCCAATGATTTAGCAATACAGTTTCCATCTACAAGTTAGGTGCATACCTTGAAATCGACATAGTCTAAGACACTTGCCATAGCCTGTCCCACCGTCATACCTAAAGCACTGGCACTAACAAATGCTGCTGAAAAATTTCGGACCTTTGACAGGGGTACTTCATGCATGATATATCTCCGGTTTATTGCCCTCGCACATCCTAGTCTGCAGGTGACCAGACACAAAAGTATGATTATTAGTCTGCTCCTCCATTGCATGCATGCATACACGAATGCATGAAAACATACATACATCCAGCCATACATACACATTAGTACATACATAAACAAGTTCGTATGTACATATATATGCTGCATGCGAGAGTGCATGCATACAACACACACAATTCATACATGTGTGCATGTACGCATACACAGAAATTTGCTTGGCCCTTTTTTTCAATATATACACCATCATGCATATTTTCAAAAATTGCATGTAAAATGGTAAAGAGTATATAGAGAGGCAATCACCCCTCCAAAGCGCGACCCAGCAGCAACAACCAAACTGAGTTGAATGGGAGAGCCAATGCATACAGGAAATTTCCCACGATCAATAGCAGAGTGCTTACAATAAGAGGTGCCCTATAGGATTTATTAGACCACCAACTGAAAATAATCGCAGATATGGTAACAGTCAAAGGCATAGAGCCGATAATAATCCCACTAACAGTTGCAGGCATGTCCAACATTTGTGCATATTCATTCGATGTTGGAACAACTATGTAGTAATTAACCTACACAATGACAAGGCAAAAAAACAGATAAATCAGCTGCTTTGATTGATATGTATGCATACAATGTACATACATACCTACCTACCTACATACAAGCATACCATGCGTATATACATACATACACACATGCATGCAAACAATGTATTTATTTATAAACAACTTGTCGCTGTCTAATGTAAAAATTAGGCAATAGACATATGCACAAATCTACAAGTTACTTTGTGATACTTTGTAGGTTTGTACCATGTAAAGAAAGGTATTCAATAGATTCCCCAGCATAAACGATGAGTAACTCCACCAATTTTCACAGTGCAATTCAGCGAGATTTCGAGATATCGTCACAATTTTTGCTCCAATGCCCTGATAGAAAAGCCACATTGAAAAGGTTTCTATCAAAGCAAATGAGCTATTGACTTCGATAAAAAGTGAAATTTACCACTTCTGCGACAACTGGTCTAACTTTCTTCTAGTTATTACTTGGCTGACCATTAAGGATTTGGTCTTGGCTTTATTTAAATATCTAAAGAGTGTAAACTATATAACAAATCAATCCAATTGTTTTTGTACAGAAAATGTGAAGGATTTTAAAATTTCTTAAGTGAATTTCCATGAGAGAGAGAGAGAGAGAGAGAGGCCAATGAGGTGATAGCCCAAGTGGTGAAGGTGTTTGCCTAGAACCAGGAGGTCCTCGGTTCAAATGTGCTTCCTCGGCGGCATCGCCTATGGGCCGATAAAATACGCCTATGGGCGGTGAAAAACGGTAACTATATGGGAGGATCTTGGGTCTAAGGCTACTCGGAGAGAGAGAGAGAGAGAGAGAGAGAGAGAGAGAGAGAGATGTCAAAGAAATAGCAAAGGGAAAGTGTATTTGTGTGGGTGCATGTGCACACCTCTTGTTACGAGGATGGACACTCGTAATGGGTGTGAACATAGCTTGAATAATGTGTGTAGAATCAACCACCTAAGAGGACGCCTCAATGGACACTTGGCATCTTTGCATGTGACACTTGTCAAAATGCATGCATCTCTATTGTACTAGTGAAAGGCTATTTAAAAGCCTTGTACTTCAATTATAATATAGTTCAACAAAGATGTAGCCCTTAATCCTCTCCCATGCTTAGAATAGGTTAGGGTTTATTATATTCAGTCCCAATCCCCTCATCCCATGCCAAAAATTGGTATCAGAGACTTCTTCTGTTGTGCCGTCCATGCCTTCAGCCTGTTCGTGCTGCACCTCAACCTCGCCAGTTATTCGTGCCCTCATGTGTTGGCCCAGTGCAGCTGACTCATCAGCTTCGTGTGTACTCAAAACCCGCCTATGTGATGTTGGCATGCCTGCACATCCTTGCTTATGCGTTCTTGTTCTGTCTGTGCAGCACTACTTCGGCATTGCTGGCACTACATTTGTGCCGCCCTGCCTACCTATTGTACTCTCGCGCCGCCCTGCAAAGCCTACTCCATCGCCACTAGCTTCTCCCATACGTTGGAGGCACTAGTGCTAGAAGCTCCACCTCCGCCGCCCAGCTTAGCACTCGCCGACACGGGGGGCGGGGGGGGGGGGGGGGGGGGGGGGGTAGGGGGTTAGTGGTTGGTGGTTGAGCGGCATTGTAGCAGAGCACCACTAGTTTTTCAGTATTGGGCATGTTTTTAGACACGAAGGGGATCCTAATTATCTTGGGCATCTTGTTCTTAATGCATCTCAAAGAAGGAGTATTTTGTGAGGGCAAAAGGACAAAAGGACCAGAAGTAGGAGAGATCAAAGAAAAACCACATAGCATGAAATGGGTGAGTGAGTGTATATATGATGGTGAGTGAAAATATGTACAAGAGGTCCTTTGATGTATTTTCCTATCTTTCCACCTAATTGTAACCTCGGGGGTTAGTCAACTATGAAGTTTCCTTTCCCTGAATTCAAGTACCTTTTCAGGTTCATGTGGAATATAGGACAAATCCTCGACTTCAACGAGTTCTTGAGGAGTAACTCTGTTATCCTCTCTTCCCAGTTTCTGTTTCAATCTACTGACATGCAAGACTAAATAAACTCTAACATGTGGAGGCAGTTTTAGTTCATACGCAACCGTGCCAATCCGACGTATAACTCGAAATGGACCACAATATCTAGGAGATAATTTCGAGCATTTCTTGTTGATAAAGTCTAAGAGTCTTTAGGAACTTTTAAATAAACTAACGCTCCTAGTTCAAAAGACCGAGGTGAGCGTCCTCTATCAACATAAAACCGTGCCCTATCCTGAGCACTCCTGATAGAATCCCGAGCTTCGGTCACCATTTCTTGCATATCACGCAAGAAATCTCTCGATGCATCAAGCTCAATGTCCTTAAGACCGACATCAATAGGTACCCTGGGTTGATACCCATACATAAGCATGAACGGACTAAAACCAGTAGCCATATGTTTAGAATTGATATAGGCAAATTCCATCATTAGAAGATACTTTTTTCAATTTGATGGTTTTCCAAAGACATGCACGAAGCATATCCTCTACAATCTGATTCACACGCTCTGTTTGCCCATCAGACTACGGATGATCAGAGGAACTCATACTCAAAGTAGTTTCTCGTTGTAAACCATTCGGAATAAAGTAGGAAGACATGGCATTAACGGCAGGAACCAGGGATCCATCGGCGTCCCGACGTACCCACATCTGCACAGGGAATTATCGGCGTCCCGAGTTACCCATATCAACATAGGGAGTCATCAACGTCTCAATGAGTCACATATGTACATCCGTAAACCATCAGGTGGACTGTATAAATCACCTAAAGGATGGAACTAGAGAAAGAAACGCCAGCAAAAGAAAAAATCCAAAATTTCTTAATCCGAACATAACTCTAAAGAAAGATATTTCAACAAGTAAAAATGCTGACGAGATTACACCCATCAAATCATGCAGGCTATAGATAAAAGAAGTTTATCTAGAGAACGCCTATACTACAACTTCAAGTGAAGTCAAAAAATGAGATTGTCTTTGAATGTTGGGGTCAACATGCCAAGTGATGTAAGCAAGGCAACAATCCTAAGCCCAAATTATCTGATAAGATAATATATGTGAGGGATCGCTAGCGTCCCATACCACCATGATATCACCCATACATACCTTACCAATTTGGAACTCGCTAGTATGTCGTCAAGGAAATATAAACAAAATCCTGCATAAAATGAATGCGATGGCCTTATCCCAGACTTTCAAAATACTAAAACCTGTCTCTATATACCTGAGACCACATCAAGGAATAACTCTTTTCGAGTACATCATTAGAAACAATTTGAATTATTGGCACGTTCCTAATAATAACTACCCAATAAACACAATAAAGCTAGGGTAGAAAAATAACGATTCACCTAGATACATAAGGAACTAGGTATCTACGTTGGAAAATGTACAAGAGTACAAGAAACATACTCCAAATTACATGCAAAAACGAGGCCAAATGCTATCTTCAAAGCACATGATATTATCCAAAAGATCCTCATAAAACCATGGATAGAAGCATAGAAGCACCTCGAATCCATGAAAACCATAGTTGATCATAAAAATCAATGCATGCCATCTAATGGTCATTAATCATGCCAAAAGAAGCATTAAAATTAGTGACCAACTCATCGATCTAGAGTATATAAACGTGGTGTCGTTCAAGCAAAACTCCAAAGTAAGCAAGTGAAACGCATGTGTGTAGCCCTCATTGAAAACCTCTAGACACAAGTGATCTAGGAAGAACCTGATGAGTCTATATAAAACTTGAAAACCATCCAATAAAATCCACCAAAACAAATAGATCAACTAATCCATGATAGAATTTGTCTTATGCTTAGGAAATTAAGCATAGACCACACTTAAATATTCCACCAAACCTATCTTATGGCATTCCAAACCTATATTTTTTTCAAAAAAAATTAGTAATTAGATTTGTCAAAATACCATTGATATTTTAAAAATACCAATTTCTAGGATTTCTAAAATATTCTTAATTTTTTTTTAGAATCCCACCATTCACGAAAAAAATTCAATTACACACGACAATACTCAAATCTAATAAAAATTTATAATTTTATTAATTTTTTAATTTTTTGAGAAAAAAATAGATTTATAAATGAATTTGAATGATCACAGGTGCCCGAATGAACACACCACATGCCAATCACTAATCCCAGATTTTTCAAAAAAAAAATTAAGTAACCTTTGTCTAATTTTTCGCTAATTTCTATGAATTTTTCGAAAATTTTATTTTACCAACGCATTAGAATACGAACGGTCCAAAAATTTCGGAATCCCAATGGTCTTCCCAAAATACGAAAGCCAACAGTTTTAAGAAAATGAAAAGACAAAAAAAAATCGAAATGTGAAAGGTCAAAAGTTTCCGAAATCCGAAAGATCAAAAGGTTTCTTGGAAAACAGAAAGCCAAAAGGCTTCAAGAGAAAAAATTTAAGAAAATTTCAGAGAAGATTTTTTTTTCAAATCTCTTATTTTTTAAAACCTTTTTTTTCAAGCTTTTCTAAAAAGCTTTAAAAAGTTTTTTTTAATAAAAAAAACTCTTTTTTATATTTTTAAGCTTTAATTAAAGCTTTTTTAAGCTTTAATTAAAAGCTTATAAAATCAAATTTATGAGAGAGAGTTTTTTTTTCACCCGACTGTCTGCAACGCTCCTCCCTCCCTCCTGCGGCATTGCGAATACTGAGAGAGAGAGAAGGTCTCCTCCTCTCTCCTGCTCTTTTTCTCCATTCCAACATTCTCTCTCCACCCCCTCCTCTGTTAACAGAGAGGAGAATTAAGGTTTAATTGATTTTTTAATCACAATTAAAACTTAATTATGATTAACATTAATCAAAATATGTCTTTTAAGAGGTATTCACACACGCGGGAGAGAAAAATAGAAAAAAAAAATTAGATTTTGAAGGAAGAAAAGAATTTTATGCGTACGGAAGAGAACCCAATGCATCAATTAGTTATCCCATACTGCATTTTAGCAAAAAAATTGGCAAAAAATTGATAGCATCTCCACGGAAAACCCGCCAAAATATATTAAAAATATACTTTTTTTTATAAAAATGCTCTAAAATTTTTCAAATAATTAGAAAAATTCTCAAAAATTGTAAAAATTCAGAGAATTCATTCAACCAAAAATATCCACAATAAAATAAGCGGTATTTTGATAAAAATTCCATAAATGCTTATTTTAAACTAAAAAAATTTGAGAAAAATAGCATTGAACTCACGGAATTCTCCCGCAATGTCGATTCGTCCATTGAACAAAAGGAACACGCGTTCCAACTGCCATATCGACGATCCACATGCGTAATCACTAAAACGAACAAACAAAATAATATTTTTATTTAGTAAATATTAAAATTTACTTTAAAAAATGCTAAAAATTAGAATAAGAAAGAAAAACCAACAACAATTAACTCGAGATTGCTCTGATACCACTGTTAAAACCCTAAGATCTCTCTAGTTAATAACCATACATAAACATATATAAACCAGGCATAAACTCATCCACCCAACCACCCCCGAGCCCAAGGGTAAATACAATGAAGTACCACATACCTTACCTTGGTGTCTCATACCACCGAGAGATATGACATCATTCTAGCAGCACATAGCTCTAGAGTGAAATGGCATGAGAGTAGATCCTCTACACAAGAGGACATCCCTTGAGTGTGCCCCATGCCCCTATTATATAGGAGGGTCCTCAAGTGACTCTTGACTCTCCATTTCCCATGTGTAACCCTTGGATGCCTGACTCTAACCTCAACTCTTAAGGTTAGTCCTAACCCATGTTCCACTAGAGCTTGTTCCCATGCTCCCATGCTCACAAGCCTAATGTGGGTTAGCCTCCTAGTATATGCACATATAATGTGCACATAACACTGGACATGAGAAATGAGTGGAATTCCGGGAATGCTCTTATCCCCGCAAATTATAGCAAGCTCAGAAAGATCATCAACAATAGTGAAGGTCTCTTGCCACCAATTAGAGATGGCCGCAAACTCCTAAAACCACTGGATGCTAAACACCCCAAAAGTTTGGTGAAACAATGAAGTCTCGTTGGAATGTGGCCTTTTGAACCTGAAACTGAAATTGCTGAGCGTTGTGAGTGATATGCGTGTGGAGGCCAAGCATAAACCCATCCACAACCAGATGATGTGATACTAAGAAATAGTACATCTTAGCAGCCAACTTTGGAGAGACTGCGTCTTCAGAGTTGTCCATGTCAAGAAGGAAAATGAACTGTTGTCTCTTTGTTATGCCATAGGCACGAATCAAAGATTTCATCTACCCCTAAGCCTCGTCCCTCAACCTCTCCCTCTTGCTTACCATCAATTATCGCTGGAGGCACGGGATTCAAAGCGGACAAAAGTTGAACAGCATTACAAATCGAGGGTGGAGGTGGAGGTGGAGGTGGAGGTGCAGCTACGGAGGTGGGCACAGTAGAGGATGTCGACTTGGCAGCTTTCTCAGCCTTCCACTTCGTACAGTCCTTACCATGCCCCACATGATGGAGACAAAAACATTCTCTTTTTTGTCAGTTCTCTGCCTAGTACCGCTTTTGCTCCTCTGGATGGAGATAACATCTAGTAATGCCCTCCTTGACTTTCTCCTCGGGCGTCTTCTTAGCATAGTTTACCTGAAGAAGCTCCGCTGTATTGCTTTTGTCTCGGACTCTATGTGATCTTCGAGGGCCGCCCTCTGTGGTCCATTCGGAGGGTAACTCCGTAACACCTGACTCCCGAAGAGTGTCCAACAACCACCACCTAGGTACTTGAACAGATCGTGGAGCCTCCTGCTGTTGCGGGGGCTGTACTCCAGCAGCAGGATCAACCTCCTGTGTTGACTGAGGGTGATCAACTGGAGCAATGGTCTGGGAATCATCATCAGACTCTTCTGGATCTCCAAGAAGTGGCGGCTCCTCGATAGTGGATACTGGAACATGCTCATCAAAAACCACATCTCGGCTGACAACAATCTCATTCCTGTCTGGATCATACAATCTGTATCCCTTGGAAAGAGAATTATACCCCACAAATATAAGCTTGCGGGACTTGGCCCCTCTGCTTCTTCGGAATATGTACATACGCATTCCTCCCAAAAACACGGAAGTGCGAGACATCAGGTTTCCTGCCAAAGTATGCCTCAAACGGAGTCATATTAGGTACTGAAGTCGTTGGAGACTGGTTGAGGGTATGGACAGCCGTTGCCACAGCCTCTCCCCAAAGTGGACGAGGAAGATCACGATGCTCCAGCATGGTCCTCGCCATCTCCACCACCGTCCTGTTTTTGCGTTCTACAACCCCATTCTCTGAAGGCGATCCCGTATTGGCCAGTTCCCTCTTGATGCCATGGTCTGCACAAAATCTGAGAAATACAGTCGAGGAGAATTCACCTCCTTTGTCAGCCCTGAGAGTCTTTACCTGCAACCCAGACTCTTTCTCCACCATCACGTGCCAATCCTTGTACCGTGCAAAAGCTTGGTCCTTCTGTGAAAGAAAGTAGACCCACGTGAATCTGGTACAGTCATCAACAAGCAACATGAAATAGAGAGATCCTTCCAATGATGGTATCTGCTGAGGTCCACACAAGTCAGTGTGAATCAACTCCAACGATTTCGAAGCCCGCCTGGAAGCCTGCTTCGGAAAGGATTCCCTGTGCTGCTTACCACGTATGCAAGAGCTGCAACGTCCTTGCCTATTGCCAACATCTGGCAAGCCAACCACCATCTGGTCTCGGAAAGCTCGCCGCAATGCGTCCACATTTAAGTGGCAAAAATGAAAGTGCCACAAATCTCTGACCTGAGAACCTGTCAATGAGGAGAGTGCAGAGAGCTTATACATACCATTCTCCACACCGTCTTCCCAAACAACCTGGCCACTCTCACGGTCCCGTAGAGCAACTGAATGCTCCTCAAATTCCACCCGAAAGCCAGTCTTGCATACTTCATGCACTGACAGAAGATGAAAACCCACAGCAGGGACATAAAGAACATGGGAAGCATGCTTGCCCCCCTTGCCGTCGGGAATAATCTCCATCCGGCCCTCACTGTGTATCGGAATAGTGGAGTTGTCGCCGATAAAAATGCGACCTGACTGCCGTTTCAAATCCAAAAAGAAGTCACGGGATGGAGTCATGTGCCTGGAAGCACCACTGTCAAGAATCCATTCCCGGGTATCCTTCGCGGTGAAGCCAACTACCTCCTCACTCGAAGATGATGAAGCATCGAAGTCCATCATCTCTAAGTGCACAAATGCAGGAGTCTTTGCAGCTGAGGCTGAAGAATCAACACTCTTTCCAGTCCGCTTAGGACACTTCCTCCAATAGTGGCCTTTCTCGCCACAATCATTGCAGGATCATTCGGCCTTCAGCTTCTCTCGTTCTGAGTCGGGCTTCTTCTCAGAAGACTTCTCCGGTGAAGCCTTCCCTTTGCCCTTGTTGTTATTCCAGCCTTTCGACCGTTGGCCAGTTAAGGCCTCCGAACCTCCGCTGTGAGGAGGGTTCGTGAAACGTTCCTCCTGGTCCAAGACCATTGGCACAAGCTCCTCCCAGGTAATGGTGCTGAGCCTGCCACTCGTAATCAAAGAGGAGTAGAAAGCAGAATACTGAGCAGGCAAGTGGAGCAGCAAAGTAATGGCCATGTCTTCAGATGATATCTCCTTCCCAGCCTGGAGGACTTCTTGCTGAAGGGCCTGCAGCTTGTTAATGTGCTCCCGCATCGTCGATGACTTTGCAGGGTTCATAACCCGCATGTGCACTTCCAAGGAGATCCTCTTCATGGGTGATACCCTGTTATAAAGAGAAGCCAAGTGCTGCCATATGCCTCTGGCCAGTGTCATGTGCTTTACGTGATTGATTACTTGTGGTGTGCAATTTAGGAAAATAAATGACCGGACCCTGGCGTTGACACGATCCCACATCTGTGCTTGTGCCTCTCGGTCCTTCTTCATCGACAGTAACTCCCCTTCCTCTACTTCTGGCCGTGGAACCCCGATGACGATGAAATCAACAAGGTCATATGACTCCAGCACAGACTCCATCATAACCTTCCAGATGCCGTAATTGTTCCCGTCCAACTGACGGTCCACAGGGAACGTGGGGAGAGTCGGGATATTCACATGCTTCTCAGCCATCTCTAATAAATCTGCGATCGCGGGGATGTAACTGAAAAAGGGTGGGTGGGTGGGTGGGAAAAAAAAACTCTAAACCTGCAAGTGGCTCTCTAGCACCTTACCCCGCCTTCCTCTTGCAACTTCTCTTCCCGTCAGTCCACCAAGCAGCAACGTAACTATCCCCCTCTTGCTCAGAAAACTCCCAAGATCTATCAAGAGCCTAGGGCTCTGATACCATGTCAAAATACGCAATGGGAATGATAACCAAACTTGAGACCACAAGAGCAAGTAGAGTGCAGAAAATAGACAGCACAAGAAAGACAGAGAGATAGACGTGTAAACTCTTCTCTATACACAAGATCTCGGGAAAACTGAATGAATACATAGTGGGGATCATGGGGCCTATTTATATGGCCCCATGGATGCAGTCGGCCAGCGCATGAAGTGCCACCAGCCCTCCACGACCGCGCAAAGCCAGTCGGGCAGCAAAAAAACACCACGACCTCCTCTGATCAAGTTGGCCAGTCTTCAGGAACATATGAGTGCAGTCGACCAGCATCAGAGACTCCTGCCAACCTGTGGCATCCACCCACACCATGGAAAAAATGGAAAAAATTGGGAAAAAATACGGGGAGTGAGGAAAAATGATAAAACACCTATACGGGGCGGGCACACCCACAACAGAGGCCCTGGTGTCTGATTAAGACAGGAGATGACTTCTAACAATACCTCCGTGTGGGTACTGATTCTTCCCCAAAAACCACGGGTCTTCATGCAATAGAGCTGGTACAGCAAGTACAACTCTCCATTCAGCCGGTACAGCAAGTACAATGGTTGGTACAACCGGTACGGTGGCTGGTATAGTAGTAGGTGCAGCAAGTACAACTCTCCATTCAACCGGTACAACAAGTACAATGGCTGGTACAGTCGGTACGATGGCTAGTACAGCAAGTACAAAGGCTGGTACAGCATGTACAGTGACTAGTACAGCAAGTACAATGGCTAGTACAAGCACAAAAGCTGGTACAATGGATGGTACAACAAGTACAAGGACTGGTACAGCCAATACAATGGCTGGTACAACATGTACAAAGGCTGGTACAACAAGTACAATGGCTAGAAATCATAATAAATGATTAAATACCCTTGCCTTCAGTATTTCTTCGCAATGGAAGCCTCCAAAACAGTCCCCAACAGCCGGTATTCTTCATGGGCAGCCTTTAAGTGAGAGAGAAAGAGAGTAGCCATCATTAGGGCAGCCTGTAACGGTGGTAGAGGCTAGTGTGTAGCAAGAGAACCTCCATTAATGAGGAGAGAGGGCTCCATTTTATAGATTTGGGCCTCCCATGAGCTAAAATGGCAAGAGAAGGCTACAATGACAAGTGGAGAGCCACATAATAGCTGAAGTGACAAGTGTGAGGCCACTTGTCTCACTTTGATCCATTTTCTAACAAGTGTCAGGCCACTTGTCTCACTTTAGTCCACTTTCTTGCCACATGTCCCAATCTAAGAGATGGGTCCTTCCATAAACTTTATCTCTAAAAATATCCCAACTGGTAGACATTCTATTTGCCAACTCTTGGTATCTGCTAAATTCCAGATGTAATGACGCGAACAGAATTTCCATCAGAGTCGAGCAAAAAATAGCAACTCTCCTAAATTTTAGGAGTGTGGTCCTTGGAATTCTAGGATAATCCCCCATTCCCAAAGCCTGTACTTTCCAAATATTTAGACATCCAGGAGTCCACCAGACTTCTTTCATACTGGGAAATGTCCAGGCTGGTGACAGATTGTTTGTCCAAGAAGAAGAACAAGACCAAGGGCAAGGCTTCATCTCAAAGAAAAGGCAAAGACACAACACAGGATAGTGATACAGATTCTAGTACCACTTCTAGGGCTCTTAGGGCGCTTTCCGCTAGGGAGACCCCAAACAGTGTGCTTCTCTAGTACACATGCAGTTTCCCCCCATGTGCTTCCAGCCAGAAGAGGCTTGTGGGCAGGAGAGGGAGCTGATTATAGCTCCACTTACTGGCACATGGGGACTGTGATTCGGAGTTCCAAGCATTAGACATCTAGCAGGACATGGTTATCTTTGGTACAGCAGAGATTATGTACTGGACCTGTTCCAAGTTCATTGTTCGAGGCTTTTGGGACGTGATGTGTTCCGTCCACTGTTGGGGATTACGGGCGCGGTGTGTCCAGCAGCTCATCATCTATTCTTGGAGTTCACTGCACACTTGTGTAGGAATTCATGGCCAAGCACCTACTACACCAAAGTTACATTTAATGTTCATAATCTTGGCATTCAAGGTGTGTTCAATCAGGTCAAAGTCAACATTCTGAAATCAAACATCACAGTTCCATGAATAAACCAATTGCCTGATTTTTCTTATAGAAGACATCTTCTTAAAGGACCTGGCTAGGTCACCACCCATCCATTGCTCCACTAGGCAGCACGAGGCTAGACCAACAGCATGCATGGACGCCCCAACCAAGTTTTCATGTCCCATACCCACCATGCAGGGGTAAGACATAAGTAAGACCTAAGCCTGATCCGGGTATGCCCTCTTGGGAATGCTCAATCCCCACTCATGTGGATAATAGGTTAGAGTGTCCTTAAATTTAAGGTCACTTACACTAGCTCGTGAGTTATTAACTTACTAATACTCAATCAGTGCCAGGTGTCCAATGGGTGAATCAGCACTAGTCTAACCTTATTAGTAAAGTCAGTTTGTTATGTCTTTTGGGAGCATAACACCTTCAACGAGGACTTCCACATAATGTTATGCATTTTGCACCTTAAACAAGGACTTCTACATAACAGCTTGCTCTACCTTAATGCTGCCTTGCCCCAGCTTAACCATTTGGTTCATGTCCCTTCAGTAGAACTAATAATTTGTGATTGATCAGTGCATATTGCAATCAAAAGTCGAAAGCTATTCTATTCAGCTTCACATTCAATGATATCTGGTCAGACAGTTTTTTAGAGAAAAAACCTGTGAGTCCAACAACTTTGAGAATTTCTTCACAATGTCTTGCCGCTCATCTTCAGAACCTTCTGCTGCACGAATGGCACATCCGTTTATTTTTTTCTTCAACTGCTTGTAGCCAATATAATACCTACATGTAGATAAGTAAAACCATGAGATTCCCAGCCAATTCTATCAAAAAACAAATCGAAAGCGTGTACAGCAGCAGCACATACGTCTCCCAACCGGGTAATTGGTGCGCCTGTAGAAAATGCCCAAAATGCACCATTTCTCTCGAGTTGGGCACTTAAAACTCTCCAGCTCCTTGGGACAGCTTTACATCTCTCTCACCTTCACATAGAGGAAAATTTCGTGTTAGAGAATGTCATTTAAACAAGTTTCATCATAAACCATTATGGGTATAATCATGAATTACAAGTCTGCCGTAAAAACTGCAATGTAGTCAGGTCTTCCACTACACAGACACAACCCACAAGACATGCTGTCACTAATCTACTAGTGACTTAGGCTAAGGCTGGATATACACGTACATCCCCATCCATCCCTCACTTGTTAACAGCAAATCATGTTCATTGGAAGCAAATGACAGGAGGCTGTCCACACGAAGCTCCATGTGTTGGCGTCCTGGTCAGCTCATGGTGAGGATGGATGTCCTCCATGGTGGGTGCCCCATCGCAGGGCATGGGATGGGAGGCTTGTACTCTTATTAAAGGCAAGAAACTAATTGAAATGTTAGTGTTGAATGACATAATGTGTTCCAAAGCACATGTCTAATTAGCTGAACTGACGGCAATTCATTTCAAAGAGAAATTGCACACAAAAGTTCAACACATGCACCATATCCATTAGGCAGTAATCATACCATAAACTAATGCACCATAAGTTGAGCTGCCTCAGGATCAGGATAAGGGCAAAGGGTTGGATAAGGATTAGGGATATGGATAGGGTTTAGAGCCAGCTGTTGTCGTAATCCAGTTCACTGCCGCAGTGCAATGTGGGTTTCAATTGAAAGCAGCCGAGAAATGCTGAAAAGTTCTGGTTCACTCCCTCGAGCGTCTGTTTCAATGGAGCCCTTACATCGTAAGTCAGCAGGTGCAAGGGCCCCTGCGAAACCTTGAGGTTTTGCCTTTTTCCTACGCATTTCGAAAAGACAGCAAGGGAAACTATCTCGGCTTCTCTGCCTGCTTTAATGTTCACTGCTTTTCTGCAGAAGCCCATCATGACGAAGGCGCGACAGTCTGCGCGTCTTTGGGCTTTGCCTTTAACTGCTTTTCGTGGTTGAAACCTTTTCATTAGCACACCTCGTCTCTAAATCCCACGGTGCCTTTAAGAGGCACTTCAAGTGGGATCGACGGCTGAGATGAGCGCGCCAATCTCGACCGTCGGATCACAAGCGCAAAAAAGTAATCTAGGACAAGCAAAACTAAACTGGGGATTGAGGATCGACGGCTGAGATGAGCGCGCGGATCTCGGCCCTCGGATAACACCGCTCAAACCTAGCTGGTGAGGGATTTGGCGGACGTACGATTTGGCGTAAGATTTAGCATTCCATGCGGTGCTCCCGTCTGAGGGATTTGGCGGAACGACGGATTTAGCTGGCTCGCCTCCACCCGTTCCTGCCCACCGACGACGTTGGACCACCCTCCCACCGGCGGTGATTTCTGTGACCTGCACGTTGTCGTGACGTGGGCGGTGTCGCTGGGAAAGTGCGAGACTTCTGGCTGTGAGAGTAGGTGCCAATCCTAACAAGGAATCTCACATTTAAAATTTCCCAAAAAGCATAGGACAAATCCATCCTTGAATTCGTGTTCCAATTGCTTATCCCTTTCCAAGCATAGATTCACTGGCTTCTTTTTCCAAAACTTTCCAGTTAATCACATGTAGGCATAACATAACCTTTAAGTATTTCCAACATACATGTGACCCTTTTCATTCCATACATCCACTGTCACCATTCCCAACATCTCATAAAGTTCTTTATCACCTGAAAATCTGGCTTAAAATTCCAACAACTCACAAACACAAAATGATATATGGCATAACTTTAACATATTCTCATGATTTTAAAAGAAATCCATGGCCTGCATTTAGATCCACTAAGATAGAATCAAAGTCAATTTTCACTAGAGTCGTTGTTTGCTGTATTTCTGACTCTTGGATTCCATGTCCCTTGATGCAATATCCTCACATCGCTTCATTTCAAACCACCCTTTATTTTTTTTACAAAACCTTTGAAGGTTTATTGGCTCCATGTATTAACAAGCGTGGTAGGAAGGAAAAAAAGAAATTTTATCATGTTATTACTTATCTGAAGGCGGGGAAAAGCGATTTCATTCGAATTTCTTTGAAAAATATTCTTCCCACACTTCACTGCAGGCAGCGAACAGCCGGCGCATAGCTGGTTTTTGTGAATTTGAAGTAGGCATATCATTAGATAGTAGCAGCTCTGCTCTCTAATTCAAGCCCCAACACGCCATAAACAGTCGCTAAATGCATGAAATGATTCTCTCTGGTCGTGTCGCCTCTGTTCCTCGTTTTTTTTCTGCAGACCCTCTTCTGATAAGCCCCGCACCAATTCTCTGGTTTTTTTCTCTTCATTCCCGCGAGGAAGTCGGCGCCATCCACCTTTTGCAGCTAAAAATACGTTTTTTCCCATTTTGAATTTCCACGCTGCGCCTACTATTTCCTTTTTCCTTTATTTTGGAGTGTTGATATATATAATCAAACTCCTTTTCACCATAACCTTGCTATGGGTTTTTCTCACGCCTCATCAAAAGAAGCTCCATTTGGCATCCTTATTGCACATATGATCTTGCCATCTAAAGCATACGATCAAGAACCCAACCATTATGTACCATAAAGTCCTCTGTCTCAGTGCTAATATCAACTCAACCATGATAGGCACAGCTTATGAGCAATTCACCATCTCATGGAATCAATAAAGCAGTCGAACCACAAGCATAATCCAGTCCTATCAAGGCACAAGGTCTCTGCTAGCTCCAAAATTCTCCATAAGCATAAAAAAAAATCCTCCATAATTCACACCACACTGTCAAAGGCTTCGAGACCTGGCTCAGCCTCAGCTCATCTTATTGAACCTTATCTACAATATGAACATATATACTCAGGCATCATATAATGACTCGTCATGGCACTTAACCCCATGCATCTGGATGTGTATTTGATGGCCTCACATGCACGGTTTCACATCATAGACGTGCCGTGGCACGACATCCACCCCCTCTAAACCTGCACATCCTCTGGTATGTGCCACACAGGTCCTGTATCTTAGCAATCACATCTGAATAGTTCTGCTTTCCCACCTGGATCAAATACCAATCGTTTTTGGCATATGTGCCATATCCTTTGCTCATATGAAGCCCTATCCTCACTTAGATTCTCTGCATATGCATAATTATCCTCATCATTCAAAGTGGGATGCTCTTCAAAATGATTTGCTTCAAAATTTTCCTCAGGCCATGTTTGAAGCCTTTGCACCACATATTGTATGGCCACACCAAATAACAACTGCATTAACAGCATGGAACACACACTTGGTAACATCCCATCCAAATCTACCGTGCCCGGATCCAGCTCACCCACTGACAAACATTCATTATTCTCATCCAAAGACGGAAAAGCATCAACACATACAAAGTCCAACAAGGCATCATCGAGAATAGCCTCCAGCTCTGAATCAATCTCATCACAATCATTTGGCTTACATAACACCTGCTCATCCTCACTTGCAACCAACAGTTGACTAGCATCAAGCATAGAAGAGCCAAAAGCTGATGGGGATCTATTATATACCATGAAATCATCCAATGCATCATCTAAGATAGCATCCAATCCAGGATCAGTCGCATTGAAGCCATTATCATCTTGCAATCCCACATGTTGATTATCATGAACATTTATACCCCCAGAGCTATATCCATTTGGTTGCTCATATGCAGCCTCTTGAGGCTCTGTGACCACACTTTGCATATCATGCATGTTATCTCCCAGTATTTCTTGATACCTGTCTGCAGATGGGCTTAGAATTATGGGTCCCTCACCCAAGTACCCTTGAATCTGTATATCATTGAACCCTGCATGATCCAAAAAGACAGATTCAATTTCCCTCTCCAAATCATCATCATAAACAGGCTTCCAAGCTCGAGATTGTTGCTCACAAATGTGGTTGCAAGGTAACCCCGACACTGATGACATAGCATCACCCTGTTTATTGTTGGAACACCCTGTTAGAATTCCAGAATAACCCAAATCCAAAGAACCTTGGCAACCAGCTTCAGAAGCAACATCACTGTTGGAATCACCCATATCACTCACCCCCTCTAAATCAATCACACATACTTGTGGCCCGTCTGCATATTCATGTACATCATCCTGCTTATAAGCATCATAACCAGATAAGAATGCAGTAATGATAGCATCTTCTTCTTGTCTTAGATCTTCAAACTCTGCAATCATGCTTTCAGCAAGAAGCATTGGTTCCCTGTTCTTCACACATATGATACGACACCTGAGGAATACCCTTCAAATGAGCACTTTCGTCATGAGAATCCTCAAGTTTACACAGCTTACATGCTTCACAGCCCAAGAGGAAACTATTAGCAATGTCCTCTTCCTCGTGTACTGGGTCTTGAGCACCTGTCCTGAAGCTCTCTGAATCAAGTGTCTCCTCAAGCATAGGCACACACACATCATTTGGTATGATCATAGGACCCTGTATGTTTGCACCCTCAAACAAGGAAGATAGATTATACTTGCAGAGTTCACCCATTGCATCTTTATGAGACTGTAGCAAAGCATCCCTTTTGGCACTGTGAAGGCCTTGTTGCTCACTAATGGCTTTTTGCAGTCCCAATTTAGCATAAACAGCCTCCACAATCTCTGTATCAGCCTTGAATAGCAATTGATTGTCCTCCATAAGACATGCATCGACAACCGCTTCTAAATTGGCTCGGATTGTTGCTGGAACACTATCACAGCTCACATTATACCTGGAACTCACATAAATAAGTGCATCTGCAAAATCACTCCATCGTTTGGAGTGATACTCTGCTAGTTCCAGCACTTCATCCTTTAAATCAGGACTTATAAGGTATGCAAAAGATGTAATCATCATGTTTTCTGGAACCCCTTGATTCTCCATCTCTGCCTCGTAACACCTTAGATAGCTTTCTGGATCATAACCATCAAATATATTGACCCTGTCATATACCAATTGCACGCAATTTCCACTGCTTCCTGATTTCGCTTTTCTTCTTCAATCTTCCTGAACCGCTCTTCAAGCTCTTTCATCTCTGCATATGAATGCTCCATTTTGCTAGCCATCTCTACGTACTCTCACCCCAGCGGTTTCACGTCGGGTTCACCAAAGCTGTCGTGACGTGGGCGGTGTCGCTGGGAAAGTGCGAGACTTCTGGCTGTGAGAGTAGGTGCCAATCCTAACAAGGAATCTCACATTTAAAATTTCCCAAAAAGCATAGGACAAATCCATCCTTGAATTTGTGTTCCAATTGCTTATCCCTTTCCAAGCATAGATTCACTGGCTTCTTTTTCCAAAACTTTCCAGTTAATCACATGTAGGCATAACATAACCTTTAAGTATTTCCAACATACATGTGACCCTTTTCATTCCATACATCCACTGTCACCATTCCCAACATCTCATAAAGTTCTTTATCACCTGAAAATCTGGCTTAAAATTCCAACAACTCACAAACACAAAATGATATATGGCATAACTTTAACATATTCTCATGATTTTAAAAGAAATCCATGGCCTGCATTTAGATCCACTAAGATAGAATCAAAGTCAATTTTCACTAGAGTCGTTGTTTGCTGTATTTCTGACTCTTGGATTCCATGTCCCTTGATGCAATATCCTCACATCGCTTCATTTCAAACCACCCTTTATTTTTTTTACAAAACCTTTGAAGGTTTATTGGCTCCATGTATTAACAAGCGTGGTAGGAAGGAAAAAAAGAAATTTTATCATGTTATTACTTATCTGAAGGCGGGGAAAAGCGATTTCATTCGAATTTCTTTGAAAAATATTCTTCCCACACTTCACTGCAGGCAGCGAACAGCCGGCGCATAGCTGGTTTTTGTGAATTTGAAGTAGGCATATCATTAGATAGTAGCAGCTCTGCTCTCTAATTCAAGCCCCAACACGCCATAAACAGTCGCTAAATGCATGAAATGATTCTCTCTGGTCGTGTCGCCTCTGTTCCTCGTTTTTTTTCTGCAGACCCTCTTCTGATAAGCCCCGCACCAATTCTCTGGTTTTTTTCTCTTCATTCCCGCGAGGAAGTCGGCGCCATCCACCTTTTGCAGCTAAAAATACGTTTTTTCCCATTTTGAATTTCCACGCTGCGCCTACTATTTCCTTTTTCCTTTATTTTGGAGTGTTGATATATATAATCAAACTCCTTTTCACCATAACCTTGCTATGGGTTTTTCTCACGCCTCATCAAAAGAAGCTCCATTTGGCATCCTTATTGCACATATGATCTTGCCATCTAAAGCATACGATCAAGAACCCAACCATTATGTACCATAAAGTCCTCTGTCTCAGTGCTAATATCAACTCAACCATGATAGGCACAGCTTATGAGCAATTCACCATCTCATGGAATCAATAAAGCAGTCGAACCACAAGCATAATCCAGTCCTATCAAGGCACAAGGTCTCTGCTAGCTCCAAAATTCTCCATAAGCATAAAAAAAAAATCCTCCACAATTCACACCACACTGTCAAAGGCTTCGAGACCTGGCTCAGCCTCAGCTCATCTTATTGAACCTTATCTACAATATGAACATATATACTCAGGCATCATATAATGACTCGTCATCATGGCACTTAACCCCATGCATCTGGATGTGTATTTGATGGCCTCACATGCACGGTTTCACATCATAGACGTGCCGTGGCACGACAACGTCCTCCGTCAAAAGTCCGTCCACCCCGACAACGTTGGACCACCCTCCCACCGGCCGGTGATTTTCGTGACCTGCACGTCCTCCGTCAAAAGTCCGTCCACCGACGACGTTGGACCACCCTCCCACCGGCGGTGATTTTCGTGACCTGCACGTCCTCCATCAGAAGTCCGTCAACGATCCTTCAAACGCCAAAATCCCACGGTGCCTTCTTCTTGCGGTCTTCCTTGACCCTTTTTTTAAAATTTGTTTAGAGACATAATTGAGAGTATCATCATTTGTTGTCGGAAACAAACAGTTCCAGGGAATACAAATAATTGTCATGCTTGCTAGGGTTCTTGTTACTATGCTTAATGCATGCAGTAATATGTGTTCATGCATGCATGACACACTTAAAGCTTTTGTTGCCAATACAAATAATTGTCATGCTTGCTAGGGTTCTTGTTGCTATCCCTAGTTTACTACACAGACCCAGTTTGAAAATCAGCCTTAGTTTATCGATGGTGTTTATTGCATGCATGCTTTATAGCCATGCTTGGGTTCACTTATTGCCATGATTAATGTCTTGTTGCCATGCATGTATTTTAGTAATATGTAATCATGCATACATGACACTTTAAAGCTTCAACCTATTGGTATGCAAGAAATGAATTTTTGATATTTTTAGCTTGTTTGTTGTTCTTTACTTTCATAACATGCCACTCAACCCATTTTCCTCCCTCTTGAAGGAAATCATTAATGAGGCGAACCATGAGCATGTGGCTCCATCTCAAGTGAAGAAGAGGCAAAAGTGTGTTGTTTTTTCTCCTTTGAAGGTAAGAGATGGATGTACTAGTTGGTCAGAGGGCTTCTGATGTACTAGTTGGTGAGAGGGCTTCTTTGTAAACATGGTACTAACCTTAAATTGTATTTACCATGAAACTTTGTAATCTTCCAATTCAAAAGACTCGATCAAAGAAAAATGTTCAAATCCATGATAGTGAAGGCTCCTCACATGGAAACAAAAATATCGATGAGGAAGTGTCGATGAGAAATGTGGAATTCGAGGGAAAAGCCTCCCTTACAATGGTATGAAAATACTACTCTTCAACCTTTGTACTACTTTATTTCTTGTTTTTTGTACACTAATATACATAAATATGCATTGTTTCTTGTTTCCTCACTTTAGGAGAAAATTGTCAACAAGGAGGCTCATGTAGTGCTCTCTAAAAAAAGTAAGAAACGGAAGAAGGTAAGAGGTGGAAGATGTCTCTTTGTACACAATTTAAGAGTAGGCTTTATTTTACATACCTTGGCTCCTTATGTCAAGTCTTGTTTGTTTGAACTTGAAGGGGATGGCTTGCAATGTAAATGCATCTTATGTTGATATTAGCTCTCCGAGTGAGAGTAAGCCTTCAAATGTAATAATAACAATATCCACTAGTGAGATTAAGACGCACAATGTCTTGGGCAAGGTAAAAGATCTAAGTGCGGTCTATGAAAGGTATACTTTATTTAACTCTATGGCTTGAATATTGAATTATCTTAACATATGCATGGTTTCAATCTACGCAAGGATTGATTTTTGGTTATGTAGACTTCAACACGGAGAGACTATTCACTTACACTCTACACGTTGGGGATTCATTGCCGAGGTGGATGTGCAACTAGCCGAGTCAATCATGCATGTGGAAGCGTCTACTCGTGTGCTTAACCTATTTGCCATGTCGGTAATTTTTTTAATTCTGAAATATAGCTTTTGGATTTGCAGCTCAAAGATGCTTAAAGCATGTTGATTTTGTAGGTGGATGAAAAAAACCCTACCTGTAGATGCTCTGGAGAAGGTTTCATTCGTGGATAGTTTATGGTATGAATATGTGGCTTCACGGCGTCCAACGAGCAAGACTTCATTGCAAAATTTCTTTGGACATATTGATATGAGCAAGCATGTGTTCTTGTTTCTACCTCTAGTACATAGGTAAAGTCAATAGTTTACTCATATTGATGCATGTGTTCTTGTTTTTGTCATTAGTAGACAAAGCACTTGCAACTTCATGTTTTTCAGGCACCATTGGACTCTTTTTGTGGTCTATAATTACCACATCATGAAGGTGAGAGGCTTGTCATCGAGAAAAAATATTCTCCTGCACCTAGACTCACTGCATGTAGGGAATTCGGGCGAGTATGTTTCCATTGTGCAACGGTAAGACAAGAGCTTTACTTTGAAGTTCATGAATCCATAATGCTTGGGTAAATGCTAACTAACATTTTACATCTATATACAATATTGTGTCCTTTATATAGCATGATATATGGCATTTTTTGGATTGGATCAATTGAGACATATGTCGATAAACATTGTAGGTGCCAAAACAACCAAACGCAATTGATTGCGGATTTTATGTAATGGCATTTATCAAGAAACTAATTGATGGGAGCCTTATAGATACACCTCCAAAGCATTGGGTATGCACATGCTTATTAAAAAGCTTCCTTACGAAATCTCTTGCTATGTATGTGCTTAATGTGATTTTGGTGTTCTAAACTCTAACATTGCTTTTTTTCTTGTGTAGCTATCAAAGAAGTGGTTCGACCATGGATATGTCATGAAGTTGAAGGATGAGTTCAGTTCTTGGCTCAGCCATGTATTAGACAAGCATCTGCCCTTAGCATCGTGACCTTCTTAGTTTGCTATGTTAGTTTTTTGGGCACTAGATTTGCGAACTTAGTCAATGGAAGGCTTATGCCATTTTATGATATATGACATTGTATGTCTCCACAATAGTGAAGATAAGTCTTATTTTGGGATTTTATAGTTGGTATAAAATTACATTTCGAGATAAGTTGTACACTTCTTGAAAGGCTACACTTCCATGGAATGCTAAATCTTTTGGTTGTAAAGATTTTGTATTAGATGAGTTCAATACATGTGTCAATGCAGTAGTTATTTTTGGTTTACTCCTTGTTTATGCAAAACTGCGCTTTTTATCGATGTGAGGCTACTTGCAAACCTCATTGGCTTTATGAGTCTTCAATATCATCCATTGGCAAATTCAAAGGCAAAGTCCATTGTTGCTTACGCTATAAATATTACGTGAGACTTCCATTTGTACTTCCGCTTGTCCTAGTTTTTGCACAGTCCTAGTTTACTGCACAGTCCTTGTTTTTGCACAGTCTTAGTTTACTACACAGTCCTAGTTTACTACACAGTCCTAGTTTATGTGAAAACGCTTACCAATGAGAGATCATACACACATCCAAACGCTTACCAATGAGAGATCATACACACTTACCTAATGAGAGATCATACACACTTACCAATGAGAGAGATCACAAATACTGAAAAACAGGACAGTACTTGCCACCATTTCACAACATTAGTTTCCTCATATATATATCACCAAAGCATTTCAACCACTCTATTCCACATGATTGATATCAAGTGTACAGTATCTTAAGAAAAGCGTCTCTCCTCATCCTTACAATCACCATATAAAAAAGACATGATCTTATATTGCAAGCTTGTACTTCCATTTGTACTTTGGCTTGTCCTAGTTTTTGCACAGTCCTAGTTTACTGCACAATCCTAGTTTATGTGGAAAGGCTTACCAATGAGAGAGATCATACATATATCCAATGCCACACAAATACTGAAAAATAAGACAGTACTTGCCACCAGTTCACAACATTAGTTTCCTCGTATAGCTTTCACCAAAACATTTCAACCATTCCATCCCACATGATATATATCAAGTGTACAATAGCATAAGTCTAACGCGCGATGCGTTATCTTTTTGAGGACTTGTCCACTTGGAAGAGTCAAAGAAAAGTGTCTCTCCTCATCCTTACAATCACCATACAAACAAGACATGATCTTACATTGCAAGCTTTGTAATCCATCGCATAATAGCACATCCTTGTTTATGAGGATGCCTTCAACACCGACGGGAGCATGTCTTTCAGTTAAAGGCAATAAACCATGGCAAGTGTGACAAGAGAGGGTAGAAAGAAGGTCTACCAGCAATGTTTTTGTGCAGCAATGTGGGCACCAAATACGTGGTCTTTTATCAAAGTGAATACGATGTCTACCACGTTGATGTTTTCTTCTCAATACACCGGTTACATGAGCTCGTTTGTTGGGGGGACACAATTCAGCTTCCTCAAATGAAGTTGGAATGGTATTGAAAGGCTCTCTTGGCCTTCCATGGCCAAGCCTAGTTGTCGTCACATGTGCTTGAATTTGACGAACACTCCCTCTTGTAGGCATGTCAATCTCCTTTGGCTTGATAAGATTTGTAAGGTACTCCTTTGAGGTTTGTAGCTGTGTCAAGCATAATTCTTTTTCTGTAGAGTCCTTTGTGTCCAATTCTTCCTCTATTTGACTTAAAATTCTTCTAAATTCTTCAATGCAGAGATGAATGTCTTCACTTATGTTGGCCTCTTTAATATTACAAGGGCTCGCAGAAGTCTCACAAATCTCGTGATCCATTGAAACCATTCCCAAGGTGCGTGCATTGTCAATAATGGGAAGAAAGTTGTATAACTCAGGAAAGTGATGCCTCATTATCAATCTTATGCCATATAAGTGCTTGCAGTCACTTGTCCAATCAGGACAATCACAATAATTAGATTGCATACTCACATGATACCATTGGCTTGAAGAAGAGGTGCTTTGAATCTTGAACGACAAGGCCATTTCATTGATAACTTTCAACGATGAGGGGTCACTTTCAATCATTCATATCCATCACATTCATTCTCATCACCATTATATCACATCACGTCTATCCACATCATATCTCATTTCATCGTTGTAATATTCTCTCCCCTGCATACAACCTTGAAGTGTGCATCTTTGATGATCCACGAATACTAAAGCACCCAGAATCGGCTAGATCAAGAAGTACAAATGTCAAGAAGAGGATTTAAGATACTTTAAGTGAATACAACAAAAATGTTAAAAGAACTAGTGATATTACCTATTTCTTGCTTTTGCTTCAAGAACTCAAGCATAGTTCCACCCATGCGCCTGCCAGTCTTGGAATCGCCCACAAGAGCATGTATAAGTTCAAGGATGGACCGGTTGATTTGTGCATCCAAGAGAGTGTATTTTATGTACTGCCATAGGCGCTCCACCAAGTTAGTAGTATCAACATTCCCATAAGAAAACAATCGGCCAAATTTTGGCCATCACCTTTACCATACACAAGTAGACCTACACCAACCATTTGTTACATATCGAATGATATTGTCATGTGCATTGTAACATTGTAAGAAATGTTGATACTTCTGTTCAAATTCCATTTCTGTAACCGAGTGCATGAGATTTGACATTGATGTGTAGATCTCATCTTGTATTTCTTTGGGAACCTACATTTTTCACATTTTTGTTAGAGGTTAAATTATAACAAAAAACTCATATTAAATCAAATATGGTATTCCGGTCGAGATGGTTAGTCTTGCAGTGATTCCTCCAAGCAACCCTGGCCATTTCCCACAATCTTTAACCTGGCGAGAGCCATCTTGCTTCTCTCATTGTAGCCAGTTACATCAAAGTATTCTTCCATAGCCTCAATCCACTTTTCCACTACTTTACCTAATTGCTCCCCTTCACCCTTGAAGGGACCAGGTTGGGATCAGTGCAGTGCTTTTCGAACATCCGGATCTAACTCTTCGTCATCGGTTAGAGGATCCGGTTGCCTTGCACGAGCCGCGCGCCTCATGACTCTAACAAAACAAGATTTTTGTCAGCTTAACTTTGACAATAGATTTATGATTATTTAATTTTTGAGATCTATTTTTAAACAGATAATTATTTCATCATACTTCTTGAACAAGATTAACCATATTCACAATCATGAAAGCAATTTGGATTTTTTTTATTTATTTTTTACAAAACCTCATTTATTATCAAAAGTTATTGATATATACATAGAGCATCACGGCTCCAAAGTCATTGCCTCAATCGCGTACGCATAAAGAAGCGAAACTGCAAAGGAGACATGCCATGGTACACACGATTCATTACAGAAAGAGGTTTGTAATTCTACTTCTAGGGATAAAGCGGCTAAGGAGCCTAAAAACTCGGCATGAAATTCTAAAGTTCCTGGGTGAATAATTAAAGAGTTGTACATGCTGAACAAACCCTAGCGTTATCAGAATCATGGCTAAGGAAATATTTTGCCTGAGCCTCTGATGTTGATTGGTCCTCAAAAGAACCACATATACCGACATCACTCTACAGGATCAGGAAAGTAAAGACTCTCAAAATGACGTGCGCGTCTCACTCTGCTTACTCGGGTCAGAGTTGATGAGGTGCTCGAATGCAAAGGCTATCATATCCTGACTCTGGGAGAGTTCAAGAATGCCAGCTAGATTCGGGGTATCCATCTATAAATTTTCAATTCAATTTATGAGTTTTCAATTTTTGAAGTTCATTCAACATAATATTAACAAGCAAAAATATTATTTCCCAGATTTACTTTAAAATTTTAAGCAATTTCTGTTGCTGTTATGTAAATTCACAAGAGCGCTCTGATACCAACTGTGAGATCCCACTGCCCCCTCTGCACACCAGATTTCTGGTAGTAGCTAGCAGCAATGGAAGCAGCCCCCTTATGCGCGGGGCAGGGTTTCCCACTCGGGGCCTCGCCTCGAATGTCTGGGCACGAGACTAAGCTGGTGGTCATTCTGAAAACCAAAACCGAGAGAATTTTCCATGCTCAGAAAACAGGGATGATTCCACCATTTTGAATTTCTTAACGAATTTTTCTAACGAAGTCAAGATACTGAACTAACCTTCATCTGAATTAACCAAATAGAAGGGAAACTATTACAGACTTAACTTGAAGGGATCAACGCTTTTTTCCTAATTGAATCAGGCACAGCCGTTGATCTATTCATTAGAGAAGTTTTCAAGCTTTTATTTAACTACTCGAGTTCTAAACGTATTCCTATTAATCAATTTTATTATTAAAACTCTAATAATTCCAGCCTACCCCATCCGGCCCATGGGTTAGCCACGGCCCAACCACTGAATTGGTAGAACCAAATAAGTACTCACCCACCCATAATTAAATGCCTTTCTTAACTTTTGCTTTAGAATACAGATACGCACACACTCCTCTTTAAACTTTAACTTATAAAACAATCCATTGACAAATAATTATTGGTTACAGATATCATAACTCAAAATTTCTATCCAGTTCCTTGTTTCTCAAAAACAGGTATCACTCTGGACTCTCCGTCGAGACCAGCTGGTCAGCAAAACAAGATCCAGTAACAAATTACAATAATTCTTCGTCATCATACATATATATCTTCCACGACATACACATGGGTGTCCTAAGCACCGCAAGCCCGTGCATCGCCTGGTCAGAACCCTCCAAGATCCTCCTTAGGTGTCCTGGCACTTCACTCATGGACCGCTTCGTCGGCCCTCGCCCATCGTACCGGAAGCACACCATTTTTCACCATACCAAGGCTGGTCAAGACTTGGGTAGGTTTTTGCTGCGTGAGCCGTCCTTTGAACACTCCCCACCAGCTGTTACAACCGAACTTCCCTTAGAAAAACACATATACCAAGTGCTCCCTCCAGCATTCTAGCGTAAGATAGTCCTTTAAGAAAACTAGGGTTTCTATGCAAGTTTTCAGTTTTGAGTTTCTTTTGAATACAATGAGTATATCTTAAATCCATATCCCAAGACTTTCTGACCGCCCGCAGGTCTGAATTCCAAACAGAATTCCTCGAATTCTGTAACCTTGATCCTCAGATCAAAATCAAAGGGTCTTAACTTGATTTCAGATTCGGTGGGTGATTTGAGTGAATTTTTCTGAACTGGTCACATCGTCTTTTCTTGAAACTGGTCACATCATCTTTTCTCGAAACTGATTTTTTCGGCTGGTCACATCGTCTTTTCTTGAAACTGAGAAAGGAGTTATGTCTTGGTCATAGTCTGATCCAAGGTTTGGAAAGGTTCTCCCTGAACTATCTTTCTCGAAGGGTAATATTTCAATTACTACTTTACTAAATTTCATGAGTATTTGCTTAACTGAATTCAAAACTAATTCACGAATTCCTATGAAAAATAAGTTAATCATTTATCTAAAATTTCAACTTCGATAGTTTTTCTGAGTTCTTATTATTACTATCCTAGAGAATATGAAATGGTAGAATTTTCTCTCACAGAGTATTTACTTATTCATTTACCAATATTCATGGGATTTAAACATAAAATTAAAGACAACTCTTATTTTGATATAAAAATTCTGTATGCATCTATTTATGCAAAAGAATCAATTTTGATGAAAGTAACACTTTTATAATAATAATAATAAAATCTTTTATGCATAAAAATCAATTTTGATGAAAGTAACACTTTTATAATAAAAAAATTCTTTTATGCATCTATTTATGCATAAAAATTAATTTTGATAAAAGTAACACTTTTATAATAATAAAAATTCTTTTGTGCATCTATTTATGCATAAAAATCAATTTTGATGAGAGTAACACTTTTATAATTAAAAAAAATTATGCATCTATTTATGCATAAAAATCAATTTTGATGAATGTAACACTTTTATAATTAAAAAAATTCTTTTATGCATCTATTTATGCATAAAAATCAATTTTGATGAAAGTAACACTTTTAGAATTAAAAAAAATTCTCCAATATGCATCTTTCTATGCATAGAAATTAATTCTAATGGAATAACACTTTTATAATAAAAATATTTCTAATATGCAATTTCATATGCATAGAATGAAAATAACTTTTTTAGAATACACAAACGGTGGGGATTACTCTTTTTGAATAATAAAAGATAAAACTTATTTCACAAAATTTAAGAAAATTTTGCCATAACCTCCTTTGTATGGGTGACCATTTTTCAATTTTTTTCATTCTCAAGTTACTTAGAAATTACCCCAAATGGTTTAAAGCATTCTAAACTAGTCAAATTCCACTTTTTTAAAGAGAAACAATATGAAAAGTTTAATTCTAAGAATTTGATTACGTATCTAGGATAAAGAAAGGCTAAATTCAAGAATGAAGAGAGGGGGAAAGCCTTTCCAACAAGGCATAACATCATTTTTTCATTTTAAAGAAAACAAAAATTAGAAAACCATTAAATGGAATAAAGAAAAAGTAGGATTTCTAGCTTACATGAATTTTTGTGAGCTTTCCTTTGGCTTGATGGTTTGAGAAATCTACTCTTATTTGCAACAAGAGTGGCCACCAATTCTTTTGAAGAGGAAATGGTCAAAAACTAATGGCCGACCATATTGAATACTTGGGCTTTCTGGTACCCAAAGATGGAATTTCTCCAAATTATTTTGCAAAAGTCCAAGCAGTCTAACCCAAAAACAGTGAAAGAAGTCAAGGGATTCTTGGGATTGACTGGCTGGTATAGAATTTTTATACCAAAGTATGCTCTCATAGCTTCCCCCCTGACTAATCTTCTCAAGAAGAATACCCCGTTTCAATGATCTGTCGCCAGGTGCCAGAGTGCTTTTGATAAGCTAAAGACTGCCTGCCTTGGTAACCAATCGCGTTCTGAAGTTGCTAGATTTCTCTCTACCCTTTGACGTAGTAACTGATGCCAATGGTTTTGCCCTGGGAGGTGCACTCATGCAGGAAGGTCATGTAGTGGCCTATGAATCCCGAAAACTCAGAACGCATGAGAGGAATTATGATGTCCATGACTTGGAACTACTTTCAGTAGTATATGCCCTAAAGTTGTGGAGACATTACCTACTGGGTCAAAGATTCACTTTGATGACAGATAATCAGAGCTTAAAGTGGATCTTCACTCAGAAGGATCTCAACATGCGCCAAAGAAGGTGTATGCAAACCTTGCAGGAATTTGATTTTGAAATCAAGTACCGCCCAAGCAAAGAAATTGTGGTAGCAGATGCCCTCAGCAGAAAAGCCTCCTTGCTTGCAATCACTGTAGTGTCAAATCCTTTGATTATTGAAGCAAGAGAGAAGATCACGCAAGATAGATTCTTTGGCCCTATTGCTACCCTACTTATGCAGGAAAGCAAAACTCCACAGGAGCTGAACCGAGTTCAAGGGTACAGCCTAGATGATGGCAGATGGAACTCCAACCTAAAGAAATCCTTGATGTTCGAGAGAAGGTTCTCAGGAATAGAATTCTGAGAGAATTATTGGTTAAATGGAAGTTCTATCCTTTTGAAGATGCCACCTGGGAGAAAGAAGTCGAACTGTTGCGAGATTACCCCCAGTTTTTTGTGAGATGAGGACATCTCGCGTTTTTCAAGTGGGAGAGAATGTATGATTCCTCCCCAGCCTCTCAAGAAGTTCAGTATCTTCCCATGCAAGCAAATCCCTCTTCAGAAATATAAAAGATCTTGTTTCTACCTGTTTTAGCCTAGAGAGAGAAAATCTTCTAGAGAGAGGTGATATAGTTTTTAAATATTTTTGGATGAAAAAATATCTCATCTTATTAAAATAAATTCCCCTGAAATAGAAGTTCAAAAAGAATTTAGAAGGTGCATTAGAAATAAATTATCATATGTTCAAAAGGCCTTATCCTAAGGGTTTAGATTTTTTGAAAAATTTTAAATTAAGGTTTCTATGGACCAATAAGATTAATCCAAATGTAGGGAGGAGGTAAATTGAAGAAATAAAGAAAATCCCCCCCATCTCTCCTCTCTCCTGATTCAAAACTGGATCCAAAAAGTGAACTAAACTGACCCAAAAATGGTCAAAGATTGACCAAACTGATCTGGAAAATTCTAGAATCAGTTTGCTTGGTTAGAAGCTCACTTTTTCCTATAAATAGGAGCCTCTCCCTTTGTAAAAGCTTAATAGTATTTTATGCATTGTTACTCCACTCCTCCCAGAGCCAAAAATAGTGAATTTATTGATAATTCATTAGTTGCATTTACTCTTTTTTGCAAAGAGTTGGTGCTTCCTTAGAATCTCAAGAACTTTTCTGACATGAGCTTCATGGTCAGCTGCATTCTTTGAGTAAATCAGAATATCATCAAAGAAAACAAGAACAAAATCATCCAAGTATTCTCTAAGAATGTCCTCCATTAGGCGATTGAATGTAGCTGGGGCATTTGTCAATCCAAACGGCCTGATAGTGAATTCATAATGCCCATACCGAGTATTGATGGGGCTGTCTTCGGGATATCTTGCTCATTAATCCTGATCTGATAATACCTTGATTTGAGATCTATCTTTGTGAAGATCTGGGCTCCACTTAGCCTGTCCAGAAGCTCATCAATTCTAGGGATAGGATACGTATTCTTAACTGTGATTGAGACCTCTGTAGTCCACACAAAGTCTTAGCGTTCCATCTTTCTTTTTCTGAGAGAGAAATGGCGTACCCCAAGGTGAAACACTGGGTCTTACAAACCCTTGTTCTAACAGCTGTCTAAGCTGTTCCTTAAGTTCGATGGCTTCAAGAAACTGGCATTTTGTACGTGCGTAGGGCTACTGGGGGCTGAGCTCCGGGGGTCAATTCTATCTCATGATCTTCTTCTTGGATTTGAGGCATCTCTGTTAATTTTGCTGGGAGTAAATCATCATAATCACTTAACCATTCAGGTTCTTTAGCTTTTAACTTTGAGTCTACTGGATTCATTTTGGCAACATAAATGAGCTGCTTCTTTCTAAGTCCTTTTAGTAACTTAGAAGCTTTTACTAATTGCAGACTTGGGGATCCTGAAATTCCGGTTCCTTGAACATGAAGGTCACAGAAGGAAATGGTTCCATTATGACAGTGAATGTCAGCTTGCTTTTTGTGGAGCCAATCCATTCCAAGGATCCCGTCGAAAACTCCCAAAGGTATAACTCTGAACTGACAGTCAGTTAAATTCCCATCTAGATTGAACTGAATACGATCTGTCTCAAGGTGAGTGAAAAGAATCTTCCCACTAGCCAATTCAACTTGCATAGGTTTCCCTGATTTCTGTTCTAAGACTAGCTTACGCAAGCATCCTGGGGAAATGAAAGAATGAGTACTGCCTGAATCAATCAAAAGCTTAAAAGGCTTACCCTGATACTCAGCTGGAGTATGGATGACTGAGAATTGGCGATTTGGCCCTTGGTTTTCAATTGCAGCATAAATCTGTCCTCTTTCCTCTTCCACTACCTCAGCTATTGTGACTGCTCTGGCTGTTGCAGTCGGTGGAACTCTTTCTCTTTGGTTGCCCCAGTTCCTAGGAAGGAGTTCTGAGGCTACTCTGGACAGAGGCAGATGGCTAAGCTGAAGTTCTCTTGGGATTTCCCTGATTTGGGCAAGACGGGACCCTGATTTGACTAATACGAAGGGATTGGCCTGTGTATCCCTCTGAAAGAGGTGGGGCTCTTGAGAAAGTGTTCTGGGAGAAGGGTCTTCCTTCACTTTTGAATCTTCCCGCATCCTAATTCTGAATTGGGCCTTACTGCCTCTTTGGGGATGTAAAGTTTGAAGTACTTCCCAAGGTTTGGAATCTTTTAAAGTTAGAGGGTGCAGGCTTCGGCGGGACCTTAACGACAAAGGCTTTGGCAAAGTCCTTTGCCATTCTTACTGCTTCGGCCATTGAGACAGGTTTGGCATTCTTTACTAAGGTGTCCAATGGTTCGTTCATTCCTCGAATGAACTTGGCCCAGGAACTCATTCATTTTAGTTTCAAGGAAGCCCGAAGGACAAAACCTCTTTTTGAGGTAAGCTTTAAGATCGGTCCAGGTCTGGGTTTTTCGGTCTCGAGACGGTTAGTCTCGCAGTGATTCCTCCAAGCGACCCTGGCCGTTTCCACAATCTTTAACCTAGTGAGAGCCATCTTGCTTCTCTCATTGCAGCTAGTTACATCAAAGTATTCTTCCATAGCCTCAATCTACTTTTTCACTACTTCACCTAACTGCTCCCCTTCACCCTTGAAGGGACCAGGTTATCATCTCCTGACTCAGGGAGAGTTCAGGAATGCCAGATAGATTCGGGGTATCCATCTATAAATTTCCAATTCAATTTATGAGTTTTCAATTTTTGAAGTTCATTCAACATAATATTAATAGGCGAAAACATTATTTCCCAGATTTACTTTAAAATTTTAAGCAATTTCTGTTGCTGTTACGTAAATTTACAACAGCGCTCTAATACTAACTGTGAGATCCCACTACCCCCTCCGCACACCAGATTCCAGGTAGCTGGCAGAGCAAACAAGCGAAAGAAGCTCCCTCATCCACGGAAGAAGCTCCCTCATCCGCGGGGCAGGGTTTCCCACTCGGGGCCTCACCCTCGAATGTCTGGGCACGAGACTAAGCTGGTGGTCATTCCAAAAACCGAAATCGGGAAAATTTCCCATGCCCGAAAAACATGGACGATTCCACCATTTTGAATTTCTTAACGAATTTTTCTAACGAAGTCAGGATACTGAACTAACCTTCATCTGAATAAACCAGATAGAAGGGAAACTATTATAGACTTAACTTGAAGGGATCAACGCTTTTTTCCTAATTGAATTAGGCACAGCCGTTGATTTATTCATTAGAGAAGTCTTCAAGCTTTTATTTAACTACTCAAGTTCTAAACGTATTCCTATTAATCAATTTTATTATTAAAACTCTACTGATTCTAGCCTACCCCATCCGGCCCATGGGTTAGCCACCGCCCAACCACTGGAATTGGTAGAACCAGACAAGTACTCACCCACCCATAATTGAATGCCTTTCTTAACTTTTGCTTTTTTAGAATACAGATACGCACACACTCTTTAAACTTTAACTTATAAAACAATCCATTGACAATTATTGGTTACAGATATCATAACTCAAAATTTCCATCCAGTTCCTTGTTTCTCAAAAACAGGTATCACTCTGGACTCTCCGTCGAGACCAGCTGGTCAGTAACGAGATCCAGTAAAACAAATTACAATAATTTTTCGTCATCATACATATATATCTTCCACGACATACGCATGGGTGTCCTAAGCACCGCGAGCCCATGCATCGCCTGGTCAGAACCCTCCAGGATCCTCCTTAGCTGTCGTGGCACTTCACTCAGGGACTGCTTCGTCGGCCCTCGCCCATCGTACCGGCGGAAGCACACCATTTTTCACCATACCAAGGCTGGTCAAGACCTGGGTAGGTTTTTGCCACGTGAGTTGTCCTTTGAACACTCCCCGCCAACTGTTGCAAACTGAACTTCCCTTAGAAAAACACATATACCAAATGCTCTCTCCAGCATTCTAGCGTAAGACAGTCCTTTAAGAAAACTAGGGTTTCTATGCAAGTTTTTAGTTTTGAGTTTCTTTTGAATACAATGAGTATATCTTAAATCCATATCCTAAGACTTTCTGATCGCAGGCCTAAATTCCAAACAGAATTCCTCGAATTCTGTAACCTTGATCCTCAGATCAAAATCAAAGGGTCTTAACTTGATTTCAGATTCGGTGGGTGATTTGAGTGAATTTTTTTAAACTGGCCACATCGTGTTTTCTTGAAACTGACGAAGGAGTTATGTCTTGGTCATAGTCTGATTCAGGGTTTGAGCCTGGAAGGGTTCTCTCTGAACTATCTTTCTTGAAGGGTAATATTTCAATTACTACTTTACTGACATTCATGCATTTGAGTATTTGCTTAACTAAATTCAAAACTAATCACGAATTCCAATGAGGAATAAATTAATCATTTATCTAAAATTCCGACTTCGATAGTTTTTCTGAGTTTTCTCATTACCAAATTAGAGAATATGAAATAGTAGAATTTTCTCTCACAGAGTATTTACTTATTCATTTACCAATATTCATGGGATTTAAACATAAAGTCAAAGAGAACTCTTAATTTGATATAAAAATTCTGTATGCATCTATTTATGCATAAGAATAAATTTTGATGAAAGTAACACTTTTATAATTAAAAAAAATCTTTTATGCATCTATTTATGCATAAAAATCAATTTTGATGAGAGTAACACTTTTATAATAAAAAATTCTTTTATGCAACTATTTATGCATAAAAATCAATTTTGATGAGAGTAACACTTTTATAATAAAAAATTTCTTTTGTGCATCTATTTATATATAAAAATCAATTTTGATGAAAGTAACACTTTTATAATAATAAAAAATCCTTTTATGCATCTATTTATGCATAAAAATCAATTTTGATGAAAGTAACACTTTTAGAATTAAAAAAAATTCTCCAATATGCATCTTTCTATGCATAGAAATTAATTCTAATGGAAATAACACTTTTATAATAAAAATATTTCTAATATGCATTTTTCTATTCATAGAATGAAAATAACACTTTTAGAATACACAAACGGTGGGGATTACTCTTTTTGAATAATAAAAAATAAAACTTATTTCACAAAATTTAAGAAAATTTTGCCATAACCTCCTTTGTATGGCTAACCATTTTTCAATTTTTTTCATTCTCAAGTTACTTAGAAATTATCCCAAATGGTTCAAAGCATTCTAAACTAATCAAATTCCACTTTTTTAAAGAGAAACAATATGAAAAGTTTAATTCTAAGAATTTGATTACGTACCTAGGAAAAGAAAGACTGAATTCAAGAATGAAGAGAGAGGAAAAGCCTTTCCAACAAGGCATAACATCATTTTTCATTTTAAAGAAAATAAAAATTAGAAAACCATTAAATGGAATAAAGAAAAAGTAGGATTTCTAGCTTACATGAATTTTTGTGAGCTTTCCTTTGGCTTGATGGTTTGAGGAATCTACTCTTATTTGCAACAAGAGTGGCCACCAATTCTTTTGGAGAGGAAATGGTCAAAAACTAATGAATTATCAATAAATTCACTGTTTTTGGCTCTGGGGAGGAGTAGAGTAATAGCACATAAAATACTATTAAGCTTCTACAAAGAGGGGTGCTTCTATTTATAGCAAACTGATTCTAGAATTTTCCAGATCAGTTTGGTTAATTTTTGACCATTTTTGGGTCAGTTTAGTTCACTTTTTGGATCCAGTTTTAAATTAGGAGAGAGGAGAGATGAAATATCTAATTTTATTGATTTAAAATTCAAAAGCAATGATGGAAAAAAGGCGCCTACTTCATGAGGGGGAATCCCCACTCTGAGGTGTCAAAATTTTATTTTTTTTAGTATTTCCTTTGATCCTTAGTCCACTCTTCATCTTATAAGAGTATTTACTCATTTTGGGGGGGGATTTTGTTTATTTTTTAATTTACCTCCTCCCTATATTTGGATTATTCTTATTGGTCCATAGGAACCTTAATTTAAAATTTTTGAAAAATCTGGACCCTTAGGATAAGGCCTTTTGAACATATTATAATTTATTTCTAATGCACCTTCTGAAATTCTTTTTGAACTTCTGTTTTTCGGGGGAATTTATTTTAATAAGATGAGATATTTTTCCATCCAAAAATATTTAAAAACTGAATCACCTCTCTCCAAAAAAATTTCTCTCTCTAGGCCAAAACAGGTAGAAACAAGATCTTTTATATTTCTAAAGAGGGATTTGATTACAGGGGAAGATACTGGACTTCTTGAGAGGCTGGGGAGGAATCTTACATTCTCTCCCACTTGAAAAACGCGAGATGTCCTCATCTCGCAAACTGGGGGTAATCTCGGCTTCTTTCTCCCAGGTGGCATCTTCAAAAGGATAGAACTTCCATTTAACCAATAATTCTCTCAGAATTCTATTCCTGAGATCCTTCTCTCGAACATCAAGAATTTCTTCAGGTTGGAGTTTCATGATTCGGGCTTGGTACATACTTTTTAAGTAAGCTGACATGAAATACATTATGTACATTGAGATGAGGAGGCAGAAGAAGTTCGTAGTAAGTCACCTACTTTCTTTGTAATCAGATATGGCCCACAATATCTGGGGGGATAACTTCTTGTACTTCCCAAGAGATAGAGAACTTCTTTTGGGCGTACTCGAATGAAGACCATATCTGCTTCTTCGAATTTTCTATCTGTCCTCTTCTTATCTGCATACAGTTCTGTCTATCCTGGGCAGTTTTTTTATGTTTGCGAATTGACTGTATCTGCTACTCCATGTCGTCAAGCATCTGTCTGGACATCTCGACCCTGATCAATGGGACGGACCAAGTTAATGGAGTTAAGCAATCTTGTCCATACAGAGCTTTGAAAGGGCTCATCCCAATACTTCGGTAATAAGAAGCATTGTAGATAGGCGAACTCGACTAGGTGCAGATAACTTAGCCACTTTTTGGGTTCCTTGCCTCAGTATGACCAAAGTATATCTTTGATTACTTAGTTTACCCTTTCTGTTTGACCGTCGGTCTCGGGGTGGTAAGCTGTGGTGCTGAGATCCACGAAAGTTCCTGCTGTTTCGAAAAATGCAGTCCAGAATCTTGACGTGAATTTGGGGTCTCGATCACTTACTATTCTTCTGGGTAGGCCATGCAATCTGAAGATTTCCTTGAGGAACACTCTGGCCACATCCTTTGCAGTGTAGGTTTCTTTTACTGGAATCAGATGGGCAACGTTGGTTAGTCTATCAACTACCACGAAGATGGAGTTGTAACCTCTGAAGGTAATCTAGTAATAAAATCCATACTGATGCATTCCCACTTCATCTGCTGGGGGGGATGTCTAATGGATGTAACTTCCCATGCATTTTTACTTTCTCGGCTTTGACTTTCTGACAGGTCAGACATTGATGTATATGATTAAGCACATCCTTTTTTAGACCAAGTCAAAAGAAGCTTTTCTTTACAGACATGTAGGTCTTGATGAACCTGGATGTCCTGCACAATAAGGCTGTTATGGGCTTCATTCAGAATTTGACCCTTAGTTCCCTCATCATTGGGAATGCATAGCCTACGATTATAATACATAATTCCATCATCCAAGCTGTACCCTTGAACTCGGTTCAGCTCCTGTGGAGTTTTGCTTTCTTGCATAAGTAGGGTAGCAATAGGGCCAAAGAATCTATCCTGCATGATCTTCTCTCTTGCTTCAATAATCAAAGGATTTGACACTACAGTAATGTTGGAATTAGGGTTGCAGGAAAGCACACAAAGCTTGGAGGAGAAGAAGCAAGAATGCACACAACACACAGTGTATTAGATTGTGTCAATGTACAAAGATAAGTTAGCCCTAGAATGATGGGCGTATATACAAGCCGGGGGAAAAAACCTCCTAAGGAGGGAAAAAGTGCCCCGGCGGTCCTAAGTGTGTTCACACATATCACTGCCTATATATATGGCAACAAATCCCCCTGGGAGTGATGGTGTGAACGAGAGCTAGCACTCATGTATAGGAAAGTGCCATGCCCAAAGTAGATCAATCCACAAAGGGGAGCAAGCCCAAAGCTTTGCGGAAAGCTTCAAACTTCTCACGAGGAAGCGCCTTTGTGTGAAAAGATCGGCGAGGTTGTCTTGTGTTGGCACATATGCCAAGCTGATCTCTCCTGCTGAGAGTCTCTCCCTGACATAGTGATAATGCACCTCAATGTGCTTTGTGCGAGCATGAAAAATTGGGTTTCTCGCAACTACCAATACGCTCTGACTGTCAGTGTAGATAGAGGTGGCAGACTCCTGTCCAACACCCAAGTCAGCCATAAGTCGTCTGAGCCACACACACTCAACCGTAGCTGTGAAAGCTGCCCTGTACTCAGCTTCACAACTAGAAGTGGCCACAGTAGGTTGCTTCTTGCTCAACCAAGATATGCATGAGCTACCGAGCATGAAACAAAAACCACTTTGTGGACACTCTTGTGTCATAGCAACCAGCCCAATCTGAGTCCGAAAAAGCATGTAAATCTGGCGGCAACGATCCCCCCTTGGGATAAAACAACCCAAGATGTATGGTGCCACTCAAGTAGCAAAAGATGCATTTAACTACCTTCGAATGCTGAGACCGTGGGGGCTATGCATAAACCTGCTCGCCTGTGAGACTACAAACTGAATGTCCGGCCTTGTAATGCATACATAAATGAGGCAACCTGATAGAGTGTGACATCAAAGTGATCTCCAGCATCATGAAGACTGAACTTCAAACCTGTCTCCATTGGAGTAGCAATAGGCTTGCAGTCTTCAAGGCCAAATCTCCGCAACAATGTCTCAATATACTTTGTCTGACACAAAGCAATACCTCCATCACACTGCTTAAATTGTATCCCCAAATAATGATGCAAATGTCCCAAATCTGACATCTCAAAAGAGGCATTCAAATCAGCCTTAAAATCACCAATATGACTCTCATTTGGTCCTGTGAGCAGCATGTCATCGACAGAGAGAGCAATGATTAGATGTACATCATCCACACGTTTAACATACAAAGTGCTTTCTGTTGGACTATTCTGAAAACCATGTGCAGTCAAATATGCATGTATCTTTTCATACCAAGCTCGTGGAGCTTGCTTTAAACCATACAAAGCCTTTTTCAACCTGCACACTTTGTTTTCCTGCCCTCTTTGAGCAAAACCACAAGGCTGCGATACATACACCTCCTCATGCAAATCTCCATTCAAGAACACAATCTTTATTCTACCAATGCACAAATGCTACGAATGGTAGTCATATGACAAGTGGGAGCAAAGGTCTCATCAAAATCAATGCCCTTTTCTTGAGCATAACCCTTTGCAACAAGTCTAGCCTTATAGCGATCAACACTGCCATCGGCTTTTGTTTCAACTTAAAAACCCACTTACATCCAATGACCTTTTTACCAATAGGCAAATCACACAAAGACCATGTACCATTCTTCATTATAGCATCATATTCACTTTGCATTGCAGCCAACCAATTTTCTGATTTTTGTGCCTCATCAAATGAAAGAGGTTATTCCTCTTCACACACTAGACACAGCCAAAGCATAACAATCTGATGTATAAGAGGCATGCTGAAAACATGAACGAGTACGACTAGAAACAGGTGCATCAATTTTACTATCACGCAAGGTTTGCACCAGCCATTTAGACATACCTCTAGCCTGCTCATTTTCAGCCCTATCCTCATAAATTACATCCTGTAAATCTGCGTCAGAAATAGGCTGATCTATGATGTCGTTTAAAATCCGCATAGACTGAATATTTACCTCATTATAGGACTTACATTTGAATTCCCACCTATAAACAGAGGCAACAACATATCAAATACATCCCGTGAGCTCACACCTGTCTCTTTGGTACATGATAACAAAGGCTGCACAACATCTTCCACAAAAACAACATCTCGACTAATCAAGATATGCTTTGACTGCTGCAGATGATACAATCTGTAACCCTTGCTCTCAACACTATAACCAGCCTTATCATCCAATTTTCTACGTTATTGCAAAGGCACTAAAGCATACAAGCAACCAAAGACACGCAAGTGACCAATAGAAGGCTTCCTGCCATGCCAAGCTTCATATGGAGTAACAGACTGCAAGGCCTTAGTGGGACACCTGTTGAGTACATATGCAGCACACATGACAGCCTCAAGCCAAAACGCAGTGGCAAAGCTTGGCTCTTGACCATACATCGTGCCATCTCCATAAGTGACTTGTTTTTCCTCTCAAGCAACACCATTTTGTTGAGGGGTATACGGCACTGTACATTGGTGTTTTATCCCACGACTAGCCAGAAATGCATCAAACTCTTTAGACATGTACTCCCCCCCTCGATCAGAACGAAGGGTGCCCACAGTACAATTGGATACATTTTCAACCATAAGCAAAAACTATTTGGAGCACAAAAACACTTCGGACTTTGCCTTCAGTGGATATACCCATGCATGCCTTGAGTAATCATCAATGAAAGTCACGAAGTACAAGTGTTTACCAAATGACAGAGTTTGCATAGGCCCACATACATCACTATGTACAAGTTGCAATTTGCGAGTGGCCTGCACAAAACCATTCTTTGGAAACGTAGAACACTGCATTTTGCCCAAAATACAGCCTTCACAAACATGTTTTAATGGTGCCTCAAGAGGGGGCAATGAAGCAACCATATCAAATTTCTGCAAACGCAACAAACTAGCAAAGTTCAGATGACCAAAACGAGCATGCCATAGTTTTGCATCTGAAACTGCCTTTTCATCACAGAAACTGCATTTGCTGAATCTTCCACACACTTGTAAGACTTGAGCCTATACAGCCCACGAAACAAGGTGCCAGATGCAATAATCGTATCACCAGAAGTCAAATCAAGAACAATACATCTGTCATCCACAAATTTGACTACAAGTCCAAGTCTAGCAAGCACACAGAGACAGACAATAGATTCTTCTTTATCCCTGGCACATACAAAGCATCTGAAAGTGTGACACACCTGCCATTTGTAGCAGTAAGCATAATTTTACCAACGCCCTTCACTGGGTAAGAAGCATTATTGGCACATGTGACAGTATTCCCATTAGGAACAGCCTCAAGACAAGTGAACATATCACAATGCGAGGTAATGTGCTTTGTAGCACCACTGTCAAAATACCATACATCAGAGTCAACAGAAACTGCCAAACATGCATCATGTACAGATGGGTCATACTGGCAATACACACTAAACGCCCATTCTGTATCCTGCACAACATTTGCAGAATCTGCATTTGTAGAAGCACCGCTATTGTGGCTACATTTGTAGAAGCATCCGCTATTGTGGCTGCATTTGACTCTTTCTTCTTTGCCTCTTTAGCCTTTAGCTTAGGGCAATTCTTAATGACATAATCAGTTGCCTTACAATAGTTGCACCTGATCTTTTTCTTGCCTTTATCAAGAGCCTTCTTAGACCTATTGTTGCTACCTGTGGAAGGAGAAGAAGTTGCAGACCTACTAATAGGAGAAGAAACAGTGGAAGGGGTTGCCTTACCACTTCTTCTCTGCTGGGCAGCAACAAATGCCTGATCAACTGCATGCTGCCTAGCCCTGTTTTGCCTGGACTACGCTTCTTGCAAGAGCTTGTTGACTAAAGTATCATACTTGACAACATTAGGTCTGTCCTCTCGGTAACAAGTCTCCACGTGGAAGCAAAAGTCTGATATGACTCAGGTAAAGCATCAAGAACAGTCTGCACAAGAGAATGATAAGGAATAATCTCACCTGCAGAAATCAACTGTTCCTTGAGATCTTTAATCTCAGCAAGAAAAACATTCATGTCATCATCTTCCTGCATAATCTTCAATTCTAGCTCTTTACGCAGGTAAGAGATTTTTGCCTCGTTACGACCTGTATACAAACCAGCTAGAATATCCCAAGCCTGTTTTGCTGTTTTAGCTGAACGAATATGTGGAGTGATGTTACATTTGACAGAAAGTGCAATCAAGGCATGAGCTTGCGCATCTTTACCATCCCAACGAGCTTGTTCAGTAGTGGGTAAAACAGCAGCAATAGTAGAGCTGCTAGAACCTGCAACATCCTCAACAGATCCTACATCCACAGAACCTAGACGTACATCCATACCCTGCACAATGTTCCACTCCTTTTGCAATCAAAACATGCTGCATCATGTATGCCCAAAGTGGGTAGTTGCTATCTCCATCCAGTTTGTCATCAGCAGAGCCAGCAGACAACATGCGAAATACATCATTGCTGTTATCAGCCATGGCCCCACTGACTTTTAACCATACAACATGCCATCTCCATGAGAGACCTATTTTTACATTCAGGTACACCATGATATGTATAGGACACAATACATTGGTATTTTATCCCATGATCAGCCATGTATGTATGAAACTCCTTAGACATGTATGTATGAAACTCCTTAGACATATACTCCCCCCCTCAATCAGTATACAAAGGACCAATCTTACATGGAGAAGCATTCTCAACCATAATAACAGTAAAGTGCTTGAAGCATATAAAAACCTTTGATTTCTGTTTCAATGGATATACCTAGGTATGTCTGGAATAATCATCAATGAATATGACAAAATAGAGGTAGCCTCCAATAGATGGTGTCCTCATAGGACCACATACATCATTGCATATAAGCTGCAATTTTTGGATAGCTCTAGTTGAACCATCTTTGGGAAATGATGCCCGCTACATTTTTCCAAGAGTACAACCCTCACAAACATGTTTGATAGGGGTTTCAAGATGTGGCAGCTCAAACACCATGTCATACTTATGCAAATGCAACAAATTACCAAAGTTCAAGTGACCATGCCATAACATAGCATCACTCATTGCCTTTGTGGTAAAGAATATACATACATCATGCTTTTGTCTTTCACATGCATCTAGCCTATAAAGGCCATGAGACAAAGGACTAGAAGCACCAATTGTATTGCCATGCAATCATGAACAATACATCTGTCATCCACAAATTATACCGCTAAGCCAGCCTTAGTAATGGTAGAGACAAATAACAAGTTCTTCTTGATCCCTGGTACATATAATATAGCTGAGAGCATGATTGCTCCACCATTTGCAATAGTGAGAACAATTTTACCAACTCCTTTTACATGATATGAGGAGTTGTTTGCACATGTAACAATCCTTTCCTGTGGGGTAGATTCAAGTGATGAGAACAAACTACAATGAGAAGTAAGGTGCTTACTAGCACCACTGCCAAAATACTAGACATGTACATCTGTACAACCATGCATACATCCTTATGCGAAGGGTCAAAATTGCACTACACAATGAAAGCCCAATCATCATGTGCATAGTTTGGAGATTCTTTGTTTTCTGCATTAGATGTTGACGCATCAACTATAGCCATACCTAAGTCTTTCTTTTTCTCCTTCTCTAGTCATTTCCTAGACTCATTAATGTAGTGACTAGGTTTCTTGCAATAGTTACATTTTCCCTTTTTCTTTGGCTTGTTGCATTCCTTGTCTCTGCAGGCTTGCCTGATGACTATGATTTCAGCTTGTAACTATCCTGAGGAAAGGATTTACCTTTGCCTCTTTGTTGGGATGGTAGCAAAAGCCTGATCTCTTGTACGCATGACATATCTATTTTGCTTGGATTGCTCTTCTTGTAAGAGCACAGAAACCAACTCTTCAAACTTCAAGGCATTTGGATTGCCTTTCATCATGAGTCTGATGCGGTAGAAGAAAAACCTTGATACAAGTCTGGCAACACATTCAAGATAGTAGGCACTAATGACCTATCAGGATATACTTCACTAACACTAGCCAACTGCTCCTTAAAATCCTTGATTTTTTTAAGGAAACTCTCTAATTACTTGCGTAGATAAGTAACACAGGCTTTATTTTGTACCTGGTATAATGATGCAAGTGCATCCCAAGCATGTTAGCAGTCTTACATGATCGAATGTGAGGAATGATGATCTTCTTGTGACTAACAAAGCAAGCAACGCATGTGCCTCTTCCATCCCAAGCATGTTAGCAGTCTTACATGATCGAATGTGAGGAATGATGATCTTCTTGTGACTAACAAAGCAAGCAATGCATGTGCCTCTTCCATCCCACTTTGTTTGTTTCTATGTAGGAGGTATGCTATGTCGTGGTAATGCACCATGTGAAATTGAGTCCGTGTCTACATATGTGCCTTCTACATCATGTTCGTCAAAGGAACCAGGATGTTTCTCAGTACCAACCACAACATTTTAGCCCTTTGGCTACTAATACATGCTCCATCATATAGGACCATAACGGGTAGTTGGTCCCATCAGAGCAATTAACATCCAAAATACATCACTATCTGCCATTTTTGATAATACCCAAGCAAGTAATCACACAACCTGTAAAAGTGCTAAGTGCTGCTTTGATGTAACCAAGGTGGTTGCTAATAAGGCCACTGACAATGGAGACCTGCAAGGTGTATGAAAGAAATGCAGGGTAAAGTGAGTAGAAATTTTACTCGTAAGATATTGAGATTGATGTCGCTAAAGTGTAACTCGTAGACAAGATCTGATGTGGTGACTGTTTGTTAATGCTTTCTCGTGTATTTGCACACCCTTCTATAGTAGATCTAACAATACCGCCCCAGAATATGATGAAGAACAATGCAACTCTAGTTCTCGAAGATGTTTGTAGAAAACCGAAAATTGCACGAACGACTCTCAAAACAAGCTTGGAACAAAAATCTGATCACACAAAATGACTGTACAAAGTACTTCACATTGCATGGTCCTCTTTCTTCTCCCAAAAGGGCTCCTTGATCCAATTTAAGAAGATAGATGGCTCGGGGTAAAGGGTAGGCAGCAACACAAAGGGGGTGAGGAGCGTAAGCTCTGATACCATATGTTGGAAATAGGGTTATAGGAATGCACACACATAGTGCATAAGCTCAAGGGAGCACACAATGAGATGATAGATAGATAATGAATGCTTGCTATACAAAGATGATAAGTATACCCCCAAGATGGGTGCATACTAGCACGGGGAAAAAACCTCCTAAAGAGGGAAAAAGTGCCCCCGGCTGGTCATAGTGTGTTCAAACCCCTTATGTTGCTAGGGTTTTACAAAGAACATGAGAAAAAGATTCAAGACTTGATCAAAAGCCCTAAAAATATCTTAATAACTCATCATGGTTTGATTCAAGCATAACTTCAGCTCCTTCATGCCCATGGCTTTTGTTCATGCAGAGTGAAAGTGCAAGATGCTACTTGCTTGCTGAATTTTTTACTACCTCATTGCCATGGTGTGGATAGCGAGCAATAGGCCTAAAGAACCCTAATAAAGCTTAAGAACACTCACAAGGTTCACAAGGTAAGATTCGTTTGCAAGATCTAGGGTTTGGAGAGAAGAGAAAATTTACAAAAATTATGGTATTTTTAGGAATTCATTTTTTGAGAATTTTAAAAATATTGAGCAAGAAAGAGGATCAAAGAATGAGCTCTAATACCAACGTAAGAGAAGGGGTACCATTAGGGCTTGAATGAGCTCTAATATCAAGATAGAAGAAAGTCTGTTTCTACACAACGTAAGAGAAGGGGTACCATTAGGGCTTGAATGAGCTCTAATACCAAGATAGAAGAAAGTCTGTTTCTACACAACCAAGGTTCCGTGGAAGCTTGCATAAGCTCTCCAATAAATGTGTTAATGAAATGATTAGTAAATGGATTAGGCCCAATAATGGTTTTATATACTTTGGCCCTCCTTTCACACTTATTAAACTATGCACATGCCCACCCTTACAAGCATATAGGCTAATATGTACATGACCACTTCCTATGCCCATGCCCATACTTTATAAGCATATAGGCTAATATGTACATGACCACTTCCTATGCCTGTGGCTCACCATTGTTACACCCATGGTGGTTGCCAATGGTATAAGACACATCCACCATCATGGGTAAGGGGAGGGGGTTTATGATGGTATGGAGGCCCCATAATGACTTTCTGCACCCAATCAAACTCTCCTATGCTTGAGGGCGGTTTAAGGTTATCATGGGGTTGATGGTTCATGAACTATTTTACACATCTCTATATGTGTGTAATGTATGTGCTCTAGATGGAGGTTATGAATGGATGAATGGGCATAACACATTGTAGGGTAATGATGCTATAGATATTACTAAGGTAATATCCCTAGTAATATCTATAACCACATCATGGGCAAGGGGGTTTATGATGGTATGGAGGCCCCATAATCGCTTGTTGCAACACCTAATCAAACTCTCCCATGCTTGAGCGTGGTTTAGGGTTGCCATGGGGCCGATGGTTCATGAATTATTTCACATCTTTGTATGTGTGTAATGTGTGTGCTCTAGATAGAGGTTGATTATTATGAATGGATGAATGGGGCATAACACATTGTAGGGTAATGCTCTATAGATATTACTAGGTAGCAAGTTGACATATTTAGTACCTAAAAACCCCCTTACAAGGGCTACTCCATAAAATATCCAATGCTAATGGCAACAACAATAGGAGATGCTAATGGCAACAACAATATAAAGTTTCATAACTAAGTAAACTCCAACTTCCCAGTCACATCCTCCTCAAATTCTTTTTGTAATTCCATCCTAATTTGATACCAAATGTAATGCCTAAAACATTTCAAACCCTATAAACATTTGTGAAAATGATAATTACCTTCCTTCCTTGGGGGGAGAGAGAGAGAGAGAGAGAGAGAGAGAGAGAGAGAGAGAGAGAGAGAGAGAGAGAGCATGCCAAGCATTATTTACAGGAGATAGATTTGTGCTAGGTTTGTATTCTACACGCACACGCACACACATGCATGCACATAATTTCTCATATGCAATCGTACTAGATTTTCTCTCTCTCTCTCTCTCTCTCTCTCTCTCTCTCTCTCTCTCTCTCTCTCTCTCTCTCTTTGTCAAAGAGACACACATACACATGTACATGTGCATGTACACTTTCTCATATGCAACCTTCCTTGATTTTTATTCTCTCTTTGTCTCTCTCTCTCTCTCACACACACATTCTCATCACCATCACATGCGCACACCATTCAACTTCTCTCTCTCTCTCTCTCTCTCTCTCTCTCTCTCTAGCTCTCTTTCTTTTCTCTCTCTCTCTCTCTCTCTCTCTCTCTCTCTCTCTCTCTCTCACACACACACACACACACACACACACATCTCCTTTTTCTCACTTGAAAGTGTCTCTTCCCATGTGACATGAGCTAAAAACCAAAAATCTAGTATGCAAGCATCTCACAAGTCATATATCAATTGTGGATCCGTGTGAAGTACGCAAAAAGGAAGAAACATTGCACGAAATAATCTAGGAAACTTGAAAGGTCAAAGAGGGGGGAGAGGGGTTGACAAGGGCAAAGGGAGGTTGTGGGGGGTGTCCCACGCGGTGCTTTGACCAGGCTTCATGTGGGATAAACACAGTACCTGAAGCCGCGCGAACGCTTGCCTGGTACCAAGATAGAAGAAAGTCTGCTTCTACACAACCAAGGTTCCATGGAAGCTTGCATAAGCTCTCCAATAAATGTATTAATGAAATGATTGGTAAATGGATTAGGCCCAATAAATAATGGTCTTATATACTTTGGCCCTCCTTCCACACTTATTAAACTATGGGCCCACCCTTTACAAGCATATAGGCTAATATGTACATGACCACTTCCTGTGCCCATGCCCATACTTTATAAGCATACAGGCTAATATGTACATGACCACTTCCTATGCCCGTGGCTCACCATTGTTACACCCATGGTGGTTGCTAATGGTATAAGACACATCCACCATCATGAGCAAGGGGAGGGGGTTTATGATAGTATGGAGGCCCCATAATGACTTGCTGCACCCAATCAAACTCTCCTATATTGAGGGTGGTTTAGGGTTATCATGGAGTTGATGGTTCATGAACTATTTTACACATTTTTCGTACGTGTGTAATGTATGTGCTCTAGATGGAGGTTATGAATGGATGAATGTGTTGAAATTTGAGCATTGTGATGAGCTATGGTGGATCAAACACTAGAATCAACATCATTAACAAAGTGATTAGCAAATAATTATGATGTGGGTAATTAGTAAATAGATTAATGTAGGCATGGATACTCAAAAACCAGCAAATTCTCATTAGGGCAATGCCTCAATTTATAGAGTTTACATCAAGCATCTAATCCCACTGATTTCTCCATGATTCACTCCACCTCTTTTCCTTGATTCTCTCCACCTCTTCACTTTTCCCAGAATATCTCCCAGAATATCTCCACACTTCCCAGAATATCTCCACACTTCCTAAATCTTCTCATGCTACCCTTCATTCTCTCCCAATAGATTCTTCTCACCTTTTCACAGGTTCTTTCACATTTACATCTTCTCTTTTACAGCCTCTAACCAAGGGCTTGTTCCCGCACACACCCTATTCACTTGTATTTTTCAACACCTCCCCTCAAGTGAATAATCCTAGTACACCTAGACCCTATACCAAGTTTGCCTCCCCTTACTTGATAGTCCGCGACTAGTGCCTACACCTCCCCTCAAGTTATCTTAGCACACCTGGACCCTATATCAAGTTTCTTTCTTACTTGACAGTTCGCGACCAGTGCCTCGAGTCCCTAAACCCATAGTCCTTGACACTCTCTCTCTCTATGTGTCCAAGGCTTACTATAGTTGCCCGCCCGCGACCTTGACTAAAGTGCTCACACATACATCTATCTACCACGTGGCCTACATCATCGGTGACTCAGAGGTGGTTTTTCTTTGTTGGGGCAGGTTACATTGGGTTGTGGGGTCTCTCTCCCTCTCTCTCTCTCAGAGATTTTCACATGGCTCCTCACTCTTTGGAGCCTCACATCTTCTCTTGTCTTTAGTCTTCTTGTCGTGGCAGCTTCTCTCCACGCGTCCATGTCTTTCTCTTCTTTCAGTCTTCTTGGGGCAACTTCTCTTCTTGTGGCAGCTTCTCTTCTCGTGTCCATGTCTTCCTTCAATTCTTCCTTTAGATCTTCTTCTCGGTGTGGATCCTCCTCTTGGAAAGAGATATTCTTCTTCTTTCATGGTGGCTGGGGCCATGAGCTCGTCCGTCAGGTCTTCTTGTTCCATGTGAGCAACATGTTTCAATGTTTTGCTGACAGTTTCTTTGGGCTTTTGATGTTCATCTTGTGTCATTATGCAATGCAAACCCAAATTTATGCGGGAGGTCTTACCTCTTGCCTTATTTTGGACAAGGGCAGTGTCTGATCCCATTTTTACACTGATGCAATGTGCCCAATACATAATGCGTATAGCATTCATTCTCATGCACATTCCCAAATGCAACTCTGGCTGTGAATAATCTTGATTTTGAGTGAGATTTATAGGCATTAACCAAGGGTTGAATGCAAAATGATGATTATCATAATTTTATCAACACAATTTTCCCAGAAATTACATTAAATCAAGGGTAACCAATTTGTACGAGATGGTTGGAGTATCAAACCAACTCCGAATTGCAATCTGAAGTTATAGGGATCTGTATCAGATACCTAATGGTTAATTTGAACCCTCAATTGCACCAAAATACAGTGATTAGTATTGATTAATCACTGATTAGCAAATTAATCCATTGTTTTGTGTGCAGAAAACAGAGTATGCGGGGAGTCCAGATCTGGTGCCTTAGACTTCAAATGAGCTCAAATGCTTTCAAAGGCATCAATAGCAATGAGTCTAGTAGAGGATTAAGCCAATAAACACAAGATTTGACCAAATATTGAAAGCTTAATCTCTGTTTTACCAAAGTCACCTGCAGATTTGATGAAGAGCTTGGATCTCACTCTAGACTTGATGAAACTAAATTCTGTCTTCACCAGCTTGTAGAGCATATGCTTGAAAACACCTTGGGCTAGGAGGAATTAGAAACATTTGATTTGTACAAGCTGCAATGTCACTTTTACTCAGAAAAAAACGTGCCAGCGAAAATGACGATTTCTCCTAAACGCTTCGGCGGTTCGTGCTTTTGATTGCATAGGCTGGAGCACCATAA